>NC_053493.1:148535208-148848223 GCF_905171775.1 Rana temporaria
CAGGATGTACATAGATTTTGTTTTTAAATTGAATAAAACAATTATTTATTTTTACATACTGTCACCAGTCAGTATCCTTGATCACTGCCACACCAGTGATATGATGATGCTGTACTGCACTGGTGACATTATGTAAAAACAAAATTGTGAAAAAAACAAACAAACTATTTTTTATTTAATTTCTTAATTTTCCCAAAATTTAGAAGAAATTACATCTTCAAAAAACTTGCCATATCTCTTACCTCAGTCTACTTTCCAAAAAATTGGTAATTTGGGGGTATTTGTACAGTCACGGCATTTGAATGGCCTCAAGAAATTAAATAGGTAGTCAGTACATCAGGTATGATACATTTTCACTTATATATATACCATAGTTTGTAGACGCTATATCAGGGGTCTACAAACTATGGCCCTCCAGTTGTTCAGGAACTACAATTCCCATCATGCCTAGTCATGTCTGTGAATGTCAGAGTTTTGCAATGCCTCATGGGATGTATAGTTCCGCAACAGCCGTAGTTTGAGGATCCTTGCACTATATCTTTCACACAAACCAAATAATATACACTTATTGGGACTTTTTAATCAACGACATAGCAGAATCCATTTTGGCCTAAATTTATGAAGACATTTTTATTTTATTTGATATGTTTTATAACAGAAAGTAGAAAATGTGTTTTTTTGCCTTTTTAATTTATATATCAAAAAATAAAAAACTCAGTTGTGATCAAATACCACCAAAAGATTTATTTGTGTGAAAAAATAATATAAATTTCATTTGTGAACAGTGTTGCATGATCGTACAATTGGCAGTTAAAATAGTACAGTGCTTAACAGCAAAAAATGGCTTAGTCACGAGGGGGGTAAAACCTTTCAGAGGTCAAGTGGTTAAAGTGCCACCCAAAAGTGGAAGCTCCACTTATTTATCTCCGTCCCACATTTGATGCCTTTTGAGGGGAGGGGAGCAAGTCCCTGTTTTTGACAGGTACCCATCACAGCTTTTGAGAGATTTTGGTGCGACGAGAGGGTCTTGGCCTTCTTTTGCCTATGGAACACTGTCATTGGTACTTGCAATGGTTCGCTTATATTCATTTGGTTCAAACCTTGTTTTTTTCTCTTAAGAAAAAAAATCCTGTTGCTGTAACTTCTTGAAAAGTGTTAGATGGAGTCGGCTTTAATTTGGTTGCTTCCAACTTCTGATTGCTGCCTAACTCCATCTAAACTAAGGAGGGGATTTACTAAAACCCAGAATCTGGTGCAGCTGTGCAGAGAAACCACCAGCTTCTAACTTCAGCTTATTCAATTAAGCTTTGACAATAAAACCTAGATTGATTCCTATTCACAGCTTCACCTGATTCTGCACCAGTTTTAGTAAATCTCCCCTTAAAATTCCATCTTAAGCCTCATACACACGATCGGACTTCCATCGGACAAATCCGTGGATTTTTATCCGAAGGGCGTTGTCCATGATCGTGAACACACGGCAGAACATTTTCAGCCAACATTCATGAAACAACGTGGTTTTTCTGCTCTTTAGCGCCACCCTTTGGGCAACTTCTGCTATTGTTGTCTTATGGTTAGCATTTCTTCGGAGCATGCGTGATTGTACTTTGGATTTTAGTCCTCCGGATTTGTGTACATACAATCGGATAATTCGACAGAACACATTTGTTGTTGGACAATTTGAGAGGATGCACAGCCAACATTTGTTGCCGTTAATTCCGACAACAATTGGTCGATGGAGCATACAGACGATTGGATTATTCGACAAAACACGTCCATCGGACAATTGTTGTCGGAATAGCCGATCGCCTTAAGACTACCATGTCTATAGGGAGGCAAAACCACTGCATGATTTCATTACAGAATGAACAACATTGTCATCCTGTTAAAGGAAGTGGAAAACGAAAGGATATTCCGGCAGGATCAAAAGGTAATACAATTGTTAAAGGGGTCTCCAAAAAAGAAAATCTATTTGGTGTGCTAGTGACAGGTTGCAAAATTTGTAAGTTTTTTAAATTTTGTCCATAATTTCATTTTAAAATGGCATTTGAGAAAAAATATTACGTTAATCAAGAGAATAAAAGGTAATCTCAGGCCTCGTACGCAAGAAACTTGCTGGGAGATATTTTTTTGCCGAGGAAACCGGTCGTGTTTACATTTTCATCGAGGAAACTGTCGAGAAACTCGACGAGCCAAAAAGAAAGCATGTTCTCTATTTCCTTGACGGAAATGGAGAAAATTGGCTTGTCGAGTTTCTCGACGGCTTCACAAGGAACTCGACGAGCAAAACGATGTGTTTCGCCCGTCGAGTTTCTCGGTTGTGTGTACGAGGCCTCATGCAATATACATATTCTCTACTGATATTTAGGTCTATTGCTACTGCAACCAGAAAGCTCATAGCAATATTTTATATAAAGAAATAGCTGTACAAAGGGTGATGGCCTTTTACACATAGGGAGAAACTTAATAGCACTGAGGACTGATATAATCAATGATGGATGCAGCAGCAAGCATACTTTTTCCACAGTTGTCTTGATGCTCTTCAGCATGATTTTTGGGAGGTTTTCTTTTCATTTTTATTTTACAGTATGGGTGCACTTTAGTTTGGTGACTTTAAAGGTCTGATATATCATGTCTGATTAACTTTCTAAATATTGTAGCATCCTAACGTCATGTAAAACCAGTACTTGAACAGTTTGATTGTATTGGTTCTAAAAAATAAAATAGTTTAGGAAGTCTTAGTAGGTACACCATTTTAATTGCTGTCCAAACTGTTAAAATAGAGCGGTATCATTTCTCTGTAACTGTAGATTTTATCCCTACTGCAGACAAACAGAGGAACTAATCTCTGTAACATAGCACCACCACCTAAGACAGAAATGCTCAATGACTTGGTTGGTTTGTTCACAAAGTTCAGATGTCATATAATACACCTGCTAGGGCCTGGGATTAGAACCATATAAAAGCTTCAAAAAAGGCTGGGATTAAATCTATGGTATATAGTGTACTGTAACACAAAGCAAGTAAGACTGATAAGAACAAATAGGAGGATAGTAGGTGCAGATTGTTAGATGTCCAAATAAAAGGAGTTATCACTGGCAAAATAAATTCTATTGTTTTTGGGTAATGCTAGATGATTTGGATTTAATAATGTCACAGAGTGGTAAGCAGAGTCATTCCTATACTGTTTCACGTCTTTATTCATTTATCATATCTACAAACAAGTCTACTTGGCTTAAGTTGGCCCTTTTTGAGAAGAGCTTTTGAATGAAGTCGTCAGTATAAAATGTAAAGACTGTGGGAAATAGTGCATAAAGGAAGCATCACTCATAGTTCATTGAACAATTAAGCTTGTAATCTTCTCAAAAACTTTGTTGCCTGAGGGTGCATATTTAGGCATTAAAACTTTAAAATTAGTTTTAAAGATAGCTGTCTTGCATTCACCATATTTAAGTTGTTATTGGGAATGCTGGTTGCACAGATGTCAGGTCTGATCTTTTTCTTTAGCTAAATTGTTCTGATAAGCATGACAGCAAACACTTCAGTGGGCTCTAAAATCTTTATGTGAAATGTTCGTTATTAATTTTTTTATCTTTTGCCTATATATAAAGTTGCAATTGCTGAAATACATTAACTCCAAGCTTATTAGATGTTATGTGCATCACTATAATAAATCAGATTAAGAAAATAAATAATCATAAACTGTAAAATCTAGTATGTAGATATGAATAAAGGTGCTGATTCATTAATGATCATTGCCTCAGATTCTACCCTGTAAATTTGAGGAAGATGACTACTGAGTGGTAACAAGCATTCAGAATTGTAAGTGCGGTCACAGCTCTTCTCTGGCAATGTGGCATCTCTCAGACTATGCAATGTAATCGCCTGTGGGCATTTTCCTCTGCAGGTGAGTACCTCAAAAGTGTTCTAACTAAAGAACTGCCCTCAATATGACAGATGTATGCCTTTTTTCAGCTTGCTATGGTGGTACTCATGCCGGCTCGATCCTGAGAGGATCGAGTTTGGCCCTGCTCTCTGCTTACTGGCTGTGATTGACAGCAGCAAGGTCCAATCGCTGCTACCTCTATGGCCAGTGAGAAGAGAGAAAGAGTGGAGGGAGACACTGCTTTAGGTCACAGTGCTGGATTGAGATTGGGCTCAGGTAAGAATTTAGGGGGTAAAAAAATAGGAAAATACAGCGCTAACTAATTTAATAATAATCTTAAAGGAAAAACAGCCGCAGCTCTGCCGTGGGATAACACAGAAAATATCAATTAAAAAAATGTGAAGGCTGCGCTAAAAAATATTGAACAAAGTACCATATAACAGTAAACCAAACCTGTCATGTGACAAAGTGACATTTAACAATAAGTTAAAAATGTCATACAAGCATTAATTGAGTGCTTATAAGAAAATTAGACGATTAGACTAGACAATCAAAAGACATTTGAGGTAAAAAGTCAAATTTTGGTGTCTAATTTGGGCCTCATCCTTCCAACATTTCATCATTACCTCAGTCGGTGTTCTATGGCTTCCCTGATCTATATATCTGGACTTTTTACCTCAATTATCCTTTGATCGTCTGGTATAGAATATTCACAATCCTTTTACTGTGTTTTCACCCTATGGACCTTTGGACTAATTTTCTTATAAGCACTCAATTCATGCTTGTATGACATTTTTGATTTATTCTTATATGTCACTTTGTCACATGACAGGTTTAGTTTACTGTTATATGGTACTTTGTTCAATATTTTTTTAGCACAGCCTTCACATTTTTTTAATTTAGGGGGTGCTGCGAGGATCAGAACACATAAGGTTTTTTACCTTAATGCAGAAAATGCATTAGGGTAAAAAAAATCTTTTACCTCTAAAACCACTTTAATCACTTCAATACAGGGCATTTTCAACCCCTTCCTGCCCAGGCCAATTGTCAGCTTTCAGTGCTGTAACATTTTGAATGACAATTGCGCGGTCATGCAACACTGCACCCATATACAATTTTGATCATTTTCCCCCCCAAATAGAGCTTTCATTTGGTGGTATTAGATCACCTCTGCGGTTTTTATTTTTTTGCGCTATAAACAAAAAGAGACTGACAATTTTGAAAAAAACCACAATATTTATTTTTTCTGCTATAATAAATATCCCAATTTAAAAAAACAAAAAACTGATTTCTTCCTCAGTTTAGGCCTATATGTATTCTTCTACATATTTTTGGTAAAAAAAATCACAATAAGTGTATATTGATTGGTTTGCGCAAAAGTTATAGTGTCTACAAAATAGGAGATAGATTTATGGCACTTTTGACACTATTTTAGGACTATTGGTAATTATACAGCGATCTGTGCAATAAAAATGCACTGATTACTGTATGAATGCCACTGGCAGGGAAGGGGTTATCACTATGGGGCAAGGAACACATGATCAGTCTCCTCTCCCTTGACAGGACTTGGATCTGTGTGTTTACACACACAGATCCACGTCCCTGCTCTGTGACAAGCAATCACGGGTGCCTGACAGACATTGCGGCCGCCAGGGGCACACGCATTGACTCTTGAGTGATGCGGTGGGCGCACCCCCTAGTGGCCGGAAAGCCGAGGATGTTATATGATGGCCGCCCGGGATGGCAGAGCCACCTTGCGGCTGTCATATTACTATTGCTGGGATGGGAAGTAGTTAAAAGTGCTAGATAACTTGTGTCAAACATTTGGCTTAAAACGTGTTAAGTGACAACAAATCATACTTATTCGGTCAATGTTTCAGGTTAAATAATCCCAAAAAAAGACAAGGAATGTCCTGTGTAGGTAAGATAGGGTGGACGCTTCAAATACCCAAAAGCACAACCACAACAGGGTATAACATGAAGGAAAAGAAAAGTGCAGAAGAATGCCACCAATCAATAGTGCCCATATTCTCCCAAGAAGATCTTGTTTGTCATTAATGATACTAATCAATATTTTATAAATCATTATCCAAGATAACCTATTTTTTAAAAACTCTTGGCTCGCTACAAAAGTTTTTTTTTTCATTTAAATATTCTTTATTGAGATTTGTTTCAATTATAAAACATACATTTAAAGCATTTCACCCACATATTTTCCCATGATAATATTTTCTCCATACATTTCATACATCCTACATTTACACGCAAGCTCTATGTACCAGAAACAAATGTGATATTTCTGTGAGGGGGAGACCGACATTAATGGCCCCAATTCCAATATCCTCCTCCACTGCTCCGCCGTTATTTCCCCTGTATCCTCTTCCCATCACTTCTTACTAATAAGAGATTCCTGCCCTTCGATAACTCTGCTGCATATCTGTGCATATAGCTCAGAGATAAGTCCCTTGGACATGCCAGACTTAATTACCTTTTGAAGGAGGGGAGCCCTACTCCATTCTACTGCTTGTGTCTTAAACTGGGCACGCAGGGCATGTCTGATCTGTAAATATCTTTAGAATGAGTGATTCGGTATTCCACATTCTCTCCTCAAATCTGCAAATGATTTTAAAGTCCTGCCCTCAAAGTTTTCTATTTCTTAGCATATGATATTTTAGCACCTAGGACAAAATGTATATGAGCCTCTGTGAGGATTTTAGGAACCCCAGAATAGGTTTAATCATTAAAGCCATTCAAGCAGTTATTGTGGACTTGATTCCTGTTACCCTAGGTATAGGGATATAATCTTGGGTCCAAAATCATTTCCACTTTAGACATTTCCACAAAGTATGAATGTATTATCTCCAAAAACAATAGGGAGAGGAATCCAGATACATTCTCGCATCTCTCATCAGTACCGGGTACCATCTTGAAAAAACTCAGATTTTTTTTTTAGATATTCAGAACCTCATAATCTTTTTCCCAGTCCTCTGGTTCTTTTGTAGTAACCAGATCACTCTACCGTGGCACCAGGTGCAATTTTTTTCCTGAGGATTTAATTATTTGAGTATATAAAGAAAAAATAGTGCCCCTCAAATCCAGGTATTGCACACACCAGTATTCAAAAGCTCTAATACTAATCTTGTCTATGGCTCCCACTGCTGCCTGTATTGGGGATGGGATGGGACATTGGGGCATTACATTTTTTTACCTTAATGCAGGGAATGCATTAGGGTAAAAAACAGCTAGACTTTAGTATCACGTTAAATACTGGTCTGAGAAATCACCACTTGAAAACCAATACTTCCGGGAGTGTTGATCTTCTCAGTTCTATACAACCAGTTCCACTGGTTCGCCCTCCACATCACTAAAGGACAGAGTAATAATGTAAGTGAGAGTGAGAAATTTGGGGGACCCAGGAAATAAACACTCCCAGAAGTGTTGGTTTCCCAGCAGGCTTTAGGTGACGATTTCTCACAATGGGATGTGGTAAAAATTATTCATCCTAAGCTTTTATAGGTTGCATAGCATTTTTTGTACAGGGTCATTTTAGGCTGATCTTATTTCACTAACATTACTTAACCTCCCTGGCAGTAATCCTGAGTCTGGCTCGGGGTGGAAATCCAGTACCATTAGCAGTATCCCCGAGCCAGGCTCTGGATCGCATTGCAGTATTCAGGCAGAGTTTACTTACCTTGTCCCCTGCATCCTGCGATGTCTCCCCGCTGTGTGATCGAGCTGTCTCCTCGCTTGATTCACACAGTGCCTGTGTGCCGCCGAGCTCCGTTCCCTGCGACGTTACGACGCACAGGGGAGGAGATTGGTGCCAATTAAAAAAAAACCCTGAGCCAGACTCGGGACCGCCTCATAAAGTCCACAGGCACAAGTTACTTACCTTGTCCCTGGATCCTGCGATGCTGCCCCGCTGTGTGATCGAGCGGTGTCCTCCTTCACAGTGCGGAGTGCCGCCGAGCTCTGTTCCCTGCGACGTTACGACGCACGGGATCGGAGATCGGCGCCAAATTTAAAAAAGTAAATAAACACAATACATACAGTATACTGTAATCTTACAGATTACAGTACTGTATGAAATAAATACACACCCCCTTTGTCCCTAGTGGTCTGCCCAGTGACCTGCATGCACTTTTATATAATAAAGACAGTTCTTTCTGCCTGGAAACTGCAGATTGTCCATAGCAACCAAAAAGTGTCCCTGTATGTCAAAAGTGGTTTTAGACCAGCTAGAAAACAGCGATAATAAATTAGATACACTTGCAGAATTGAGCGATAGTGATTTGTGGGGAAATTCGTCATCAAACACTGAAAGTATTAATTTTTATTATCATTATATTATCTGTTATAATTATTTATAGTTATTTATTATATTATAATTTATGATTTTGTGTTTCAAACTTTATCATACTTGGGATGTCTACTAGACTCTTGTTTGAACAGGTTTAAGTGAGTTATACGCCTAATTTTCATTCAAAACAATTGTACCAAAAATCTGAAAGAATGATGCCGCCAAATGAAAATACTATAGATTTTTAATTTTATATTATGAAACTTCACATTCAACACAACAGGTATTAAATAAAGGTGTTTATGATTTATCCTGTGTAAAGTATAATTTGCTTCCTTTGTGATAAAGAATGATCCCAATGTTTCATCCAGAATTATTTGCTAGTAACTTACCACTTCCAAGCAGATCCTTGTCTGCTGGTATAACATCAGTTATAACAGGTGCAAAGAATTTCACATGATGTCACAGAGGAAAGTGTTACAATAAAATGATTACTATTGACAGATGATGTTTCTATTCTAACATTGTCTGTATTTTTTATGTATACAATCACAGTTTTCTATAAATAGCTGCATAAGTGGATATTTATAGCAAGTCTATAGTTTCCAGTTTCTAGTTAAATGGGGATAAAAGACACACCTGATATTTGCAGTGAGCTGTTTTATAGCATTTCATGCTGTAAAGCATGACATCTGTTCATAACAAAGGAAGGTAATGTTTTATTTGTAAATTATTTAATAAAAAGGTCAAGCATTTTAAAACTGCCATATGTAAAAACAAGCAATAATTGCATTTTTTGAGCAAGTGTTTCATATGACCTTACTAAAACTATTACACTGTATGAAAAACAGGTGTTCGTAGCAAGCCACATTTTATTCGTTACAACCTAAGAAAATAAATTGCTCATTTTGCTGACCAATATGAGGTTTTCTAAGTTAGTAATTTGAGTCATTATGCTGGCCATACACTATACGAAAATTCGGCCGAAAATCGGTCGTAAAGAAAGATCTTTCGTTTTTCGGCCAGTTAATGGGCACAAAATCGAAAATCGTTTGGACGTTTTTGAGCCGAAAAAACGAAGGACAAGTTTGGAAATTTTCTGCCGAACGAACGATAAATCGGAAGGTTAATGTGTTTCCCGTTCCGAACTTTCTGCACTATGTATATGTAAAAAAAACGAACCATTTTTTTTTTTTATGTCCACTGAACGATTTATCGCCCATTACATGATGGCACTATCGTTTGCACTCACGAAAGAACTTTCGTTTTTCGAAAGTTCGTTTCGGACGATTTTTCGTGGAGTGTATGGCCAGCATTAGAGCTGCTCAAAGTGTGGGATTTAAATAGGATATCTGTTTAGTGCTTTCAAGTCCAATCCGATGTTTTATGATGTTCAGAAAACAGAGGTCCCCAGCATATGCAGCCAGTTTGCAAAGTTTTAAATTCAAACCGGGGTCTAAATTAGGGTGACCACATTTTCAAACTGCCATTCAGGGACACCCCTCTCCTTCATAAAAATTTGCCAATTTTGACGTTTTTCAGGAGCAGTGATTCTAATGATGCTTAAAGTGCAACAATAAAAATTAACAATTCCTCTAAATATAGTGCCTGGGGGGTCCCCTTAGTCTGCCTGTAAAGTGGGGCATGTGTACCATGTATAGAACATGCTGCAGCAAAAATGAAATTTCTAAAGAAAAAAAGACTCACGGTTGCAATGTGACATGGGAAACGTCAGCGGTAAAACTCTGCTATTTTCTACGCCAACGCTATAGGGCAGATTTCACACTGGAGTGAATGTGACAGCTGTTTAAGGGCGGATTGCTATTTTTAACGCTATAGCTCCTGCAATACACTCCAGTGTGAAAGGGGTCTAAATCGGAAAGGTTTGTGCAGGTTTACATAAGTCTCATTCACATGAATAACAAATCCATAATGGGTAAACGATGTATCTAAATAAGGGCTGGGTGGCCTTTTCTTTCCAAATCTGTTCAAGTTTTAGAAAGATGCCCATTAGCCCTCCGTGCTCAAAAGCATTCTATAAATGGTCAAAAACAGCTCCCCTGTACTTAGCCTTTGAATCTGTTCTCTTGTGCATTCATAATCAGCATGTTAGATGATCTGTTGCCCCACTATTTTTGATATCAGATCAAAGTGCTGAGGCAGAGGGAGGGGCGCCACCAGGGGGGGGGAGAGCCCAGGCTGCTTTGGCTTCTGTATGAGGCACCTTTCTATGTCTGGAGGGGTGGGCGGAGGCAGAGAGAAGATTGGTGCCACGATCTCCAGCAATTAAAAAAAACCTTTCCCAAGACAAGCGGACTCTTTGTTCACTTTCGGGTGCCGCCGTGCAGTGATCTTGATAGTCACGGCTATATCAATCCACCGGTTGCCAGCCCTGTGCTTGCTGCTCACAGCTGCTTACACTAAACACAGAAACTTGGTTCCTGTGTCTCCAAGCCCAGTGACAGCATCATTTCCCCATTTGTGGCAGCCAGTCGGGCAGTGTGACAGAGGACGCAGAGCAGATGGAAGAAAAGCAGGTGAGACTCCCTCGTTAGAGTCACGTCAGTGTAGTGGTCAGTATAGGAATACTGTAGGTAGGTCAGTGTAGTGTAGTGGTCAGTATAGGAATACTGTAGGTAGGTCAGTGTAGTATAGTGGTCAGTATAGGAATATTGTAGGCAGGTCATTGTAGTGTAGTGGTCAGTATAGAAATACTGTAGGTAGGTCAGTGTAAGGCAAGAACGCAGTGACGTCATCGCGTACGACGAGCATGCGCTCGTCACATTCGATGCCGTCGCCGCCATCTTGCTGCACCCTACCTATGCCTAGGAAGCTACTGCGCATGCGTCAAAGTCATTTCGAGCATGCGCGGGTTTCCACGGCGACAGGTAAGTATACACACTCTTAGGTTTCTCGGCAGAAAAACTGCTGAGAATCTCACGTGTAGATTTTTGGCAGTTTTGTTGTCGAGAATCCTGAAAGCCTTGTACACACGCTCGGTATACTCTGCAAGAAAGCTCTGCCAGCAGTTTTCTTGCTGGTTCTTGCCGAGTAAACTGAGCGTTTACTTAAGGCTTAAGGCTGGGTTCACACCTCTGCGAATTGAATGCGCGTTTCTCAGCATTCAATTCGCCTAGCAGGAGAATGTGAGCCGGTTCACATATCTCCACAGCGGGTCCGGTGCAGTGTGCCGGAAAAACGCATGCTTTTTTGTTGCGTTTCAGGTTTTATTTCAGCACAAAATTCGGGCTGAAATTGGACCTGAACCGGTGAACCAGCATGCACCGGAGCCCTGCTGTGCCCCGTATGCGGCGACGGTTTGAACCCGGCCTGAGTGTTTACAGTGTGTATGTGTATGTGGTTCAGCTGTTTCTTCTAGAGCAGTGGTATCCAAACTGTGGCTCTTTGTTTGATTTTTTCTAGCCCATGGGAATTTTTTCTCCCACTATCGGCAACAGTGGGCCATAGTTCCTGCTACTGACACAGACAAAAGGGTACTAGTCCGTTCACTGACACCCACAGATGGGGCACTATTCCTCCCATTGATACAAATGATAGGATGCTATTCCTCCCACTGATACTAACGAGGGGACACTATTCCTCCCACTGATACCAATAATGGGGCACTATTCCTCCCACTGATACCAATAATGGGGCACTATTCTTCCCACTGACACCAATGATGGGGCACTATTCCTTCCACTGACACCAACGGTGGGGCACTATTCTTCCCAATGACACCAATGATGGGGCACAATTCCTTCCACTGACACCAATAACGGGGCACTATTCCTCTCACTGACACCAATAATGGGGCACTATTCTTCCCACTGACACCAATGATGTGGAACTATTCCTTCCACTGACATTAATAATGGGGCACTATTCCTCCCACTGACACCAAAGATGGGGCACTATTCCTCCCACTGACACCAAAGATGGGGCACTATTCCTCCCACTGACACCAATGGCGGGGCACTATTCCTCCCACTGACACCAAAGATGGGGCACTATTCTTCCCACTGACACCAATGATGGGGCACTATTCCTTCCACTGACACCAATGATGGCACATGATTCCTTCCATTGATACCAATGATGGGGCACAATTCCTCCCACTGATACCAATGATGGGGCACTATTCCTCTCACTGACACCAATGATAGGGCACTGTTCCTTCCATTGATGCCAAAGATGGGGCATTATCCCTCCCTCTAACACCAATGATGGGGCATTGTTTACTCCCACTGATGCCAGGACATTTTCTAATCCCACTGGTCACAGTCCGACAAGTAGGATTAGAAAATGTTTGAAGGATAGTAAACTGGCCCTTTGTGTAGAAAGTTTGGAGATCCCTGTTCTAGAAGAAAAAACTAGCTGGGTTAAAAACTTGCAAGCTGTAAGGGAATGGTTTCTACAGAGGGGTTGACTGGGGGATTCACATGGGACAGTTACATCTGTTACCCATGCAGGGCCATGTTTTACCAGCATGTGGATATACAGGTGTTCAATGCATCCCTGTGCTGGCAGTCCCATTGTTATCTATTGGAACAAAGGGGCTCTACAGACACAGCCACTGCTCCCAATGAACCTATGAACTGGTACATCCTGATGATGATGATAAAGAAATCAGGTCTATGTACACCACTTTGAGCTCGCTTCATAACTAGCTTCTGGGCATGCACGGGTGTAAAAACGTTGTTTGAAACGTCGTTTTTTGCTACACACGGTCAATTTCTGTGAAGTAAAAAATGACGTTTTGAAAAACGACACATAAAATTGAAGCATGCTTCAATTTTTTTTTGTCGTTTTTCAGAAGACATAAAACAACGTTTTCTCCCACACACGGTCAATTAAATTGACGTTTTTAAAAACGTTGTTTTTTAACATCGCATAAAACGACCGTCTGTACGCGGCATTACAGTTAGTAATCACTCCTAGGGAACACATTTAACCCAGTGATCACCCCTGATGTTAACCCCTTCCCTGCCAGTATCATTAGTACAGTAACTGCATATTTTAGCACTAATTACTGTATTAGTGTCACTGGTCACCAAAAAGTGTCAATTAGTGTCCAATTTGTTTGCCGCAACATCACAGTCCCACTATAAGTCGCTGATCGCGGCCATTACTAGTAAAAAACAAATATAAAAATATTTTTCATTGTTTGTAGCCACAATAACTGTTTTTTTTTTACCAAAAATATGTAGCAGAATACATATTGGCCTAAATTGATGAAGAAATTCAAATTTCTTTTTAATTATTTGGAATCTTTTATAGCGGGAAGTAAAAAATATATATTTTTCTCAAAATTGTGGGTCTTTTTTTGTATATAACACAAAAAATAAAAACTGCAGAGGTGATCAAATACCACCAAAAGAAAGCTCTATTTGCGGGGAAAAAGGACATCAATTTTATATGGTTACAGCATCCCACGCCCACGCAAATGTCAGTTAAAATAACGTAGTGCCGTATTTTAAAAAAATGGCCTGGTCATGAAGGGGGGTAAACCTTCTGGACCTGAAGTGCTTGAGTTGCAGTTTAGTGAGTAAAATAAGTATTTGATCCCCAAGCAAAACATGACTTAGTACTTGGTGGAGAAAGCCTTTTGGTCCTTGCTGATGACCCATCTTCAGTATTCTGGCAGAGGGAAGAAGGTTCTCATCCAGAATTGTACAATGTGTCATGTTACATGATATTGTTTTATTATAAGGTACTGTTTCTTTAATGTTCATCTTAAGTTTGTCTCTTGTGCCACTCCGTAGTTTGCATGCTGCTTAGTTTTCTCCTCTAAACCTGCATGGAAGAATCTTTCTTTTACCTGTTGTAACTGCACATTCTACGGATCATACGACTAATAAACATCGCCAAATCTTCTTTCATGTGAGTTGTGACTGAGTAAGCTATCTGGAAAGATGATTTGGTATTGATAATCTCTTCAGGGCAATGAGCGCCATTTGCTACTGAAAACCACATTCATAGCCTTTGCAGCCGATCCAGAATACAATACATGGCCCATACATTGGCCCCTTAATGCAGCAAAGTCTGTACCCTTTAGCAGAGAAACAGCCCCAAAGCATAATGTTTCCACTTTCGTTCTTGACTGTAGAGATGGTGTTCTTGGGGTCATAGTCAGCATTTTTCTTCCTCCAAACATGGTGAGTCCCCCTCCTCAAAAAGACACATGTACAGTCATGCCAATGAACATCTAAATGATTAGGAGAAGGATTGGAGAAAGTGCTGTGGTCAGATGAGACCAAAATTGAGCTCTTTAGCATTAACTTAAAGTGGAGGTTCACCCTCAAAACAATTTTTGACATCACACTGAGCCACGCCATCCTACCGACAGAATGCCGGTGGTTGTTTTTTTTTCTCAGCACATACCTCTTAATCAGGATTTTGACCTCACGGCGATCCCGCGGGAGTGGGCATTCCCAAGCACTGCCTGTGATTGACAGGCTTCCGAACGGCGCATACTGCGCATCACAGGTTGCCGAAAAAACCCAAACGTCGGTGCGGCTCTATACGGCGCCTGCGCACCGACGTTCGGGTTCTGTCGGCAACCTGTGACACGCAGTATGCGCTGTTCGGAAGCCTGTCAATCACAGGCAGTGCTTGGGAATGCCCACTCCCGTGGGATGGCCGTGAGGTCAAAATCCTGATTAAGAGGTATGTGCTGAGAAAAAAAAAAAAACATCGGCATTCTGTCGGTAGGATGGCGGGGCTCCGTGTGATGTCAAAAATTTTTTAAAGGGTGAACCTCCACTTTAACTTGCTGTGTTTGAAGGAAGAAAAATGGCGACCATGACCCTAAGAACACCATCCCTACAGTCAAGTACGGAGGTGAAAACATTATGCTTTGTGACTGTTTCTCTGCTAACGGTACAGGCCGACTTTGCAGCATTGAGGGGCCACCGGACGTGGCCATATATTGTAAAATCTTGGATGAGAACCTTCTTCCCTAAGCCAAAACACTAAAGATAGGTCATGGATGGGTCTCCCAGCATGATAATGACTCAAAACATACCGCCAAGGCAACAAAGGAGTGGCTCAAGAAGAAGCCCATTAAGGTCATGGAGTGGACTATTCAGTCTCCAGACCATAAAGGGGTTGTAAACCCTCGTGTTTTTTCACCTTAATGCACCCTTTGCATACTATAATAAGCGCTCCGTGCGCCTTCTCTCTGCTATTACAGGCGCTTTCAGCGCTATAACTTTTGCGCAAACCAGTCGCTTATTGCAATTTTTTTTTTAACAAAAATATGTAGAAAAATACGTATCGGCCTAGACGTTTTTTTTTTTTTAATTCGGCTATTTATTATAGCAACAAGTAAAGAACATTTTTTTTTTTTTCAAAATTGTCGCTCTTTTTTTGTTTATAGCGCAAAAAATAAAAATCGCAGAGGTGATCAAATACCACTACTACTTGTGGGAAAAAGGACACCAATTTTGTTTGGGAGCCACGTCGCACGACCGCGCATATGTCAGTTAAAACGAGGCAGTGCCGGAAGCTGAAATTTCACCTGGGCAGGAGGGGGGTATACAGGGAGTGCAGAATTATTAGGCAAATTAGTATTTTGACCACATCATCCTCTTTATGCATGTTGTCTTACTCCAAGCTGTATAGGCTCGAAAGCCTACTACCAATTAGGCATATTAGGTGATGTACATCTCTGTAAAGAGAAGGTGTGTGGTCTAATGACATCAACACCCTATATCAGGTGTGCATAATTATTAGTCAACTTCCTTTCCTTTGGCAAAATGGGTCAAAAGAAGGACTTGACAGGCTCAGAAAAGTCAAAAATAGTGAGATATCTTGCAGAGGGATGCAGCACTCTTAAAATTGCAAAGCTTCTGAAGCGTGATCATCGAACAATCAAGCCTTTCATTCAAAATAGTCAACAGGGTCGCAAGAAGCGTGTGGAAAAACCAAGGCGCAAAATAACTGCCCATGAACTGAGAAAAGTCAAGCGTGCAGCTGCCAAGATGCCACTTGCCACCAGTTTGGCCATATTTCAGAGCTGCAACATGACTGGAGTGCCCAAAAGCACAAGGTGTGCAATACTCAGAGACATGGCCAAGGTAAGAAAGGCTGAAAGACGACCACCACTGAACAAGACACACAAGCTGAAACGTCAAGACTGGGCCAAGAAATATCTCAAGACTGATTTTCCTAAGGTTTTATGGACTGATGAAATGAGAGTGAGTCTTGATGGGCCAGATGGAAGAGCCCGTGGCTGGATTGGTAAAGGGCAGAGAGCTCCAGTCCGACTCAGACGCCAGCAAGGTGGAGGTGGAGTACTGGTTTGGGCTGGTATCATCAAAGATGAGCTTGTGGGGCCTTTTCGGGTTGAGGATGGAGTCAAGCTCAACTCCCAGTCCTACTGCCAGTTTCTGGAAGACACCTTCTTCAAGCAGTGGTACAGGAAGAAGTCTGCATCCTTCAAGAAAAACATGATTTTCATGCAGGACAATGCTCCATCACACGCGTCCAAGTACTCCACAGCGTGGCTGGCAAGAAAGGGTATAAAAGAAGAAAAACTAATGACATGGCCTCCTTGTTCACCTGATCTGAACCCCATTGAGAACCTGTGGTCCATCATCAAATGTGAGATTTACAAGGAGGGAAAACGGTACACCTCTCTGAACAGTGTCTGGGAGGCTGTGGTTGCTGCTGCACGCAATGTTGATGGTGAACAGATCAAAACACTGACAGAATCCATGGATGGCAGGCTTTTGAGTGTCCTTGCAAAGAAAGGTGGCTATATTGGTCACCGATTTGTTTTTGTTTTGTTTTTGAATGTCAGAAATGTATATTTGTGAATGTTGAGATGTTATATTGGTTTCACTGGTAAAAATAAATAATTGAAATTGGTATATATTTGTTTTTTGTTAAGTTGCCTAATAATTATGCACAGTAATAGTCACCTGCACACACAGATATCCCCCTAAAATAGCTAAAACCAAAAACAAACTAAAAACTACTTCCAAAAATATTCAGCTTTGATATTAATGAGTTTTTTGGGTTCATTGAGAACATGGTTGTTGTTCAATAATAAAATTAATCCTCAAAAATACAACTTGCCTAATAATTCTGCACTCCCTGTATGTGCCCAGTAAGCAAGTGGTTAAATGCCTGAATACCGGAAAAAGTGACACAGAAAATACATATAAAAAAGATTACGTTGTCTGTTATCGGAAAATCAATCAATTCTCACGCAAATATACCCTATGTGATAAATCAACGAGGTGCAATATATCTCAAACATAAAATTGATGACAAATATCTAATATTTACATCAAAATGAAATTATTGTCCAAAACATTAACTTAAAATGTCACAAAGTGTCAATATTGTATTTAAACAAAGAGATATCTGATTATAATAACATCAATGTAGTGAAAAATGAATTCCATTTCAACCAACGGGGCGTGCTCATATCCCTACGCAAAATGGTTCCCTTCAGTTACAGTAGAGAGCTTGCTGATCCAAATGGTAGGTACCTTTTTGCTACATAGTACCATTCAGGATACTGAGGTCACTATCCTCACTTATTATGCTCCAAATTTAAACCCGGGCCCTTTCCTAACCCATATCTGCTCTTTGTTGAAGTCTCATCAGAGAGGAATCCTCCTTCTGGCAGGCGACTCTAATGTGGCGCTGAACCCTGCTATGGATAGGTATGCCTCGGAACACAAAGCTCCTTCCCCTGATGCCAAAAATAATTCATATTCTTTACAAAGTCATGACCTGGTAGACATCTGGAGAGAGCTCCATCCCTTGGGTAAAGACTATACCTATTATTCTCACCCCCACCACTCTCATTCCAGGATTGACCATATGTTTATCCTGCAGAAACATCTCCCCTGCCTCTATTCTAGCTGCGCCCTGGTCGGACCATGACCCTGTTTTGGTTGTCTGCCACTCTCTACTCTTTAAGTCTTAACATTTCCCCTGGATTATGAATGACTCGCTACTGTCCTTTAAAGAGATCCTGACGGATAGCAACCAAGCATCCGTGGAATACTTCCGTCTTAATGTCGGTTTGGTCTCTTCTCCTGTCACGCTCTGGGAAGCATACAAAGTGGTCCTTAGGGGATATGTTATCGAACTGGTGGGGAAATGCAAACGTGAACGATTATTTGCAAGGAGAACCCTGAAAACACTCCTAGAGTTCCTATCTATGACTTTTAAGCAGTCCCCCACTCCTGTTAACCGCAAACTCCTAGACCAAGCCCGCACAGAATTGGATTTATGTTTAACAGAAGAAGCGGAACGTACATTACGTTGGGCCCGCCAGAAATGGTATGCCAAGGAGAATAAACCTGACTCTATGCTGGCTAATAGACTACATACCTTCACTCCCAAACACACTCCCATCACTCTACGTACCCGACATAATGTTCCTACAGGCAATCCGCTGCGGGTCTTAGACAAATTTTGGCATCGTCTCACTATTCTTTACTCTGCCCCTACTCTTCCACACAGGGCCTGGACTCCTTTTTGAATGGTTTGACACTGCCCACATTGTCTGAAACCCATGCATCTTTAATGGACCGAGATATGCAGACAACCGGAGTTCTACAATGTATTAAGGAACTGAAAATAGGCAAGAGGCCAGGTCTGGATGGTTTTACAGCACTTTATTAGAGAAAATGGCAGATGTTTTAGTTCCCCATCTGACGGCTCTGTACAACGCAGTAAAGGATGACCATGCCTTCACTTCAAACCTCTTAACCACCAACATAGTGATGATTCCCAAACCGGACTGTAACCATTTCTCTTAAGCCAATTTTAGGCCCATCTCGCTTATTAACGTGGACATGAAAATATTAACGAAAATCTTGGCCAATAGCTTAAATTCCTTTTTGCCATGCCTGATAAAGAAGGACCAGGTAGGATTTGTCCCAAGGCGACAAGCGGTTGACGCCATAAGACGAATATTACAAATACAGCATATAACCCATTGTTGATCCTTGGAAACTATGTTCTTGTCCCTTAATGTGAATAAGACCTTTGACACATTGTCCTGGCCCTACCTAACAATGGTGCTCCGCCATTACGGTTTTGGAGCCTCATTCTTAAGATGGATATCGACACTGTGTGATTTCCCTCAGGCTAAGGTCCAATATTATGGTTTTGAATCATCTCTTTTTCCCTATCAGGAGGGGAACTCGACAAGGTTGTCTACTCTCTCTTATTCATCTTTGCCTTGGAGCCTCTGGTGGAGGCGGTTCATTCTCATCCAGGCATAGCAGGTGTCAAGGTAGCGGCTTTTCCCATTAGATATAATTATTCACAGATGATATTCTGATGACCCTAACCAAACCCAGAATTGCCTTACCCAACCTGTTCTCTCTCTTGGATAGTTTTGCGTCGGAAAAACCGTCAGAGTTTATTCCGACGGGAAAACCAGTCGTGTGTACAGGGCATTAGTCTCCGCCCACCATCTATGTATAAGAAGAGTGAAGACTAATCATGCAGTATATCCAAAAAGTATTTTATTTGAAATAAAACAATTGCACTTAGCAAATTACCAGAATAGGTGATGGGAGGGGAGAGAAGACCGTTTTAAGATTAGTTAGGTGGTGCCTGGAATTCCATTTTAGCGTTACACTGTTAAAATCACACCTATTTTACGTCTCACTGGGAAACTGATTTACATCTCCTACTTTCTTTGACAAGGTAGCAGCACTGTTTTGTGTTTAGCATAGGTAGTTACTCTCTCATTGAAACCGTTACTAAAAGATTTCTGAAATTATAAAAGTAAAATACATTTACAATCCTTGAAGAATATAGACTTATATTGTATATGGTGTGTGGAACTTGGCAGCCAGATCTTTTGGGATGGGAAGAAGGTGGGATAGCAAAACTGTCTTTGGGTTTATGTATCGTATGCATGGTACTATTCTTTTCTTTCTGTAGTAGTATAAATAGCTACACTATACAGTAGACTGCAAGTACCCTGGGGTAGGAACTGATATATGACTTACATGTCCTATTGTAAGTTCACTACTTTCACTGCTGAAGCAGATGTAATACTTTACTGAATGCCATTTCGTTTGCCAATTCACTGTTTTTTTTTTACAAACAATTGCTATCTTTTTAAATAATAAAAAAAGGCAACATTTTATAAAATGTGACACCGCACAGTAAAAAAAAAATTCCCCAGTTATTAAAAAAATAGAGCTAATATGCATAACTATGTGCTTAACACTTTTTATACACAAAGGTATAAAAATAATTAGCCAGATTCAGTAAGACTTACAACGGCATATCAGTAGATACGCCGTCATAAGTCTGAATCTGCGCCGTCGTATCTTTAAGTGTATTCTCAAACTGAGATACGCTTAAATGTTGCTAAGATACGACCGGCGTAAGTCTCCTACGCCATTGTATCTTAGCTGCATATTTACGCTGGCCGCTAGGGGCGTGTACGTGAATTTACTCCTAGAATATGTAAATTAGCAAGATACGCCGATTCACGAATGTACTTGCGCCCGATATGCTGTTTATGTAAGGCGTTTTTCAGGCGTAAAGATAAACCACCAAAAAGATGGCGCAGCCCATGCAAGGTATGGACGACGGAATAGCCATTGTATTTTACTTTGGTTGCGTAAGCGTACGTGAATGGGGCTGGGCGTAGGTGACGTTCACATCAAAAGCATTGAGTATTTTCGACGTGATTCTGAGCATGCGCCGTACAAACGGCCCTCATTTACACGGGGTCACGATTCATTACCATACAACACGCCCTCTACCTGCCTATTTTTAATTAGGCGGGGTTACGCCGGGCCATTTGCGCTACACTGACGTAACTTAGGAGGCAAGTGCTTTGTGAATACAGTACTTGCCTCACTATGTTACGTCGGCGTAGTACAAATGGGATGCGCTACGCCAGCATAAAGATACGCCGCCATACGTGAATCTAGCTAAATATCTCAACATGTGCAATGCTCCAACATATATGCAGTGAAAAAACTAATAATAAGAAGCATATAAAGAAATAAAAAAAAGTTAGATATGAGCAATTATTTTTATTATCATTACCATCAACCTTTAAAATTCAGTCCACTCATGTGTGTCTCACTCACTTAGTGTCCAAAGAACATACATATCCAGTGAATCCAATTCAGTATGTCCATCTATCTTCTTCATAGTTGGACATTTACCCTCAGGCCTCGTACACACTCCCGAGAAACTCGTCGTAAAAGAAACATCGTTTTCCTTGACGAGTTCCTTGTCAGGCTTGTCGAGAATCTTGTCAAGCTTTCTTTGCATACACACTGTCAAGACAAAATCTCGTCGTTCTCAAACGCGGTGACGTACAACACGTACAACGGCACTATAAAGGGGAAGTTCGATTCCACTGGCACAACCCTTGGGGCTGCTTTTGCTAATCTCATGTTACTGCGTGTAAAAGTTTGGTAAGAGACGATTCACGCTTTTCAGTCTGTTACAGCGTGACGAATGTGCTATCTCCATTACAAACGCTACTTTTACCAAAGGTGCGCTCCCGTCTCATACTTTATTCTGAACATGCGTGGGTTTCTAAGCATACATACAAACGTGTTTCTCATTGTAAACCAGTCCGACGAGAAACACGACGAGGAAATTGAGACTCCCGACGAGAAAAAAGAGAACTTGTTTTTTTTTTCTCATCGAGAACCACAACAGTTTTCTCAATGAAAAACATACACACGACCGTTTTCCTCGGCAAACAAGCTCTGCCACCAAGTTTCTTGATGGATTTTGTCGAGGAAAACGGTTGTGTGTACGAGGCCTTACAGATTGACCCCTTAAATCACAGAAGATCACAAACAGCACACATAGGATAGCTTCTGCCTGGGCTGCTGAACGACCACAATGGACAGTGTTATGCGCCAATCTTCCTCCAGTTCCGAAAATGCAGAAAATTTCCACCCTGCTGACAATACCCTCAAAAGACACTAAACCTGTATGGTTAGAACTTTATGTCTATATTCCTTTGGCTTTCCTGTACCATGTGACTATCAATGACCTCTTCAGACTTTGCACCCGGGAAAGCTGCAACGTGATTAGTGGATTCTAGAACTGATGGTCAGATGAATGCACAACAGCGGGAGACCCCATCCTCCCTATCATTGTTTATCCTCCCTAGGCAGGTCATTTCAGGGTAAGCCCAAAGCCCTGCACCAAGTCAGCTGTACAACTTTTCTCCTTCTGGTTGGGCCACTGCTTCTGTACATTTTTCTGGCTGTCAGTCCAAGAATACACTACCCACCTTGCAGTTTTCACAGGTGAAGAGTCTGGAAAGGTCATTGATGGTCAAATGGTATAGGGAGCCAACCAAGGAATGTAGGCATGAAGTTCCAACTATACAGCTTGAGCCTCTCTAGAGGGTATTGTTAGTGGAGTGGGGACTTTCCGAAACTGGAGGAAAATTGAGGCAAACGACTGTCCATTGTGGTGGTTTAGCAGCTCAGGCAGCTGCTATCCTGTGCATGCTGTTTGTGACCTCCTGTATTTTAAAGGATTCAGTAAGTCAGGCTAAGCATCCAACTATCACTCACAAATTAAGCTGCTTAACATTTGAAGGTGGCTGTGCGTTGTATGGAGAAGATGTTTTCTTTGGACACTGGTTCTTTGTTTTCACATCAATATTCTCATGAGTGGACTGAGTTTTAAAGATTGATGTTGGAATTTTATTTAATCAAATTTTTTTATATGCTGACACAGTTTATTTGTATATTATTCACTGGCTGACAGATGAGGATTGGATTTGTTTTTATGAGCATCATTCTTTTTTTTCACTGCATACATATTGTTATAAGTTAATTTATTATGTATAAAAAAAGTTTTTTTTTTTCCATTTTAATCATTTGTTGCATGTCAGTGCTGCTTCCTGTGTACATGCATGAGCTCCAGTGATGGCTACATGGCATTGCTCAGGATGGGCCTCCTGACGGTGACAACAATTGACCAAGTCTGTGTAATGTCCCCTTGTAAAACGCAAATGAAACATAACATTTGTACAGGTGTAACAATTGTAAACCTGACACATTTATCCTTCTGTATGACTTAATTGTCTCTTCAGGTCACTGTTCTCTAATGTCTCTTAGGGTAAGCCAGGAAATTTAGCATTCCGTAGCAACATACAATTGCTTTATTTTTCCCCCTTCCACACAGCTGTTCCACACATGCACCAACGGAATATGGTACATATATACATTAGGATCCCATTCAATATGCTAAGCCTGTAAAATGTAGCAGCTTGGTAGAATTAAGTAGAGCATGACTTCCTGAATACTTTAGGTTCCAGCCCAGGAACAAATACAACAAAATCCCAGGGAAAACGTTTTCTTTTGCTAATCGTGCTGCTTTGGATAAATACCAAAATATTACACATTGTTTAAGAAGATTGCATCGGAAAGTCACAGACGGGCACTAGAGGATAGTTTAATGTAATATTTTGAAAGGTGTTTTCATCAACTTAAAGACTTTTTCAAACTGCTTCCTCTGTAGGAATCCAATGTGTTAGAATCCCCATGACTCCTACCTAAACTTCGCTGTTACTCCTATCTTCTTGCATTATTGTTAGTATTCATCTATGACATTTCCAGAGTGATTTGGACGATTTTAGATTATTCTTCGTTAAAACCCAGCTCTAGGCACAGTGTTTGTAACATTTTTAAAAACCGTTTAAGAAATATATTTTGATTCATTTAACCCACAACTTATTTTATATGTTCATAGCTATTATTAAAGCGGACCTTCAGTCATTTTTTTTAACTTTCCATCTATTAAATCTTCTGCCCTTGTTGTTTTAACTTTGAATAATAAAAAAAAAAATTCTGCCAGTAAGTTCTGCCACTTTATACAGCTCACTTCCTGTTTCTTGTCTTGTAAAAAGCCTAGGCTTATGACATAATGCACAGCTCCCTCTCTCAATCTCGTGAGAGTTTGCAAAAAAACGGGGGGGGGGGGGGGGCGCGGTGAGTCATAAGAGGGCCAATGAAATGAGAGCTGCAGGGCTGCAGAGCTGGAGGTGTACCTCCTATGTGTCTGTGTAAATCCTGAAGTGAACAGGTAGCAGCTTCAGCTGCCCACAGTTAAAATGGTTGCAGCCAGGCTCAGTGGAGGGAGATTTCTGCAGCATATTTGGCAAGCACAGAATCACAGTATATATATATATAAAATAATATGCAAAGTGGTTAGAGGGAAGCTTCAGAATGTCAAATTATGTGAGCAGACTGCAGTTCCTCTTTAAACCCCACTGAGCTGGTGTCAGAAAGTATAGCAAGAACTGCACTTTAGGTTCCCTGCTGCATTGGAAATGAGTATATGATAGATACCAGTTCGGGTTCAATTTACAAAGCACCTGTGTAGCATCATCACTGTGCTGTTCTTAGTGAATAGCGCAATAGAGGGAGTGGGTGGAGGCAAAACACAATAGTTGTCATAGATGTAGTAAGGGGAGCCAGAAAGTCAGTGCAACTTGGTAACCGCTATGTAAGTAAAACATAAATAATAATCTCATTAACCACCCCTACTCTACGCTATGGGATCATTACATGTGTGTAACAAGTATAGAATATGTGATAGATAAATGTGACCAGTACACTCTCCATATAACAAATCTTCAAAATTAATACAGTATATGTCTGTCTCAGGGCTGCTACAGTAACCTAATTAATTAACATTAATTAACAAAAAAAGACAGACAATTTTGAAAAAAATTAAATTTTTTACTTTCTGCTATACAACATACCCAATATATTAAAAAAAAAAAAAGAATTTCTTCAATAATTTAATCCAATATGTATTCCTATACACGGTATTGCCACATTGCAGCGGACAAATAGGACACCTAACCGGCACTTTTGGAACGTTTTTTTGGAAAAAAATGTGCACTGTCACTGTACTAATGACAGTGGCAGAGAATGGGTTAACATCAGGGGCAATCAAAGGGTTAACCAGGAGTGCTTTCAACTGCTTTCTAACTGTGTGTGGGGTGGTTGTGCTGTGGGAAGGCAGAGATCAGTGTTTCTGCCATTCTTCCTGCCTCCCGAAATGATTTGCTTCTTCAAATGTCAGGAAAATAAACAGCTTTCTTCAACAAAGCAAAATACAAACCGTCCATAGTTCTGGTCTAGTGAAAAGCAATGCTACATCTCACCACCATAAAGCCAGTCCCAAACCTGGGTTAAGGTTTTCATCTGCTTTGGGGTACAGGAAAGCTACAGGAGTTTAGCAAATAGAGTCACAGACACCCGACAGTCCACACTATCTTACAGCTCTGAACTGCCACACACTTCCCTTCACAGACGAGTGCCAATTCCTTCCTGCCCTCTTTAAAGCTTCCCTTGCAAGTGGGCTAACCCTGTTTAGGACTAATGTTCCTGTAATAAGGGTATGGAGACTATTTCCCACCCAAAATCTCTCTGTGTCTCCTAATTCCAGGTCTCAAAAGAGGATTCATCAATCCTGAAAATGCTGGAAATTAGTCCTTTTTTTTCCAGTGGGACTACCTCGGAAACCCCTCCTCCTGCATAGATGAGAACTCCTAAGTGATGAAAAACATCTCTTGCACTCTCCTTTAAAGGAACTGCAACCCAAATGATGGGGAACTATATAACCCATTCAGGACCCATCCCTGATTTAGATTCAGTGAAACTGATTCTGAAACTGGATTCTAAAATTGATGTCTACAGCCAGGTGTGCAGACTTTTGAGTATAATGGCCCAGATTCTCAAAGGGCTTACGGCGGCGCAACGCCATGTACGCCGTCGTAAGTCCTAATCTGGGCCGTCGTATCTATGCGACTGATTCTTAGAATCAGTTACACATAGATAACCATTAGATCCGACAGGCGTAAGGCTCTTACGCCGTCGGATCTTAAATGCAATTTTTTTTTTGTCCGCTAGGTGTCGCCTCCGTCGTTTTACCTGTCGAGTATGCAAATTAGCTAGATATGCGAATTCCCGAACGTACGTGCGGCCGACGCAGTGAAGTTACGACGTTTACGTTAGGTTTTTCCGGCGTAAAGTTGCCCCTGCTATACGAGGGGCAACCAATGTTAAGTATGGCCGTCGTTCCTGCGTCAAAATTTATAAATTTACGTTGTTTGCGTAAGTCGTCCGTGAATGGGGCTGGACGCCATTTACGTTCACGTCAAAACCAATGACGTAAATGACATACGTTACACCGCCGCAGAGATAGGCCCGATCTACGAGAATCTAGGCCAATGTGTACAAACCTTAGAACATACCTTAGAAGTACCACCTTAATTGTGGCATATTCTTTTGGCAGGATTTATTTGATAAATTCTTTGAAGGCTTTACAGTAAAGAAACAGGGAAATGAGCAATAAATTCCAGACAGTCTTGCAGAAGGGATTTGAGTCAACACGATTGCATGCTCAGAGAATGAGATGTGGTGGAGATTACCATAGTGAGTCAGAGAGTAATCAATGCAAGTGTACATTTGTTGGGTGGGGGAGAATGTATATTGCCTCATCGTACGGCGATGGACTCACCAGACATCTGTTAGTTGGTGTAAATGTAGGCGTCATTTGAGCACTGTGAAGGCTAGATGGGTGGTAAATATGCCAAGAGCACGTCGAAATCCCTGCCAAGAATCAGGATGTCGTCCCTAAAGTCATCCAAAATAGTCAATGTCCTTTCCAAAAAGAGGATTTGATTTTGGTTGTGTAGATGAAAGTTAGCAAATGTTAAGTGCCAATTATGTCTTTCACATTATTAATATTCAGGTTTTATATAGTGCCAACAGTTTGCACAGCGCTTTAGATCATGAGAGCACAGTTACAATACAAATACAAGTTACAATACAGGCGGAACCAGAGGGCCCTACTCGTTAGAGCTTACAATCTAAAAAGGAGTGATATAAAAGGTAATAACTGTAGGGGATAAGCTGATGGATGGCCCTCTTTCCCCACAAATGTATCTTTGGGAGTTCAAGATATGGAATGTGAAATGGGGATGTGAACACCCTAGACTTCTTGTCTAAGAGCAACTTTAATAGGCAATGTGAAAGAATTGATCCCTCATCAGAGGCATCTAGTCAGTTTTAAAATGTGTTTCTTGGACCGAGATATCCTTCGCCTTTTTTTTTTTTTTTTCACAAAGAGTCTTTATTGGGTGAATAATAAAGCATAATACATTGTACATTTACAGAAGCACAATAAATGTGAAGGATTGTATACATCAAAAAAAATGAACAATCATAAAGAGGTTGCAGATAATCAGTTTCTTATAGGCATATATGTAGCAAAAGTGCCTTCATTTTAGAACTAAGATGAGAGAATATGATTGCTTGGTCAAGCAAAGTTGTGAAGGGGGGGGGGGGGAATGGGGACAGGAGGGGGAGGGGGAGGGAAAGAGAGAAGAAAAAAATAAAATAAAAATAAAATTTATCAGTCCTGAAATATGTCAATATCAGCTCCTATCTATACCTTTATTTTATAATAGATTTGTAGTGATGAGAGTCTTTGAATGTTGACCAGCTAGACCAGGTCGCATAGAATTTAGTAATTCTTTCTTGGGAAATACTAATGAGTTCCTCAACTTTTTCCATGCTATTTATTCTCCTAAACCACTCAGCCTTCGTTGGAGTATTAGAAGACCGCCAGTGACAAGGGATACAGTGCCGCACTGCATTAATCATGAACATGGGGAGTGATTTCAAATACTGATTTTTAGGCAAAGAACTGAAATGTAATAGATATTGGGCAGGGGTAAAGCTTAGGTTTAACGATGTAACTAATTTAACTGTTTCATGTACCGATACCCAGAAGGACTGAATTAGAGGACAAGACCACCAAACGTGTAACATAGAGCCTTCCTCTCTTTTACATCTCCAACATCTGTCAGACATCAGGGGTGAAATTTTATGAAGAATTGTAGGGGTTCTATACCATCTGGTGATGATCTTGAAGCCACTTTCTTGTGTGGCCACATTTAGTGAACCCTTGTGTGCGTAAAGATAAATTGTCTCCCAGTCATCTTCAGTCAATTCTATGTCTAGATCTCTTTCCCATGCTTTACAGGATGAGCTGGAGAAATCATTGTCGTCTTCAAACAGCGAGTTGTATATAGTCGAAATAATATGTCTGTGTGGGGATGTTTTAGTGCAGAGATTTTCTAGCGAAGTGAGGGGCCTTTTCCAGTGGAGGACGTTATCGTTATTGGTTAAAAAGTGTCTAATTTGAATATAGTTCCATTGAGATAGGAGGCACGGTTTGATTTCTTTTAGGATGTCCTCTCTAGAGAGGAATTTCCCATTTTTAATAAAGTGTTTTGCCAGGATCTCTTTGTGTGGCCATTGATGTGTTGGAAACGATTTTTCCATGCCTGGGGGGAAGTCAGGGTTGTGTCGTAGCGGTGTAAGAGGGCTGAGCCATGGAGACTGATTTTTGACTTTAAAGGTATTACGGAAGCTTTCGAGTGTAGGTCCTATAAGGGGATGTGTTTTTATGAAGTTTGGGTGATACTTAGGATTGATCCATGGTAGAGTTTTTAGCTCATGAGTGTATTGCGCTTGTTCTAGGGAGACCCAGTCTTTCACTGTGTGATGTATATTCCAGTCTACAATTCTCGTCAGTAGGGCAGCTTGATGGTACTTCCTAAGGTCGGGAAGGGCTATTCCACCTCTGCTCTTGGGTAAAATTAGTCGCGAGAATTTGATTCTAGGGGGTTTACCCCTCCAGATGAATGAGGAGCAAGCTTTTCTGAAAGCAGTGAAAAATTATAAGGGGATTTTGATTGGGATTGTCTGCATAATATAGAGAAACCGTGGTAGGATGGTCATTTTAATCAGGGAGGCTCGACCGAACCAGGATACATTTAGGGCGTTCCATCTCTTCAAATCTTCCTGTGTTTCTCTCAGAACGGGTTCGAAATTGAGACGGAAAAGGTCTTTCAGGTTTGATGAGATTTCAATTCCTAAGTATGTGATACTGTGGTTGGCCCATCTAAATGGGAAGTTTTTCTTGCATAGTTCTACCTTATCATTGGGTAAGGAGATGTTGAGGGCGTTGGATTTGGAGTGATTGATTTTGAAATTTGACAGTAAATGGAAGTGGTCTAGATCTTTTAGAAGGTTGGGTATGGAAATATGAGGATTCGAGAGGAAAAGAAGCATATCGTCAGCGAAGGCTGCTATTTTATATGTTTTGTCATGAATCTCGATTCCCACAATGTCTCTAATTGATCTAATTTTTTTTTTTGTCATAAAGATTTTATTGAAAAAGAAGAGTTTTTACAGGCATCTTCAACATCATCATCAGAAATAAGTCAAAACATACAGACCAAGGGGCTTCATTTGCATGTAGGACACAGATACATATAGTGCATTCCTAGAATATCCAATCAGAACTGCAGTAAATAACATGAACAGCAGCATATGTAACATACAAGTTAGGTAACCTACCCGGCAATAAGGCTTATGTGGGTCTATACTGGCTCCCATGAATTGCGTCCCGGTAATGTAGACCAATGGGTCTACCATATCCATTATAAATCTTTATATTATCGTTTCTTTCCCGGAAAGGACCCAAACCCCTACAGGAGTGGAAAGAAGTAACCCCTAAGGCAGGTCTATCTCCTCACTAAACCTTACCAGTAGATCCCGTACAACTTAAAAAAAAAAAAAAAAAAAGAAGAAGAAAAAAAAAAAAAAAGGGGGGGGGGAGAGGAATCATTTACAGGAATTCTTAATGCACGTATTCGGGAGAGGGGGTGGGAAAACCACCAACTACCCTCTCCGGCTTCTATATCTAGGTATCAGTGCAGATCCACCAAACCGTTATTTTTTTTCCCCGGACTGGGCATCAAAGTCGCTTTTAGCTCACAGTCTGTGTAAGATCACGGTAAGCCGAAGAATCTCGAAACTTAAGCCAATCATCCCAGATATATGTAAATCTGGAAATTCTATCTTGTGCGTTGTATATCAGCTCCTCCATCGCTGAAATGTGGTCAATGCGTGTCACCCACTCTTTAATAGATGGTGACCTCACAGCTCTCCAGTGGACAGGTATGCAGAGCCTAGCTGCATTAATCATGTGTATCGCTACTGATCCACTGTATCGTTTCTTGGGGATTTTTGAGAGATGGAGAAGATATTGTTCTGGGGAAAACTCCAGGGGTAGCGAGGATACTTCAGTCGTCACTCTGTGAACCTCCCTCCAGTAAAGTTGGATAATCGGGCACTCCCACCAGATGTGGAGGAAAGAGCCTGTGCCCTGTCCACATCTCCAGCACTGATCCGACACAGACGGAAAGAATTTGTGGATAAGATCTGGGGTCCTATACCATCTAGTCCTAATCTTGTACCCGTTCTCTTGGGTGTTCACATTAAGCGAGCCTTTATGTATGTACCAGTGAACTCGTTCCCAGCTCTTTGCTTCAATTTGTTTGCCCAGCTTATTTTCCCAAAAGGAATGTTCCTTCTGCATAGCCGCAGAAGGGTTTGCGAACATGGATGCATATAATACCGAGATCACATGTCTTTGAGGAGCCGTGCCCACGCATAAAGACTCAAATGCCGTGATCGGCCTCATAAAGTTTTCTCTGATCTTTGGGTTGTCTAAAAAATGCTGTATCTGAAGGTAGGGCATAAGGGGAAAGTCTCCAGTCCGAGACGTCAAGGACAGCTCTCTTATGGAGCAAAATTTACCCCTAAAGAAGAAGTGCTTGGCCAACATTTCCGAGTGGGGCCATGTGCTCATCAAGTAAGATCCATCCATTCCCGGCTGAAAGTCGGGATTCCCTCTAAGGGGAGTAATGCCACATTCCGTCGCCGAGATTGAATGTGCTCCACAGGCTTTCACAAAAGCCGTCAAGGTTGCCCCAACCAGAGGGTGGGACTGAGCATCGGGCTTCCAATGCTTCCTGGACATCCAAGGCACCTTGCTCAGATCTGACCCAGTGACCATGCTCTCCAAAAGTACCCAACTTTTGTGTCGGGCGTGTATCCTCCAGTCCACTACTCTCGTCAGCTGCGTGGCCCAGTAGTATCTCTGTATGTCCGGGAGGCCAATGCCCCCATCTAATTTCGGGAGCACCAGTTTCGACCAGCTGATCCTTGGTCGTTTAGACCCCCACAAAAACTTGCTACATATCTTCTTGTAAGTCGCAAAAAAGGGGGGTAATTGATCTAATTTTATTGAGCAGGGGTTCAAGTGTCAGAACAAATAATAGCGGGGATAGGGGACAACCCTGTCTGGTTCCATTTCAAAGGTTGAAGGCGCTCGATAGGTGACCATTAACTCTGACTCTTGCTGTTGGATTTGAATACAGGGCCTTAATATATGATCTCATTTGGGGCAAAAAGCCTATATGTTTTAGTACTGCATCGATAAAGTCCCAGGCCACTCTATCGAACGCCTTTTCGGCGTCTAGGGACAAGAAGAAGCCTTGTTTCCGCTTAGAGGTTAGCCAATGGTTTATGTTAAGAGCTTTTATTGTATTGTCGCGCCCCTCCCTACCCGGGATAAATCCCACTTGATCTAGGGAAACCAAAGAAGTTAATAAGGGGAGGATCCTATTTGCAAGGATTTTAGCGTAAATTTTCACGTCTACGTTTATTAAGGAGATCGGCCTGTAATTGGTAACCTGGGTCGCGTCTTTACCCTCTTTGGGTATCACCGTAATATGGGCTTCTAAAAGTTGTTTGGGGGGTGTTGTTCTGAGTGAAGGGACTGGAACGTCTTCAAGAACCTTGGTTTCAGTATTTCGGTGAAAGTCTTATAGTATTGTAGGGGTAGGCCGTCCGGGCCTGGGGCCTTGCCTATCTTCATTTCTTTGATAGCTCTGTCGAATTCTGGGCCTGAGATGGGATTTTCCAGTTCTTTAGCAGCGTTCCCTGAAATTTGGGGTGGGCAATATTGTTCTAGGAAGTCTTGTATAAGTTTCGCTCTTTTATCTGAGTTCTGTGGGCATTTAGGATTGGAAGGAATGTTATAGAGGTTTTGGTAATAAAGTTCGAACTGTTTTGCAATCTCATCATTCGAGGAATGCATCTCGCCTTGCTTGTCCCCTATCTGATGAATGGTGTGAGCGGTTTTCTTGTTTTGAACTGCTTTTGCACGTAATCTGCCACATTTATTTCCTTGCTCGTAGTATATCCTATGTCTCAATATATACTGTCTTTTAATTTTCATGTTTAGCTCATCAGATAGGAGTGCCCTAGTGTGCGTTAGCTCATCGAGTGCAGAGATTGCCAAAGTTCGTTTGTGTGAAAGTTCTAACTGGTGGATGCGTTCTAACAGGGATTTTATTTTGGATTGTTGTTCTTTTTTTATGCTGGTCAGTTTTTTAATAAACTCTCCCCTTATGACACATTTGTGAGCTTCCCATTGCGTAGTCAGTGAAGTATCGTCATTTTCGTTGCGCAAAAAATAATCGTTTAATGTCTCCTTAAACTCTAATGTGTCAGAGGGGTTTTTCAGTACCGCCGTGTTGAGTCTCCAGGTCTTAGTTATGTTGTTCTTTTCTGGGAAAGTCAAAGTCATGGTTACTGGATGATGGTCCGAAAGAGTCATAGGTTCAATTTTTGAGTCCGTCAGAAGTGGAAGGTCAGGCTGTGAGAGGAGGAGGTAGTCAATTCTGGAATATTTTTGGTGTATATTGGAGAAGTATGTGTAATCCTTAGTCTGAGGGTTCAGGATTCTCCATGCGTCATGAAGCATAAGGTCCTGGAATTGAATCTTGATTTGTTTTAGGGCCCTAAATGGTAAGCTCGATGAACCATTTGAGGTATCTATAAGAGGATTTAAAGGAGTGTTAAAATCCCCTCCAAAAATGAGGGTTCCTGAGGCAAACGTTGTTAAGAGATCTTTGATTTTGCGGAAGAAGGCTACCTGTCTCACGTTTGGGGCATAGACATTGACAATAGTAATGGGGTGTTGATTCAGCTTCCCTTTCAGAAAAATATATCGACCTTCGGGGTCAATCAAAGTGTCCACAATTTGAAATGGGGTCTGTCTGGATATCAATACCGAAACGCCTTTTGTCTTACCTATTGGATTGGTAGCATGAAATGAAGTTGGAAATCTTTTATCTCTTATTATTGGAATCTTATCAGATTTAAAGTGGGTTTCCTGTATAAGAATGATGTTGGCTTTTCGTCTGGAAAATTCGTTGATAAGTTTAGTTCTTTTTTCAGGGATGTTGAGCCCTTTTGCATTTATGGATGATATTTTAAGCGATAAAGGAACAGAGTGAGCTTTGTCAGGAGGCATTTTGTTGACTTATGAATATCTAGCTTGGTTGTCTGAGAGACAGACAAACACATAAAAAAAAAAAAAAAAAAAAGGGAGAGTGGGGGTAAGGGGATAGAAGCAGATGGGTAAGATGTGGAGGGGGAAGAACCGGGGATAGATGTAGTCTCACTAATCTATCCTAATTTTGAGGGTCCGGTTGGATCAAAGGGTGAAGTGGTAGTCACCCTTTGTGTGGGTGCGAGGACTGTATAGAACCTGATGGAGCTATATTAAAGATCGTTTGTAATTTGTTTTTATCCTTTCCTTTCTTTTTCTCTCTACCTTTTCTTCTCAAATATTATTTTCCTTTCCTTTTCTATAATTCCTGAGTAGTCTGGCAGTAAATACAGGCACTTTGGAGCTGCAAGCATAAATAAAGCAATTGGCCGTTAAGTAAACATCTGGGGCATATATAAAGAAGATGTATTAGTAAATATTCCCGTAATCTATTTCTATTCTTTATCTGCGTTTTTAATTGCAAGTCTTGACGGAAACTCATGTTTAAGGTGTGAGGTACATATGCATCCTATTATTGTGCAAACATTTCAATAACTTGGGAGATAACTGAATTTAAATTAACTATGAAGAAAAAGAAGATCCGCCACTAGATGGCAGTATTGTAACAGAGACATCAAACTTGTCTATAAGTATGTGAACACCAAAGCTTATACTATGGACTCAAGATAGAGTGCCTCTTCCTACGATGACTATGCAGCTTCAGACACTGTAAGTGACGCTTTCAGAACCTGTTGGTTAATTAAATGTAGACTACTTTAAAGTTGCCTGTGGTTGGTTGGGTACCTGTATATAACTGTATAATGAACACAGTGTAGTATAGATCGTGTTATTTAACCCAATTGTTCTATCAAGCCTGAAATCAAGGTGAGTCACCCCCCACATAGGTGGTTCCAATGCACTATAAAAATGCATTGAGGCCCTTATCTGGCCAGTGTGTAAACTTAGTGTTGAGACATTAGGTGAGTGAAGCTGCATTACGCTTTCCCTGCTCTGTATATATCTAGATAATCTAAACAATTGAACAGAATGGGCCCCTGGTGATCTTCCATACCCTGTGTCAAAAAAGGGATACATGCAACACATAGAACTAAATCTAGCTTCAAATCCTGGATAAAGCAAGAAAAATATAACAAGAAAAAAGAAAAAACATACCAAAACAAAACTGGTCCTTCGTTCCCTTTGGAGCTAAGTGGTTAGGGAAAGAAAAAAAACGGGGAGGGGGAGGACATATCTGGGACCAAGCCCACTGAAGCCGGGTCCAAGAGTTACCACGCCTCACCAGTTGACTTCACAATATGTTACGATTATATATGTTAAAGATAGCAATATTGCTGAGAGCATAGGGAGGTTCTAACCACCCATCAGTGTTTCCCGTAGTGGGGTTAAAAAGTTCTCCACATGGTGCAACATATTATTATCAAAGACATCTTGTATGTATGGGACTTGCAGTCTCATATAGTCATACCTAAGCAATGGAGTCCTCTCGCATGTCATGGTGGACGAGTTAAGAGCCTTGCTGGATACGCATCATATCCTGTCTTTTCCAAAATTGCCCCTCCTCCAGCTCAATTAGATACAGTATATAGTCCCTGTAGGTGAAACAGTAAAAATATAAAAACAACGCTACCTGAGATTGTGGAGGAGGAGGAGGCTTGTATCAGTAGGCGAGGTGGTATGTCCTGGCGCTGTTCTGCATGTATCTGGCGAAAACTTTGTAAGTAACTGTGTTTCAAACAAACTGAAAAACTTTGGAAGAAAGTTGGGTAGGCCCATGTATTTCGATTAGAGCAATCAGGAATCATGTGTCCATGTGATCTTGGCGATCCATGCGATCTCTGCGTTTGGTTGGTGAGTCACCTTGATTTCCCCTGGCGTCATTTCTTTTGTTGCGTTGAGGAGTTGGTGATCTGCGTCGACGGTCTCTGATTCTTTGAGCTCTTGGCGTGTCGTTGCCGGAAACTGCAATCCAGAAGTCATTCGTCATGAAGGAGTCGTACCATTCCGGAACCTCCACCACCGGTATATTCAACATATCGCAGAATGGTCTGATGTCTTCGGGTGTGCGCAAGAGTGCGGTATGTCCCCTCCATGTTGCAGATAGGCAAAAAGGAAATTTCCATCTGTATGGAATTCCCCTGGTGCGAAGCTGTTCCGTCATCGGGCGTAGAGCCCTGCGTTGCCTCAGCGTGATATTTGATAAGTCCTGAAATAATTTTTTTTTAATCCCATTAAAGATGATTCTGTTTTTTTCTCTTGCTTTTTTGAGGATAGCTTCCTTCAGCGGAAAGTTCACTAGACAGCATATTATGTCTCTCGGCGGGTCATTATCTCTTCCCCTGGGTCTGAGGGCTCTGTGGATCCGCTCATATTCAATGGGGGATTCTAGGGGTCTGTCAAGCACGTCATTGAATATTGCTGTAGCCGTTTGTTCAACAGGGTTCTGGTCTGCCATTTCAGGGACCCCCCTAATTCTTATATTGTGGCGCCTCCCCCTATTGTCCAAATCTTCTAGATGGCAGGTGATTTCAATCAGGTGGGTCAGATGTATGTCAGTGTGCCTTTGTACCTGCTTAATAGCCTCAGCGTTTCTCATTGTGGCCTGTTCAGTCGCCCCTGTCCTTGCAGCAATGCCCTGGATGTCAGCCCTGATCTCTGTAATGGCTGCAGAAAATGAGGCCTTAATGTCCACTGCCATGGCCTGCAGGTCGGTGAGGCTGAGGGCTTGTGGGGGCTGCAAGGAATGAGGATGGAGGCTCTGTGTACCGCTAGCGGCGATCGCGCCACTCGTATTCAGGCCTGGAGCGCCGTGCGGGCCGGGAGATTTAGGCGAGACCGCGGCTTTTGGGCCTTCTCCCGGATGGGTCCGGAACATCGCCGGAATAGTGGCTGCGGGCGGATGGTTTGGCTCCATCTGAAGCTGGGGCTATGGGGAGTCTGTCTCACCTCCTTTCCTGTGCCCTGGAGCTCGTTTTAGCGGCCGATGGCGGATGATTGCAGCTCCTTGTGCCGGAGGGCTCAGATCAGGCGTCCATCACGGTCCGATGCCAGGCCACGCCCCCCCTTCACCTTTTGTCTACGGAGGCCAGTAAGTATCGATCTGTTTTTTTTTTCAGTCCCTTTACATTTAATGACAGGATATAAACTAAAAAGGAGATAATTATCCTAATAAAGTAGAAAAACAAACTATCCACATACACAAAGAGACAACAGTTTTAGTTTACACACAAATTATTAAAATATGTCTATACATTATACTGACACTTCGTAACTTCCAAGGTGGTTATAGGAGATACATTGGGTCCTCTGTGAACAAAAAACTTCTCTACATGTTTTGTGGAAATCTACCGCTTCTTCAGGGGGAATGAAAATTAATAAATATACATAATATCTAAGAAATTGTCAGGGCTGGGCTCAGCCCTTCCTTCTCTGAGCTGGCCATTCAGCTGTCGTCTAATTGCCAGCTCCTTTCTCTCCACAGTGACTCACCTGTTGATGACCCGACTCATCAGTCCTGCCTACTTAAGCCTTCCAGTTCACTTGCTCTCTGCCTTCGCCTTGGTTAACATCACAAAGACTATCTCCTGCGTTCCTGTTGAAGACTTGCTGGGTTGACATCCCTTCTGGCTCTTGTTCCTGCTTGCTGTTCTACTACGTTCTTCTCTGGCTCTATGACATTTGGCTCAGCTGACTATCCGATCTGGTTCCTGAACTCTAGCTATGTTTTGACTACGCTTACTCTGTTTATCTTTTTATTATTATTATTAAACAAGTGTGATTTATCTGTACTTCTGTCTCGGTCTGATTTATGGTTTCTGGCAGTAGGCGAAGGCCATGAATTCAGAATATGCAGTCAATCCACTTGTTGGTAATCTTTTTTCCAGATTGGATGACCTGGATCACCGCATGGATCAGTTTGCCATGGCGTTACAGACGTTTCTGAGTCACACAGCTCATCTGAAATCTCCCACTCTGGCTGCTCCGGTAAAACCTGTGTTGCAGGCCGACCCTGCTGTTGCCCCAGTCTCTGTGCAGGCACCCGCCTCGAGTATTACCTCTATAAAAGGCACGCCCACTCCACTTCCCCAGAAATTTGGAGGTGATCTAGTTCAATGCAGAGGGTTTCTCAATCAGGTTGAGATATACTTTGAGAGGCTGCCCCAGGCATTTCCCATTGGCAGAAGCAAAGTAGGCTTTGTGATAGCTCTACTTTCTGAGAGGGCCTGGGCCTGGGCAAACCCTCTATGGGAGATGCAAAAACCCATGGTCCTGAGTTACCCAGAATTTGTGGCTCCCTTCAAAAGGGTAATTGACATTCCTGCACACTCTGCTTCTGCTGCCAATAGCCTCATGTCCATCAAACAGAGCACAAGAACTGTTGCAGATTACGACATTGAATTCCATACTCTGGCAGCAGAGGTCGCTTGAAACAATGAGGCCCTAGTGGCTGCTTTTTCTCATGGTCTATCGGATGACATCAAGGATGAGATAGCAGCCCGAGATATACCCACTGAGCTGGAGAAGTTGATCACATTTGCCATCCTCATTGACTCCAGGCTTAAAAAAGACTCTCTTTTAAGGAGCGCTTGAAAAAGCCTCCTGTACATTTGTCTCCAAGCTTTACAGTCCCACCCTTGCCTCCCTCACCTCCCATGCCTCCTGGTACTGAGTCGTTCAGTGAAGGTGAACCCATGCACCTGGGCTTTACGCGTCTCTCTGCGGATGAGAGAGCCCTTAGGAGGAGGGAGAGATTGTGCCTTTATTGTGGCCAGGCTGGTCACCTTTTGAAGTCTTGTCCTACACGTCTAGGGAACGCCTGAACCTTGAGGTCCTGTCACAGACAGACCTTGGGTAGCGTTGTTTCGTCTCCAGTTATGCAGAAGGATAAGCCCCTGGTTTTGGTTACCCTTTCTTGGACTGAGTCGTCCGTTGAGATACAGGCTCTAATTGATTCTGGGGCTGCAGGCCTGTTTATTGATGCTGCCTTTGTATCAAACCACTTGATTCTGCTGCAGTTGCGTGACACTCGAATTGCCATTGAGGCTCTTGATGGGAGACCTCTACAGCCTGCCCATATGATTTATGAGACTGTTCTGTTGTCCATGGCCGTATGGGCTCTTCACCATGAGATAATCCAATTCCAAGTTATTTCCTCACCTAAGTTTTCGCTGGTTATTGGTTATCCTTGGTTACAGAGGCACAACCCTTTTTTTGGCTCTGTGCTGAGGTTCTGTCCTGGTCGCCACAATGCAGTAAGAGATGCTTCCAGAAAGTAGCCAAGGTCCTGTGCACCTCTTCACTCTCCTCCCTGCCGGAGGAGTACTGCGATTTTACAGATGTCTTTGACAAAGTTCAAGTCAGTTCTTTGCCTCCACACCGGTTGTATGATTGCGCAGTTGACCTTCAACCTGGTGCCATAACCCCTCGTGGCCGGGTTTACCCTTCGTCGATCTTGGAGGGTAAGGGCATGGAGGAGTATATTGCAGACACACTTTCTCAATGTTTCATCTGCAAATCCTCATCTCCTGCTGGTGCTGGTTTCTTCTTTGTAAAGAAGAAGAGTGGTGAACTGAGACCTTTGCATTGATTATAGGGGTCTCAATTGTGTCACGATTAAAAATGCCTATCCAATTTTATTGATTACAGAGTTATTTGACCGTCTCAGGGGAACAACGGTTTTCACGAAGCTTGATTTGAGAGGGGCATACAATCTCGTTCGGATTAAAGAGGACGACGAGTGGAGAACTGCGTTCAATACCAGAACAGGCCATTATGAGTATCTCGTAATGCCTTTTGCCCTTTGTAATGCTCCGACAGTTTATTAACAATGTCCTCCGAGATTTGTTGCAGTTATGTGTGGTGGTTTATCTCGACAATATCCTCATATTTTCCAAGTCCCTGGAGAGCCACCACACAGATGTCTGTCTTTTGCTTCAGAAACGAAGAGAGAACAATCTCTATTGTAAATTGGATAAGTGCGAATTCCATCATTCCCACTGCTGGTTTTTCGATGGACCCAGAGAAAATTTCAGCAGTCCTAACGGTTAAAAACACTTACAGTTTTGCTGAATATAAAAGACGTCAATAAAAAGTAGCGCATGGCAGCAGCAGAGTCCGAAGCGTTTCGCAATAGTTTGCATCATCTGGGGTGATGCAAACTATTGCGAAACGCGTCGGGACTCTGCTGCTGCCATGCGCTACTTTTTATTGACGTCTTTTATATTCAGCAAAACTGTAAGTGTTTTTAACCGTTATTACATTTCAACATTGTTACGGTATGACACTATGTGCCTTCGTTTTTCCTTCATGTACTTTGGACACGGTCTGATCGTTTGAGCGTTGCCTCTAAGTTGCCGTTACTCCTCCCTTGTGCTTGTTTTCGTGATGCCTTCAGGATATCCTCACAACTGTATATCCAGATCCGGTTGATGTGGCCTTCATCCATTTACATTCAGCCTGTATTGACCCTTTAGGCATATGCTTATTTGGGTTCAATACCTCTGGTAAGCCTCCGCTTCTGGTGGTGGTTTTTCTCACAATTCATTTATTTTGTTTCACCGTGGTGTCTGGAATTATTCATTTGACTATTCATCCATCAACAGTTCACTTTCAACAACTCATTGTTATTGATTTATCTTTATCTATATGGACTTTTCATTTGACTACACTGTCACTTGGAGTTGACACAGACTATCAGTATTATATCACTTTTTTATTTTTAGCGCCACAAAATTGTTTTTGCACATTTTCACCACTTTCTTGTTTCACTAGATTGTTTGTGGCTGCTTATTATTTGGATAGCGCAGATTTGCTTTTGTTTTTGATCCCAGTGGGATACTAATTGGAGATCCAATTAAAAGATAATTAACTGGTATCTCCTGTGAACACACATAAGTCCAAAAATGTGGTTGAAAGGCACACACACCCATCAAAAGACCTACATATATTTTGTATGTATATATTACTATTGTGAATGAAATTAATTAAAATTGTATATAAGTGTAAATATGTGTAAATGTCTCTTTATGTATAGCTGCGAATATGTGTAGGTCACTGATGAAAATCGGTAAACTTAGATAAAAATTTGTGATAATAAAGGTGAAAGTCTAAGTGGGTCTCTAAAATAAACCAATAACTTGTGGAATAATGTAATTAAGTAAAATGGTGTTAATAATGTGTTGCCTAATAAATATGGCTCTTCGTGAACCTCTGGAATAAATGGGAGCATAAGAGAATGATAAAAAATATATTTAAAATTAAAGAAAAAAATAATAATAAAAACCTTATATAATATCCAATAATAAGTCCAGAGGGATCACTATAAGTTTATACTTAGTGATAATAATGTGCACATGATCATGGGTGTTGTATAATGCCCACAATAATATCCATATCATGCGGATAAAAGTCAGTCTAGTTATTATTACTATAATTACTGGGTTTACAATATTTTGTTTTTCCATTTTGGATTTGAATTAGTATTAAAATCAATACTATATTCTAATGAAGTTAGAAATTCTAATGAAATATAGTAGTAAAAAACAAATAATGAATGACAAATAGTATGGTGTAGCAGGTATACAGTCTCAGTTCCTAGTAAAGAATGGTGAATAAATGTCTGCATTTGCTGTTACCGCAGTCATGCCATAAATGGCGTGCAGATATGTTGGGAAATGAGAATGATAATGATGGAAATAGGAATCAAAAGTGTGAATTCATGAGTTCTTTTTTATTTATTTATTTATTTTTAAATTCTATATTTTTATTTTCATTTTGTTTCTTTTCAAAAACAAAAACAAAGAGCAAGAAAGCGATACAGAAAACATAATAAAAGGACTAGGCACAGTCCTATACATCAACATATATATGAATATTACATTTGTTCTCTCTCTTCAACTTTATTTTCTATTCATAAATTACTTTCCGAAGGAGATTATAATATCTATATCACTGATAAATTCAGACCATTCCCCTTAGAGAGATATAATAAACAAAAATACTCACTACTTTTAACTAAATTTCCGACTTCCCCAAGTATTCCATCTCCACCCTAATTATCCATATATTCTTTATATAATGGACTAATTCCCTCAGTATCCCTGTCACGCTTCCTTCCTCATTTTAAACCCCTCCTTTCCCTCCCCTCTTATCCCCACCTCTAGACCCCCATCTCCACCTCATCTCCTCCTCCGGCCGTGGATATCCATAGACCGGGGAGAAAAAAAAATAATAATTTAAAAATATAACTATAATAATTATAATAAAGGAGAAAAAAAACAAAAAAAACATACATCGACCCTCCCCCCCCTCCGCTGTCTCCCCCCGAACGCAATATAATCTCTCTTCTATTTCCCTTCTTTCTTCCATCTGTTAATCTTTATCCTTATTCCCCTAATAACTTTTTGCCTTCCTCCGATTGTACAAATAATTCCCAGGGTGCCCATATCATTTTAATTTGCTCTTTCTTATCTATTGTTCTTGGGAGGAGTTTCTCCATTATCCCTATTTCCCTTACTTTTTTCAGCCACATAGATATTGGAGGTGCCATGGAGTCTTTCCATTTTGTTGCGATACAACTTTTTGCCGCATTTATCAAATGACATATCATTGATCCCATATATCCTACCGGAGCAATTTCAGTATGATGTAAAAGGAAAAACGAGGGGTCATCTGGAATCTGGTATTCCGTAAATTCTTGTGTAATTCTCCGTACCGTTTCCCAGAATTGTCGTATTATTGGACATCCCCAGAAAGTATGCAACATTGTCCCTTTCTCCCCACAACCTCTCCAACATCTATCTGACATTTCAGGAAAAAATATATTTAGACGCGCTGGCGTATAATACCATCTTGTTAATATTTTATAATTTAATTCTTGTATTTTCGTACATCTTGAAGATTTTAGTGCTAAATTTATAATATTTTGTCTTTGTATTGGGGAGAAGGTTTCTCCTAAATCTCTCTCCCATTTGACCAGGCTCGACATTCTAAAGTCTTCTGGTGGTGCAGTCAGCAGTGTATACATTTTAGCAACCATATGGGCTAATGGTTCCTTTCCTCCACAGTACTCCTCAAATTTTGTGAGTGCCCGTTTGTACTTTTCTGCACCACCCAGAGTCTCCAGAAAATGTCGTACCTGTCGTGCTTGCCATATCAGTATCCCACAACTCCCTCCCCCTTGTACTATTTCTCCTATTGTCATCCACCCACTTTCTCCCAAAAAGTGGGAGGCTTGAAATCTACCATTTTCTTTTAATTTCTTAAATATTTGAGAATCCATGCCTGGCTGAAATTCTGGATTTCCACCCCTTCCTCATAATTATTTTCTTTATATGCACACATCATTAACATATTTAATTTCACTTCATATCCTATATATTTTAACAAATTATATTCGCATTAATAGGAAATCAGACATTTAGAACATAATTATTATTCATATTCCTCTTATATTCATATGTCAATATTAACTCCTTTATTTATGAAATACCCCTTATTTGTTCAATCTAGTGAAAATCTTCTCCTCTTCCACCTCCCCCTCCCGCCTTCCCATTACATATTCACCTTCCCTTTCTATTCCTTTTATCATTCTTTTAATACAGCTTCTACATATTTCCAGTCCTGAACACCCTGAACCTCCTTATGTGATTTACCTATTCCCCTATATGTGGACTTAATAAGTCGTCCCCTATACGTGTTATTTACCCAACTGTGTCTATTTTGTTTCCTCCCCCCCACCCACCCCTACCCCCTCCCATTATCGTTATGTCTAATCTTAATCCCCCTTTCTACCCTCCCTTCTCCAATAAAGAAAACAAGTCTCCCAAGATATTTTTACGTATGCACAGTGGTGCATATGATCTCCCTTCCCTCCTTCCCCCCCCAAAAAAAATAAAAAAAATATGTATACCCAAAAGTATTCTTACGTGTGCACAATGGTGCTAGTGATCAGGTGTTTCCCTCAGGTGCAGAAGAAAAAAAAAAAATCTTTTTTTTTTTTAAATCCCTAAGGTTTAGGGTGGACTATCCTGATCTATTTATTAATGTATAATGCTGCATAATTTATATTCTATTATATTTCCCAATTGACATTTAATATTTTATCAACATATATTTCAATCAAAACATTCCAGTGACGGTTCATTACCAAGTTATAAGTATAAATAAAAATAAAATGATGGGGGGGGGGGGGGGAGAGGAAAAAAAAAAAAAAGAAGAACCACAATGAAGGTGCATACAGTTCATACAGTCAGTCCATATTTCCCCTTCTCCTCATAACCCCCTATATAAATTGCTTCTGGGGAATGTTTAAAGGGTGGTGGTGGAGGAGGGACTTCCACATTAAAAGGAAACAACAAAAGAGAAGGGGGCAGGGGGATGGCCTAGAAGATAGGCATAGAAAAGAAAAAAAGAGGAAAGACCAACCATCTAGTCAGTTTAGTACCGGGGGAGACATAATAGTCCTGTATATTCATCCATTTTGTTTTTGGAGAAGGAAAAAGAAAAAAAAAAGACTCACAGTTTTCAGTATCCCCTGCCCAGTCCCAATGATTTATTCTGATTTTCTTCTGTTCCTCTGCGTTGTGATTCTCGATCCTTTGTTGTTTGTAGGCCACCTTTCCGACGTGGTCTGTCCATTGGCCGTAGCCAATCTGGGACCTCCAACTTTTCTATTCCCAAAAATTCAAACATCTCTGGAAGCTCTAACGGTTCAGATAGTAAAAATGAGAGTGGCCCTTTCTTAACAAATAATGCGATCGGGTATCCCCAGCTATAGGTCCCACCTACTGATTTAATTTTTTCCAGGAGCGGGCGTAATTGTGCTCGCCGTTGTAACGTGGCCCATGAAAGGTCTGGAAGAATCTTTATTGCCATTTCTTCAAACTTTATTATCTTTGCCTCCCATGCCTTGCGACTAATTATTTCTTTATGTGCATAATGATGGAAACGACCTATCACATCTCTGGTTCTTGCCGGATCGCTGGGCTGTGGCCCCAGGGCCCTATGTAGTCGATCAAATTCAATCTGTTTCTGTTCCTTTATTAATTCAGCCCCTAGCTGCTGGCATATTGTTTTAACAACTCTTTGTAGAGATTCTCCCTCAATTTCTTCCGGTATCCCTCTAAACCGAAGATTTAATCTCCGACTTCTGTCTTCGATCTCTTTGAATATCAAATATATAGCCGAGCTCTGTGGTCTATACGGGGGTTCTTTTTTCCTTATGTCCTCTAGCTCAGATACCCGATCTTCCAACTTCACCACCCGTGTCCCTTCTTCTGAAATTTTATCTGAGAGTGCTTGCATCTCAGATCTAATTAATTGCAATTCTTTCCGATGTCCCTCCTCAAGTCGGGTCACCAGTGTTTCCATCTCATCCCTTGTCGGGAGGGCCTGAAGGATCGCCATCTCATCCCTAGTTGGTAATGCCTGTAAAATCGCCATTAAGTCTATTCCACCTATGTTATTTTCAGCCATGTTCTTATGTTCCCAGCTATTTATCTCCTCCTGCTCTTGCCCCCCTTCCGTGGCCTGTGGTGTAGTAAGGCTCATCCGGGGTGCTGCTCTTGGGATCTCCGGATACTCTGTCCCCCTTGTCTCCAGCACTGAGGCTCTTGCTGTGGCAGTTGCTGCTCTTGTACATAAGAAATAGTCTTTGATCTCTGGCTGTGTCAGTGGGGTCAGTATTATTTTTGTTGGATTTTGTTGCTGCTTTTGCTGTGGGATTGCTTCCATTTTTTTCTTTGCTACATTCATCCCGCTGCTGCCATCAAGATAAATACTGCTCAGTCCCACCGGTTTTTAAGTCTCTTTTTTAAACTTTATTTAGTCAGTAAAAAAAGTCCAGATGTGATCACCCGTATATTCCAAAACATATACCAGCCCGTCTTAAATCTCCACCTGCAGCCCTTTCAAGCCCGTCTTCTCTTACTTAGATTATAAGTTCAAAGGCTCATAGACTCCTCTATTCCATGGCCACCGCAGCTACTTCCAAAAGCCCGTGCTTCACATTTCCTTGCAACTTCTTTTTTTTTTTTTACCTGGCCTCTTACTGGCAGCTTAGGAATGTACAGCCACTTTGTACTCACCGCACTCTTCCCGTCTCTCTCCCAAGCCTCGAGGTCACTTGTTCAACCCTGTGGTGCTAACTCACAGCCACAGTCACATCAATAGTCTCGGGGGGTCCGCTTCCCCCCCCGCTTCTCACACGCAGCACACAGCTGACTTCTCCCTCTCCTCGTGGCGCAGCGGTGTGTGTGTATTGGCTCCCTGTCTTCTGTTCTCAGGTTCACTCCCACCTTCTCACACACAACACACGCTGAACGCCGCACGCTCAGCTGTTGAACTGTCTCTACTCACCGGCTCTGAGGAACCGACCAAAACGAGTCAGAAAAAAAACGGATAACCAGGTGAAATTATATCAGGGCTTCTCAGGACTTTTCAGGGCTTTCAGGCTGCCAAAGATTTCCAATAGTTTTCCGGGCTTCCAGGGCTAAGAATTTCACTGCTTCAGGTTCAAGTTCTCATTACAGCTCTGCTTTAGATCAAATTAAAACTTCCAGGTTTGCATAACATTCAATCTGTTTAGTATTTAGTGAGGAGAGGTGAGGTATAGCTCAGCTCAGCGTGTGTCTCCTCACTCCGCCATTGTTAGGCCACTCCTCCTCTGTCCAGCCCACGAATTCATGAGTTCTATATGTGAACACAGATGTGATGGTAATGAGCCGAAAAACCGCACCATATCAGTTTGGATATATGTATATGTAAAAAGTCATGCTGCTATGTGTGAGATGTATTCCCAACCACATACATCGGATGGATTCAACAAGAACAACATCCGACGGACTACAATGTTATGTATAGGCCATACATTAATAAATCTGTGTTCTATCCATTAATAACTGGTAGGGATGAGCTGAACACCCTTCCGGTTCAGTTTGCATCCAGAACATGCAAACAGACCAAAAGTTTGCACGAACATTCGAACACTGTTAAAGTCTATGGGACTCGAACGTGAGAAATCAAAAGTGCAAATTTTTAAGGCAAATACGCAAGTTATTGTCCTAAAAAGGGTTTGGGGACCCGGGTCCTGCCCCAGGGGCCTTGTATGAATGCAAAAAAAAGTATTAGAAACTGCAGTTTTTTTCAGGAGCAGTGATTTTAATGATGCTTAAAGTGAAAAAATAAAAGTGAAATATTCCTTTAAATATCGTAACTGGGGGTGTCTATAGTATGCCTGTAAAGTGGCGCATTTTTCCCGTGTTTAGAACAGTCCCTGCACAAAATGACATTTCTAAAGTAATTTAAAACTGCATGCGGCTGTAATGTAATGTCGGGTCCCGGCAATATGGATGAAAATTATTGAGAAAAACAGCATGGGTAACCCCCCCCCCCCAGCCCATTACCAGGCCCTTTGGGTCTTGTATGGATATTAAGGGGAACCCCGCACCCAAATTAAAAAAAGAAAAGGCGTTGGGCCCCCAGGCCCTATATACTCTGAACAACAGTATAGAGGCGGTCCAAACAAGACAGGGACTGTAGGTTTGTTTTTAAGTTGAATATGTTTGTAATTTTGGAACAGGTACATTTTGTAAGTGTAGCTCCAGCCAAAACAATACATTTTTAAGCTTTTTGGATAACATAGGGAAGGGTTATCAACACCCCTGTAACATTTGTTTTGTTGTCTGTGCCCCCGTTTTAGAAGATTTCACCTCACTTTGATACTCTAGTTGAGTGCGGGAACAAGCCCTGCTGTGAAATATTACAGCACAAATTGTAATTACACGCCCCTGTTAAACAGGGGCAGAAAAATTGGGCCTTAGCCACTGGTGGTGGTGCCCAGAACCAAAAATTTTCTTAGAAGCTATCAGCATGAACATTGAGGAGGAATAGGCTAGTCACTCAGCATAACAAGATAGTCATTCAGCATCAGCATAGGCAGTCTTCAAGGGATCTCACATTCATAAAAAAAAAAATCATTGGTTACATCAGCATCAGGTGCTTGGTAGCTGGTGATCCAAGACTGATTCATTTTTATGAAGGTGAGCCAATCAACCGAGTCTGTGGACAGGTGCACTCTGTGGTCGGTTACAAAGCCTCCAGCAGCACTGAATGTGTGTTCCGAAAGAACGCTGGATGCAGGACAGGCCAGTAGCTCAATTGCATACTGTGCAAGCTCTGGCCAGTGATCCATCCTCAAGACCCAGTAACCCAGTGTATTTTCGGTTGGACGGGTCTCCAAGTCTGATCTTGCCACTAGGTATTCCTGCACCATGTAAATCAGACGCTGGCGATGGTTGCTGGAACCGATCAGACCTTGGGGTTGCGGACTAAAAAATTGTCTGAACGCATCGGTCAGAAGGGCACCTTCTCCACCGCTCCTTCTGTGACTGACCGAAGCCTCAGCAACATGTTGTCCAGGAGGACCAGGAAATTGTAACCTCCCAGGCTCTGGAAACACATTGCACAAACTTTTCTGTGAGGCCTCCCGAAGATGTTTCATTCTCTGCTCCCTCTGCAAGGCTGAATAAGTTCCACAACCTTACGCTTGTAACATGGATAAAGAAGGGTTGCCAGCCAGTAATGATCCCTCTCCTTGATACCACGAATACGAGGATCCTTACGCAGGCTTTGCAGGACCAGGGAGGCCATGCAGCGTAGGTTTGCTGAGGCATTCGGGGCACATTCCTCTGGGTCACTGAGGACGACAGGATCCGCAGCCACCTCATCCCAGCCACATACAAGTCCATGGGTTTCTGAGGACTGAAAATTATCCCTTGAAGACTGCTGCTGATGCTCAGTGCTAGGCTCCACCTCCATGCTGACACAATCCTTCTCATCCTCTTCTTCCTATGAGATCAACGGGCCTGCAGGAATAATGTCTGGATAAAGGGGGCCTTGAGAGGTAAGGAAGTCCTCCTCTTCCTCCCTCTGTTCTGCCTCAAGTGCCCTGTCCATTATTCCATGCAGCGTGTGCTCCAACAGGTAGACAAGAGGGACAGTATCACTGATGCATGCACTGTCACTGCAGCTCACCATCCTCGTGACCTCCTCAAATAGTGACAGGACAGTGCATGCATCCTTGATCATGAGCCACTGGCGTGGCGAAAAAAATGCAAGCTCCTCTGACCCTGTCCTGGTGCCATACTCGCACTCATTGATAGCCCTCTACTGCATGTGCAGCTGCTGCAGCATTGCCAACGTTGAGTTCCACCTGGTGGGTATGTCACAGATGAGGCGGTTCTTGAGCAGGTTGCATTCCTTTTGGCGGTCAGCCAGCCGAGCACTGGCATTATATGACAGGCGGAAATGGCCACAGACTTTCCTGGCCTGCCTCAGGAGATCCTGTGAGTTCGGGTACCTGCACCGACAAATTAAGAATGTGAGCCAAACAGGGCATATGGGTCAAGTGTCCTAATTGGAGGATGAAGAGGAGGTTGGTGCCATTGTCGCAAACAACCATTCCTGGCTGAAGCTGGCGTGGCTTTAACCACCTCTGAGCCTGCCCCTGCAGAGCTGACAAAATCTCTGCCCCAGTGTGGCTCCTGTCCCCTAAGCAGACCAACTCAAGCACCGCATGGCATCTTTTTGCCTGAGTGCTTGCATAGCCCCTAGAACGCCTATGGAGCACCGCTGGTTCCGAGGAAACATCTGCACAGGAAGAGGCCATAGAGGAAGAAGAAGAGGAGGAGGTGGAGGAGAGAGGTATGGCAGAATTTACCACTACCAGCATTTTGGAGGTGTGGTGGCAAAACAAGCTCCAACAATACTGCACCCTGTCTAGTATCCTTCCCAGCTGCTAGCAGAGTTACCCAGTGCGGCGTGAAAAAAAGATAACATCCCTGTCTATGCCTGCTGGACCATGAGTCAGCAGTAATATGCACCTTACTGCTGATGGCGCTGTCCAACGAGGCCAGGACATTGCCTTCCACATGCTGATAGAGACCCGGAATGGCCTTCCGAGAAAAAAAAATGGCATTTGGGAACCTGCCACTGAGGTACCACACATTCCACAAATTCTCGAAAGGGGGCAGAGTCTACCAGCTGAAAGGGCAGCAGTTGGAGTGCTAGCAATTTAGCCAAGCTAGCATTCAGCTGCTGGGCATGTGGATGTCTGGGACCAAATTTCTTTTGACGATTTAGTAACTGGGGTAGGGAAGTGTTCCTGCTAGAATCGGATTTAGGTGTAACGCTAGAAGATTACCTGCAAGTGCTTGATTTTGGAGGGGTGAACATCTTTTCTGCATTGACCCAATTAATTGCCCATTCCATTTATTCATAAACAGGGAATTTTTTATTTATTTAGCTGGTCTTTTTGTACCCAAAGGGAGGATGATGAGATGGGGGAGGTTCAAGTACAACAACGACAAGGTTTTTGCACACAGGAGAAGTGATCATTTTAGCATTGGCAAGCTTATTGTGTGAAGCCATGACATCAGGTGCATTGGAGCCTGGAAGTGAAAAATCTTTCTTTAACACCACCTCAAAATTCTCTTCATTCCCTTCTATGTCTAAGTCATCTAGGGCAGGCATATCGGGATCTGAAGGTAAGGAAAGAAAGCGCCAAACCAGCATAGTGTAGCACAATTTATTTAGTAATATACCATATAAAACAAATGAAACTCACAAGCGGGTGAGGGGGAGTGAGAGGATGACAGTCCGCAGTGGATTATAATGAGCTGGGAGCTGTGTGGTATTCCTTGGTGGAGAAGAAAGCGGGCTGTGGTGGGGAGCAAGATGAGCCTGGAGTCCGTGCAGGCATCAGGCTGCCCTCTGTGGCCATGATGGTATATCCAGAATTCAGATGTCCGCCCAAACAACATGTGTCCAGCTGGAGTAGTGAGATGAGCTGTCAGTCCAACCGCTCTGTGAGCCTATCGAGATGTGTTTTGGAAGCTTAACCACGCCTCCTTCATCAGCCTGATTGTTTGAAGTATATATATATATATATATATATATATATATATATATCTATATATATCTATCAGGATCTGACTCGGACAAAGATGGTGGAGCTGGAGGAGGAGCCTGGTATGTTTTAGCAATAGACAGTGCTGTCTGTAGTAGATGTGCTAATTGTTAGAGGAGTTGTGACACTTACACTTTAGTTACTGTATATGTTTTAACCTCTTGACCACTGGGCACTTAAAGTGGCAGTAAACTCTGTACTACCACTTTTACCTACAGGTAAGCCTATAATAAGGCTTACCTGTAGGTATAAAGAATATATCCTAAACCTGTACGATTTAGGAGATATTCCCCTTGCAATGAGCCGCTCCAGCCACTCACAGCGCTGGAGCGACGATCCCCGGAAGACACGCCAAGGCAAGATGACATCTCCCTCGGCGTGGACCAGGTAAGTTCCCCATGCCTCGTTCCAAGGCAAGTATTTCATAATGAGCTAGTATGCGGTGCATACTAGCTCATTATGGCTTTTGCCTTTCAGGTATGTAACAAAAAAAAAAAGCAGCAGCGGTTTACTACTGCTTTAAACCCCCTTAATAACCAGACCAATTTCAGCTTTCGGTGCTCTCACAACAATCACTCAGTCATACAACACTGTACCCAAATGAAATTTTCGTCTTTTTTTCACACAAATAAAGCTTTCTTTTGGTGGTATTTGATCTCCTCTGGTTTTTTTATTTTTTGTGCTAAAAATGGAAAAAAGAACAATTTTTTTGTAAAAATAATGCATTTTTCTTTGTTTCTGTTATAACATTTAACAAATTAGTAATTTTTCTTCATACATTTTTGCCAAACTTTATACTGCTACATATCTTTGGTAAAAATAAGTACAGATTGGTGTATATTATCTGGTATTTGTGAAAGTTATAGAGTCCACAAGCTATGGTGCCAATATCTGAAAATTTATCGCACCTGAAGTACTGACGGCCTATCTAATTTCTTGAGACCCTAACATGCCAGAAAACTACAAATACCCTTCAAATTACCCCTTTTTGGAAAAAATACATTCCAAGGTATTTAGAAAGAGGCATGGTGAGTTTTTTGAAGTTGTCATTTTTTCCCAAAATTCTTTGCAAAAATCAAGATTTTTTTTCTTTTTTTTTCTCACAAAATTTTCATATTAGCAGGTTAGTTCTCACACACAGCATATGCATGCCACAAATGACACCCCAAAACACATTATACTATTACTCCCGAGTATGGTGATACCACATGTGTGAGACGTTTACACAGCTTGGCCACATACAGAGGCCCAACATGCAGGGAGCACCATTAGGCGTTCTGGAGCACCCAGGCCAATTCTGACATTTCTCTCCTACATGTAAAAATCATCATATATTTGCTAGAAAATTACATAGATCCCCAAAACATATATTTTTTTAGCAGAGACCCTAGAGAATACAATGGCGGTCATTTCAACTTTTTATCTCGCACGGTATTTGCGCAGCAATTTTTCGGATGCGTTTTTTGGTTTAAAAAAAACAAAACAGTAAAGTTAGCCCAATGTTTTTGCATAATGTGAAAGATGAAGTTACGCCGAGTAAATAGATACCTAACATATCAGCCTTCAAAATTGCACATGCTTGTGGAATGGCGCAAAACTTTGCTACTTAAAAATCCCCATAGAATGATGTATGGGTATAGAATACTTTCTTATGTAACCTTTTGTATGAGTTAGGATTAAGCTTATACTCTGTACTTTTTCTGCTGCACCATGTACTGTGTATGTTTGTAACTTTGTATGGTTCTTTTTATTTATTTTTTCCAATAAACACCTTTTCTGATTTAAAAAAAAAAATCCCCATAGGCGACGCTTTAATTTTTTTTACTGGTTACATGTTTTTAGTTACAGAGGAGGTCTAGGGCCAAAATTATTGCTCTCGCTCTAACGTTCGCATTCGACATCTCACGTGTGGTTTGAACACCGTTTTCATATGTGGTGGGGACTTACGGATGTGTTCGCTTCTGCATGCGAGCTACCAGGGACAGGGGTGCTTTAAAAAAAATAAAAATCGATTTTATTGTTCATTTTACTTTATTTATTTTAGTTTGACACTTTTTCCAAAAAAAAAAAATATTTTTTGATAATTTTTATTCCTATTACAAGGAATGTAAACATTCCTTGTAATAGGAATATGGCATGACAGATCCTCTTTACAGTGAGATATGGGGTCAATAAGACCCCACATCTCACCTCTAGGCTGGGAAGCCTGAAATAAAAAAAATAAAAAAACGATCCTAGCTTTGATCGTAGCGGTGAGTCGGTAGAAGCATCAATAGAGGACGTCTACTCTCGCCTCCCGTAAGAACGATCAAGTGGCAGAACAGCCGCTATGATAGTTCTTATAGTGTAGGGAATCGCTGGCTGAAAAACCTTATATCTGAATGATGCCTGTAGCTGCAAGCATCATTCAGATATCCCCGCACAAAGTCAAGGATGTCATATGGCGGGAAGTGGTTAAAACACATTTTTTTTTAACACAAAGTTGTCCATTTATACAATATTTTTTTTTTTTTTTTTTAATTCCTTTATTTTCAAGTAGAAAAGACAGTACGGCTGTCGACCGGTACAAAATACATACAGCGTTAGCATCTAGTATAGGTCACATAAAGAGATAACAAAAAAAAAACAAGAAGGGGGTCACCAAACTAAATTGACAGAAATACTTCAGTAGAGTACTGTTGACAAGGCATAAATGGTAGGTCAAAGATACCAGAGTCGAGTATGAGGCCTTAGAGGCAACCAAACAGATGATTATATGACCATCAACCTCTAGAAATGCAGAAGGTGCTATACTGTACAACAACATTTTGTATTTTAATAACAGTATGGGGGGGGCAGAGGAAGCCAACAACCAGACGGGTGCAGATAAAAGGCCCATATAGCTATCGGCACTCACAGGATAGTGCGGGTTCAAGGTGAAAAGGTCCATTATTGGATGATAGCGAGTGGGAAAGGACATCAGCAAAAAGAGGAGGGGGGAGAGAAAGAGGAGAAGGCCGAGAACCGACCCTTAAAAGAAGGGGAGGAGGTGCCAGAGAAAGAGGGGGGAGAGAACAAGGGAACAGAATAACAGATAGAAGTGTGAGAGTATCCCCTGACCAGGAGGCAAGGCAAGCCCTGCGGGTCAACCAGACCTAGCCACTTCACGAAGATACTCGTCTGTGTAGATGAAGTGATTCCAGGGTCTCCAGGTCTCCCGAAAGGTCTCCTCCCTGTTGTGCAAGGTGGCCGTGAGATCTTCCATGTCTCTCAGTTCGTTCACTTTAGAGAACCATAAGGACTTCGCCGGTGGGCTCTCTGATCTCCAACAGAGAGGGACGCATGCCTTGGCAGCATTCAGCAACTGTATAGTAAGGGAGGCCTTATATTCCGGAATGGGGCGCTCGGAGAGATGGAGCAGACATGCTGCGGGGTTGTCTTCCAATGAGATGTCAGTCAGGTGCTTGATCATGCGAGTCACCTCGCGCCAGAAAGGTAAGAGTTTGGGACAGGCCCAAAATATGTGCAGCATCGTCACCCAGGGCGGCACCACAACGCCAACACACGCTCGGGACCTGCGGGAGAAAACAGTGCAGGGTGGCAGGCACCATATACCATTGAGTCAAGATTTTATAGCAGGTCTCCTGAATTCTGGTAGCCATGGAGGACTTCTGCGCAAAATGGAGAATCTTCTCCCTCTGTGAGTCTGTGAAATTGATGCCAAGATCCGCCTCCCACCTGGAAAGGAACGGAGGAATGAACCCTTCCGCCGGCTGAATCAGCATGGAATAAATAAGCGAGAGACTGTGCCGCACTGGGTCCCCCCGATGGCAGACTCGTTCCAGGTCGGTAAGCTGACGAGAAATACCCAGGATCCATGAGCATCCCCTCAGAAAATTGCGTAACTGCAGGCCGCTCCAGAAGTCCAAAGGGGGGTCGGCCGCCAACACCCCAGCCTCTGCTGATAGGCGGCTCCAGAAAATCACACAAACGCAGCCGATTACTAGCTGCCAAACGTTTAAAGTGAGGATTCTGAATGCCCGGAGTGAAGTTCGGATTACCTAGGACTGGCACCATAGGAGAGGTCATCGGGGCCACTGAGGAGTGCCGAAAGGCATCCCTGACCACCAATAAGGTGCTGCCCAGCGTGGGGTGGGCAGCCAAGTCCTTCGGCAAAGGTGTGGTGATCCACGGCCAGCTTTTAGCCATGTCCATTTATACAATATTTTTAACACATAGCATGTACATACCAAAAATGACACCCCAAAATAGATTCTCCTACTCCTCCTGAGTACGGCGATACCACATGTGTGAGACTTACACAGCCTGCCCACATACAGAGGCTGAGTACAGCCGAGTATGGCCGTGTATAGCGGGGTATAGCAGAGTATGGCTGGGTATCCATGCCTGATCTGCTGAATAAACCTAACTGATCCATTCGACTACTCTGCTTCGTGTCTTTATTGCCTTGAACCTTGGACCTCTTGCTCCTCCCATGAACTTTCTATATAAGCCTTGTCTCAGCACTTCCTCTTGGCCAGGTTATTGTGCCTTCCCTGCCAGCGCCTTGCTGTTGTCTTTCCTGCTGCCATCTGAACCTGCAACCACCCGTGTTTGACCCTCGGCCTGTTCCTGGACTACTCTACTGCTTGATCCCAACCTGCAGCCACTCATGATTGATCCCTTGGCTTGTTTACTGACCACGCTGCTGTTTCATCCTTGTCTGTTAATCCGCTATTGGACCCTGGCTTGCTCACACCCTGGTGGGGCAAACTTGAGGATCGTGACCTGGTACTAGCTTGCAGCGAAATCCATCTCCACCATCAGGAGCTCTGGGGAAAACCCAGCTAGTACTTAGACTCCGCACCTCAGGGGAGCCTGTGTCATCTGCCAGAAGTGACTGCCTGTATGCCTGTCCTGCCACTGCTATAGCAATTGGTCTTTGTAACGGTCAGGGGTTAACACCGTTCACGATCTCCCATTCCATCAACCCAAGACAGCTTCCGACACTCCAACCATCCAGCAGACCCGATCCATTCCATAAGAATTCCCCCCCCAGAATTACGAGACAGACGCTCTGTGTTCTGAGTCAAATGTATGAATGCCTTAATGGTTAGCTCTCAGGTTTATATACAGTTACAAGGCATGTTTCAGTAAGCACAGGAACAATCAAACTCTCCACCCCCTAACATCACTCCATGGGCTTCAATCACATTCTTTTAGATAATTACATAGAGGAGTTAATTATCCCCCAGACGTTACGTCTCCGACAATAAGTGATTCACCTGTATAATACACATTTCTATGTCAGACGTTTTGGCACCGATCTGACATAATTACTACAGTTGACAAGTACATTCCACACATAAAACAGTATTAGCATACCTAATGAGAGATCCAGGAACCAGGCTGTCTACTAAGCTCAAATCCACCTCACCCCAGTACAGACTCAATTAGCATATCAACAGCCTATGTTACACAGAGGAATGAGTCACTATTGACCGGTAGGGTCAGAATAAGCCAACAACTTGTAATTAGTTCTTTGCAGACATTAAAGAATATATTGTGGATTACTGTCCATGCTAAAACAATCCAACATATGTCCCTTATTTCCTGGCTCAATCTGTGCCCAAAAGTGACTCCTGTTACAGTCTTCAAGCCAGAAACCTGATCGTAACACAGAGTATGGCAGGGTATGGCAGAGTATGGCTGGGTATCACTGAATATGACTGGGTTTTACCGAGTATGGCTGGGTATTAACGAGTATGGCGGGGTATGGCAGAGAATGGCGGGGTATGGCAGAGTATGGCAGGGGATGGCATTGTATTGCAGGGATGGCAGAGTATTGCAGGGATGGCAGAGTATTTCATGGATGGCAGAGTATTGCAGGGATGGCAGAGTATTGCAGAGCATTGCAGGGATGGCAGAGTATTGCAGGGATGGCAGAGCATGGATGGATAGATCTGTGACTGCAGTTGTCACAGATCCAGCCCACAGTGCTGCTGCCACCTGCTCTCTCCCCTCTCACACTGTACCGATCTGTACAGAGAGGGGAGGGAGGAACCGGCGTCATCACATGACAGGTTTGTTTCAAGTGATCGCTCTGTCATTTGACAGGACGATCACGTGGTAAACGGCCGCTATCAGCGGCAATTTACCGTGATCCGTGATGCACCGGGTCCTCTGAACCCGGAGGTCACAGACACTCCTGTGTGCGTGCCCCAGGGGGCACACGGGAGCATGATTCTGGGAGGACGTTATATACTCCCAGAGTTAAGGAACCACCCTGCCGCCGTTATTTTACGGCGTGCGGTGGTTAAGTGTTGTAAATTAAATAAAATTTTACTTTTTATATTTAATCTTGTATTCCAAGCATCTATATGGTACCATTCAAGTCCTTTATAACCTCACACTTATGAGCACAACTGTAGGTGCCAGGAACTATGAATCACCATGAATCAGACTGAGTCAGAAAATTCTGTAAAATGCAGTAATAAATCACATCAGTCAGGCAATGTTTTTCAATGGAACACAGCAGAGACACTCCAGTTATGTTGACCAGGCGAAGGCGCGGAAGGAATGAACAAGGCAGGTTAAATAGCTAGAAGGGGCTGGCTGTGGTTGGGATTGACAAACAGGTAATGATAAACAGATGAGCCACTTGTACAAACAATAAGTGCTGACAATTATCTGACAGCTGAGCAGCCTGTGCACTGAAAATAGACCTGCTAAGAGCCCAGCCCTGACAGTAGGCTACTTGATGCATGCCTGCGATAGAGCTAGAATAGGATGCAGAGACTGGTGTTCAAAACCAGTCCTACTCTTGTGCAAGGAAGGCTTCGTCCCTATAAAATTGAGTACTGTGCAGGGCTGCGGCAAAGTGAATTCTTAATTGAGCTTTTGCCATGGCCCGTTCTCTTGATTTCCAGCATTTCTATGAGTGAGGCTAATCCCCAGTGGGGTACTCACAGAGTATGTTGCAGAAATAGGTAAAACATGTCTGAGTGTCACAAACTACGGTGAACGATATTGAACCACAACTGCGGTTAGGATATTTTTTAGGGTTTCAATGCACTTCTCAATGTAATTTGATTTTCAGTACTGGACCCCGGGCGTCACTCTTATATGAGAAAAAGAGTTTGGGGGCTTCACTACATCATCTCTCACACATAAAAGAATGCGTTGAGCTACTAAGGGAGGAGGTATTACTACATACCTGCAACCCTTAGCTTTAAAAGATATATATGAACATGTTTCATTTACAGGCCAGAGGCACGTTTACTATAATTAACAAATGTCAAGCACGTAGCATAAGAAAATACTGTTTTAGGATTACATATGCTGGAAGGAGGTAGCTGATGATTATATGAACGGCCTTGGGAAAAGTATGTCCCTTTAAGACATAAACTGAGTCATATAATCAAGCAGTAATCTTCATGAATACTCAAGAATAATTAGTATGAAACTGTCCAACATTAGTAGTCTGAATCCACAGTAGGTACTCCCAAGCAAGATGGTAATTTAAACGTGAGCAGGCTTCAATTAATGTAGACAGTATATACAGCATGAAAGCAAGGTAATTCTAGAGCATTAAAGTATGGAAATAAGTGTACCTTTCCGTTTGTAGAGGATGAAGCTGAGGTAATGAGGCTTCAAAATGGTAAATGGTTTTAGGTGTCCCCCCAGCAGGCAAGGCATTCATGGTAGTGTGGACCGGTTTGATAGTACCTTGTTCTTAGGGAGGACCAAAGGGGTAGTTTGCTGGTAGCGTGGACCGGCATTCAGGCTGGCTACGGCCGAAAATAAAGGAACGCTATTTAGTGAGGGCTGAGTAGATGAGAACAGCGGTGATTGTGCGGCGCACTTCTGCGTTCCACAGTGGAATGCACAGGGCGACGGCCGATTACGCCAATGCGCGGTCGCTGAATGCGTTCCAGAGTGTAACGCAAAACGGCAACGGCGGAGGGCGTTTTCACTGAGAAGGAGTACGCAGCAGCCCTGATTGCAGACCGTTGTGTAGCAAAATCCTCACAGCACAAGGAAGCATCTGACTACCTTTATGAAGGACTCTTGGCAAAAGTGGCGGTAAGGTGTGAGACTTGTGGAATGATGTAAAACCTGATCAACCACCTGAGACTAAGCTTTGAGAGGTTGAATTTTATCCCCAAGTTTGAAACGTTTATACTGTAAAAGTAAATACATTCCAAACATAGTCCCTGTTTTTTACAGTAACAGGTGACCTGGCTTAACTGATCACTTCACTGGTCCCTGTTTTGGGTCCAAGCTTCGATTATCACGGTGGGCATACCCTCAGAGGGGTCTTTAGGTCAGAGTTTCATGGCAATGTACCAAGGCCCTGGACTTGTATAGCACCATTCCACTCTCTAGATGTGTTGCACCAAAACCTATTGCCCGACTTTGGCCTTCGGCACAATCCCCGATAGAGGCGCAGTGGATCCAATCGGTTAATAGTATCCTTGTACGAGAAAGAAATACCTATTATCATAGAGAAGAGTATGGAGAAGGAAAGGAATTGCTTATGATCCAAAGAATACCACCTCATCAGTGAAGCATGGTGGTGGTAGTGTCATGGCGTGGGCATGTATGGCTGCCAATAGAACTGGTTCTCTTGTATTTATTGATGATGTGACTGCTGGCAAAAGCAGCAGGATGAAATCTGAAGTGTTTTGGGCAATATTATCTGCTCATATTCAGCCAAATGCTTCAGAACTCATTGGGCGGCGCTTCACAATGCAGATGGACAATGACCCAAAGCATACTTTGAAAGCAACCAACGAGTTTTTTAAGGGAAAGAAGTGGAATTTAATGCAACAACCAAGTCAATCACCTGTCCTGAATCGGATTGAGCATGCATGAGGCCCCGTACACACGACCGAGTTTCTCTGCAGAATTCAGCCAGAAACTCGATGGGAGCCATATTCTGCCGAGGAAACCGGTCGTGTGTTCACTTTTGGCCGAGGAAACCGACGAGGAACTCGTCGAGCCAAATAGAGAACATGTTCTCTATTTCCTCGTTAGTCAATGGGGAAACTTGGCTCGCCGAGATCCTCGGCGGCTTCACAAGGAACTTGACGAGCAAAACGATGTGTTTTGCCCGTCGAGTTCCTCGGACGTGTGTATGGGGCCTTACACTTACACAAGAACAAGCAGGAACTGAAGACAGTTGCAGTAGAGGCCTGGCAGAGCATCACCAGGGATGAAACCCAGCGTCTTGTAATGTATATGCGTTCCGGCTGTAATTGACTGCAAAGGATTTGCAAACAAGTAATAAAAAGTGAGAGTTTAATTTATGATTGTTAATCTGTCCCATTACTTTTGGTCCCTTAAAAAGTGGGAGGCACATATACAAACAGTTGTAATTCCTACACCGTTCACCTGATTTGGATGTAAATACCCTCAAATTAAAGCTGAAAGTTTTGTTTAATTTCAAATCCATTGTGGTGGTGTACAGAGCCAAAAAGATTAGAATTATGTCAATGTCCTAATATTTATGGACCTGACTGTAGCTGCCCCGCCTCTCCATCACCTTCTCAGTGTGTGTTTGTATAGTGTGTGTGTGTGTGTACTGTGTGTATACTGTGTGTATACTGTGTTTGTATATTTTGTGTCTGTGTGTGTGTATACTGTATGTGTGTGTGTATGTGTGTATACTGTGTGGCCCCATAATCTCCTATTGCCTGGGTGCCCCATAATCTCCTATTGCCCAGGGGCCCAATGAGTTGTCAGTCTGCCCATGATTAGAAGACAATGAAAAGTTGAGATGGGTGCAGGGATACTCATGGACATGTTCTTTAAAAGCTTGGTAGCGTCCAATCACTTGAACAAAACAGTTGTATGGCTGCCTTAAGTGTGACACGCAGAAACACATGTAAATTGTACTTTCAGAGTCACAAGTTGGAACGCTCGTTTCTGCAATGCGATATCTGAACATGGCCTGAGAGAGTTTAGTTCCACGTTAACATTCAGGAAACTAGACTTAAATATTAACAAATATTTTCTCTTTTTTTTTAAGGTATTGTTTCCAACATTGTTGTGATCACTTTTTTTAACAACAGTTTTACTATACTAATGACTGCTATTCTATTGTCTTAATCTATCTATCTATCTATCTATCTATCTATCTATCTATCTATCTATCTATCTATCTATCTATCTATCTATCTATCTATCTATCTATCAAATTTCCATCCTTATTTTACTGATTCTTTTAATAAGTTTGATGTAAAAAATGATAATCATATAATAAAACCTATAGTTCTCTCATTATAAAATGTACATAACATTTTTTTTTACGTTCTAACTGCTACAAGTATGGCCATGCACAAAAAGAAATAAAGATGTTAAAATCCCATTTCTTAGACCTTGCGTGCAAATCACTTGCTTCATAAGTCACTAGAGCACAAATTCATCACTAAGCTAATTTTTCCTGTCAGTGAGGTTGTAATTATTGACATGGTTTGTTGAAATGACAATAATTGACCTTATACTTCTTTTAAATGTAATCCCAAAGTATCCAAACTATGCATTACACGAAGAGTCATGACATTTATCATTAATCTTTTATGTGTCGACTGAACTGTGCTTTAACGAAAATATTACACAGTAGAGTAGGTACCAGACTTCTCAAGGCCCTTGGCACAAATAAGAACTAACTTATTGAGTTTCAGGGATTTAAAGGGTACACTTTTATTGGAAAACATATATTGCAAATTTAAAACAAATAATAAAGTATATATTATATAATTGCAACACAAGTCATATTGTCATTTTATTAAGAATTACCTTTCCTTTTTAATCTGAAGCACTATGATTTTCTGTAAAATGTAATGCAATATGGAAACCTGGAGGCATTCTATGCACAGTTGGTTTATGAAAACCTCCAGAAATATAATTTCCTGCTTGTTTGATTGGCTGACTGATTTTCTCAGAACTTTGCACTAAGAAACAAGTCCAATTTTAGGCATCCTTTGCAACAAAAACAACATTTTTTCGAGGTTTGCTGAGGTCAGCCGAACGGTCCTCGGGCCTTTTCGGCCATTTCTGAACGGTGCAGTTCGGCTCTGGTTCCCCCCACCTCAGGCCAAACACAGTACTGTACACCGCTTTGGCCTGAATCCTGCTCGTTTTTGCGAGACAACACTCGCAATCCGAGTTAGGATTTTAGGAAATACAGTGCTAGTTAACCGCGTTACTCACAATCCAAGGTTTCACTCTACATCAATAACCGAGAGGGGATGTTTTTTCACAACAAAAGTGCACTTACTCTTTAACCACTTGCTTACTGGGCACATATACCCCCTGCCTTATGGCTTTGGACCCAGGGATGGACCGTACAATAGCTGGGAAAGAGAGCGACTAGAGGGGGGAGGAGGGCCCAAGCATCCAAAGAGAAGGAGAGTGTAGGGGTTGGCATCTATAATCTGAGCCAGCAAATACTGACAGATTCTGAAAAAAAGCTGTTAGATAAAGGTTTGAAATTTGCACCTCCGAGAAATCTGAGCAAGTTTCAGACCTTTATGGATGTTCACAAATTCTCTAGAAAATTGAGTATTAAAAGACATTTTTTAACGAATCCTATTAATGAAGGGCCTCACTGAACATCAAAATATAGGCATTCTAATTTGTCCAACGCCTCGTTGTTCAATCCCGGGACCCTACCTGCTAGTGTAAGGGTCTTTAGGGACGTTGTACTTAAAGATTTGGACAATATGAAAATTAAGAAGGCTAGACTGAACAAAGATCTTGAGATTGGACTTGATTCACTGTGTTCTAATAAATCACTTGTCATCAGACCGGCTGACAAGGGGGGTGGCATTGTCGTCTTAGACAGATGCGATTACGTTGCAGAAATGCATCGCATCGTAGACGACAGTGCCACCTATACCCCTCTAAGCCGTGATCCTGTAGTCAAATACAAACGTGAACTGGAGATTATTGTGGACCAGGGTCTTCATAAGGGGATTTTAAATAAATAAGAGAGCCTGTTTTTGGTACCGGTGGCTCCCCGCACACCGGTGATATACTATCTCCCGAAAATTCATAAGAATCAAACTTGCCCCCCGGGAAGTCCCATCGGCAGTGGGATAGATTCCATCACGTCCCGGGTGGGCAAGTACATCGATTTTTATCTGCAGCCCCTGGTGCGTAACATACCCTCCTTTGTTGGAGATACGAAACAGGTCATCAACCTGCTGTCGGGTTTATCGCCCAAGGATGGTGTATGGATGGTCACGGCTGACGTGACATCCCTATACGCCATCATCCCCCACGACCTTGGTTTCGAAGCAGTTAGACTGTATCTGACCCGAGATTCAAGTTTGGCCCCAGAACAGATCAAATTCATTATGACTCTGCTTCAATTTGCGGCGAGTCATAACTATTTTTGGTTCGATAACTGTTTTTTCCGCCAGGATCGAGGGGTAGCCATGGGGGCTAAGTACGCCCCCAGTTTGGCGAATCTCTTCATGGCCAAGTGGGAGGAGGACGTCGTCGACGGTTGCCGAAGGCCCGAGGTAATGCTTTGGGTCAGGTATATCGATGACGTCCTCCTCCTATGGGATAGAGAGAGAGATGATCTAGACATAATCATGAGTTTTCTTAATGATAATGCAAGAGGTATCAGATTCACTTTTTCTGCACGCCAGACCTTGGTCAATTTTTTAGATCTAAATATTGGCATAGTGGGTGACAGGTTTGTTACCAGCACATTTTTCAAACCGACAGATAGGAACTTGTTCATTCCTTTGGACAGTTGTCACTATGGTCCGTGGTTGAAGGCAGTCCCCCAAGGACAATACACTAGAATCAGACACAATTGTACAGAGTTGAAGCCTTTGACACACAGGCTGCCATTCTATCAAAAAAGTTCCTTGAGAAGGGTTATGATTCTACCATATTGGGTCAGGCGGTACAATCCGTTCGCAATGTGGACAGGGAATCTCTGTTAAAGGTTCAAACTAAAAAAGAGAGGAATGCCTTCTCCTTGCCATTCATAACTACCTTCTCGGTACAACATCAAAATATTAAACGTTTGATTAGAAAACACTGGCATATATTACAAAGCGACCTTGTACTCGCACCTGTGTTACCAGCAAGACCGTCCGTTGTTTTTCGGGGGGCCTCATCTTTGGGAGCCAGTGTGGCCCCAAGTGTCCAGGACCCTCCCAGTGAGATCAGGACGTTTTGGCAAAATCTTACGGGTTATCACAGGTGCAAAAATTGCCAGGTATGTCATCTGAACAAATGCCAAGATCGGAAGATCTCTCATTTCTCCTCCACTAGTACCGGACGAACCCATGAAGTGAAGCCGTTTATCACCTGCTCTAGCAAGGGGGTGATTTATTTGCTTTAGTGCCCATGTGGGCTGCAGTACGTCGGGAGGACTAAAAGGGAACTTAAAATCAGATTGAATGAGCACATAGCCAAGATAAGAAAGGGTTTTCCAAACCATTCGGTTTCGAGGCATTATGACCTGGTTCATCACAGAAACCCCGAAGGGACTTTGTGGGCATTGACAAATATAAGCCAAATTGGAGGGGCAGTTCTCTGACCAGGGAAATTTCAAAAACTGAAATGTCATGGATCCATAGATTGAGGACATACTTACCGTATGGCCTCAACGTGGACACTGACATCAACGCCTTCATTAACAATGCCTAGTCTGTGTACCGTTGCTTTAAGATCTCTAGTTAAACTGGCTTGTGAAGGATCCAGTGATTCGTTTTTACGAATTTAAGGTGAACATTAAAATGCCTAATAAGTGGGAAGCTGGTCAACATTGATAATCAGTTTTAAATGTCCGATTTAGCGGGAATGTTTATTGAGTTTTGAGCAGTTTTTTAATTTTACTTTGCTTATGTTAATTGATGGTCTCCTGCTGGGGATTGACCCATTGGGTATGTTTAACACAATACACAGGACCTTAGCTGTAGAGGTCATCCATATACATATTAAGAATGGATTTTATGTAACTTTTATATACACTTATATTTTTTAATTTAATTTATTGAATTCAGATTATGTTTAGCCATGAAAGGTGGTGTCCCCAATTGCGGGTTCTTATTCCGCTTCTGGGACACAATACCACTATGCCAAGCTCTGAGGAATAACTGCTGTCATGTTTAGCCACCGTCCCGTTATGGGCGGGGCTTCTGTCCCATCAACGGATCGCGAGTCGTTTTCTGTGGAGCGCACAGACTCGGGAGTGTCAGTTATGGTTATGGTAATATGGTCTAATCGCAAGTTTTCTTTGTGGGCGGGGAGCCTGACGCCGCGCGTGGTGTAGTCCCGCGCGGCTTGCAGATATACCACCACATAGAAGTTTTAATTGCGTTTTTTACCCTCGAGTCGTGACGCACTAGTCCCGCCTCCTGGATGGACCTTTGTCACGCCCCGCTCTGGGGAATGTTACACATACTGCGCTGGAGGTCCGCCCTATTTTGGGCGAGTCCTGCGGGTGACCAATGAGCGGTGAGTTCCACTTGGTGGAACGCAGTGACACAGATGTAGGACTTTGTACTTCCGGTGCGCACGTGTGTGGAACCCAGAGCGAGGCTTGGTTAGTGTAATTGATAATGTTTGATTGCTATTTTTTCTTCTATAAAAGGGGATGGCGCTGCATGCCACTCGTGCCCCGAGACGAAGTGATTCTTTCACGAAACGCGTCGGGCGGAGCGAGTGACGTGCGGATGCCATCCCCCTCATCGCTATACACGAGTGGCTTTGTTCCTGGATACGTCCGGCCGGCGTTACAGGCCAATGCTGTTTTTTATCGACTTAAATGTGAGTTGTATATATGCTACATTTTGGTTTAAAATAAATCACCCAGATTTTATGCTATGTGGAGCTCTGTTTTTGTTTTTTATACCCACCGCTGAGCCTGGTATGGTTCTAGTTCCAGTGGAGGAGTCACTACTCATTTAAAGCCTCATGGTTGAGTGATATGCTGATAGTGGTCCGGCAGGACCCTGATTTCTGGTAAGCAGCCGCATGATTGGTGGTGAATTCACGTTTGGTGTCTAATATCATCATCTCTGCAGTTCACACAAGTGTTTTTCCTGCCATTGGAATACCTTTTGGACTTATCACTTTACTTCGATTTATTTCGGACTTTTATGGACTTTATTTATCACTCCAGTGGTTTGGTTCACTATTTTGGTTGTGGGTGCTCCGCGGTGTTGTGATGCTTATGGTAGCAGTAACCTTTTAGCATTGTGCCACCTGGAGTCCCATATACCTTCCCACGCAAGGTTAGGTGGTTTTCGGCCCCCTGACTTTGTGCGATTAACACAATTGTTTGTATATTAGAGTGTTATTATAGGTATATATAGCACATGCACTTGGGCTGAGGCCTAACTGATTTGTTTGATATATTTACACTGTTGGGTTTTGCGCAATTATCCTTTTTTCTTTTCACATATACCCCCTTCCTGCCCAGGTGAAATTTCTGTTTCCGGCACTGCGTCGCTTTAACTGACAATTGCGCGGTCGTGCGACGTGGCTCCAAAACAAAATTGACGTCCTTTTTTTCCCACGAATAGAGCTTTCTTTTGGTGGTATTTGATCACCTCTGCAGTTTTTATTTTTTGCGCTATAAACAAAAAAAGCGACAATTTAAAAAAAATAATAATATTTTTTACTTGTTGCTATAATAAATAGCCCAATTTTTTTTTCCCTCAGTCTAGGCCGATATGTATTCTACAAATTTTTGGTAAAAAAAAATCGCAACCGCAAAAGTTATGGCGCCTACAAAATAGGGGACAGAATTCTTATTATTTTTTTTTTACTAGTAATGGCGGCGATCTGCGATTTTTATTGGGACTGCGACATTATGGCGGACACATCGGACACTTTTGACACATTTTTGGCACCATTTAAATTTATACTGCGATCAGTGCTATAAATATGCACTAATTACTGTATAAATGTGACCGCCATTGAAGGGGTTAACACTAGGGGATGAGGGAGGGGTTAAATGTGTACCCTGCATAGTGTTCTAACTGTGTGTGGAGGGGGACTGACTGGGGGAGGTGACCAATCTGTGTCCCTATGTACAAGGGACACAGATCGGTCTCCTCTCTCCCTGACAGGACATGGATCTGTGTGTTTACACACACAGATCCATGTCCTTATCTCTGTAACCGCCGATCGCGGGTGCTTAGCGGACATCGCGGCCGCCAGGCACGCGCATCGGCATCCCAGTGATGCGGCGGGCACGCACGTGCACCGCCGGTGCACTCACGCGCCCCCCAGTGGCCAGGAGGAGGCCGTAAAAAGACGGCAGCTCAGAGATTTAGAGCCACCCTGCGGCCGTACAAAGTCGTACGGCCGTCGGGAAGTGGTTAAACATGCGCTATACATGTCTTAAACTCATACAAATATTAATCATACAGTACAGGACACAGGCAACTTATTCATACAGCATTAAAACTTTAGGTGCCCTGCCTGGACCCTACACTGTGGGAATGGCCTGTACTGTTTCTTCAGGATACTATGTGGGGTATCTCCTTGGAAGTTTATGCAGTGCTTTGATTTAGCCGCAGGCTGCTTAACAGGTCTAGGGCCGTGGTCCATCAGAATGGAACCCAGTCCCCGAAGACCCCTTTAGGGGTAAGTCTGGACTTTATATACAGTCCAGCATTGTGAATAGGTAAAACAGGGTCACTCTGTTTGTCTGACCATTACTATGTAAAACTGGGCTAGGTTTGGAATGTATTCACTTCACATTTTAAATTTTCAAATTTTCAAACTTGGCGCAAAGGTTCAATCACTCCAAGTTCATATTTAGATGGATGACAAGGTGTTGGTAACATTACTGGTCGCACATTTTATTGCCACTTTGACCTAGAGCCTTTATAAGGTAGGCTGACCGACACAAGTACGCTATGAGACGCAGAGTTTTTTATATCTTTTGATGCCTGTTTTACCTGTCTGTTTGTAAGTACCATACAATAAATTGCATGTTGTTTTTACCTACGGGCTTCACTATTGTCGTTTAACCTTTTGAAATGAAGAAAACTGTTTTGGCAGCTTTCTCCAGATTCGAATGGGGCTTTGTAGTATGGAGATCCCGCAGAGACTTAGGATGGGATCTCCAACCCTGTGTCCAGGTCTTGTGGACAGCCAGCAGGGTGTGTGCTCAGGTGCACAGCGAACCAATATAATGAGGGGCTGGTGAGAGCAGAAGGTGGAGGATGGTGGAGAGTGAACAGCTTGCTACTGCTGTGTGTAGACAGACCTGAGTCTGAAAAGCAGTCTGCCCTGTGGGAGAGCGCAGCCCATGTAAAGGGGATGCTTTGCCCAGGGACTGGGAAAGGCTGGCCAGCCTTGGGAGTCGAGGAGACTAAGGAAGCCAGTGAGTCCGGGGGCTGGAGAGAATTGTGAAATCTGTTGAGAGCAAGCAGAGGAATTGCTGACAAGGAAGCCAGGTGGCTTGGTATGTTTTTCCTTTGTGTGCTGAATGAAGTTTGAACCCCTGCGTGGGAATCCTGAATGGACATTTTTCTTTTGTTTTTCTGTTTAATAAACGTGAGATACCAGGCCCTTAACTGGAACACGTGGGCTGTCAGCAGGACTAAAGACTAAAAAGGACATGGGGACTCTGTATGTACCTGGTGGAATCCAGCCGAGTGCTGGAAGAGCTGTACTAGGAGTGACCAAAGAAATCCATATACCATGTTCCCTAGTGACAGAGACAGAGGCTGTGGGGTTGCCCAGGGGACCTCCCAGGAGCCCACAGTGTTGAAGCAAAGGGTTTCCCAGGTCAGCTGTAGAGCTGCTCAAGTGGGTAAGGGGCCACCCACAATAGCTACAGCTACGTCTAAGTGTCATGATGATCCTCTAAAGGTTGAGAAATGTATTTCTGGAAATGTCATATTTGAGAATAATGTTGGTAATATGTTTACTAGGCTGGGAGTAGGATGTCTTCTGTGACCGAAAGAGGCAGGGCTGCAGGGTTGTCCTTGGAAACCTCCAGGGATCTCCCTCTAATGGAACTGAAGTTTGTCCAGGACAGCTCTGGCACTACTCTGGGGAAACAAGGAGGGACAGCACCACACAATGAGAGTGTGTAGGTGCAGACCACCCGCCTGGTATGTGACCAGATTGGTGAACAATTTATTCAACCTGTTAAAGCTGGTAGTGTGATGCTGGGTGTGATGTTAGCGCCACCAGAACAATCTGGTCAAAATAGTTGAACCCCACGTTATGTGACGGAGCATCGTCCCAATGTACCATAATAAGTGAAACTGTGCTTGTACAATGTGATGTGTATAGAGATGACAAATGTACTGTATTGGGTAATGAGTCCCAGGTTCCTTTGGTGTCTCTTTAAAGAGGTGATGCAGTGCTGCAGAATGCCTGTCAGGGAAGTACCACTGACTGGGACAGCTGGGTCAAACAATTGCTACCCATGCTGGATAAGGCTAGGTTACGTAACACAGATGTGGACATAACACCTGCTATGCCCAACGGAGGGATTGCAGGGTGGCCAATGACCAAGGGCGTGTTAGCCCCGGGAAAAAGATTGGTCCCCTTCAGTCAGAAGAAATGGTTAAGGGCACATGCATGGCAGTTGTGTTATCCGCAGCCCAACCGCTGGAAAATAGTGAGTGCGAAAATAGCAATGTGACTTATGACCTGCAGCGGGTCACTGATGCTGTGGCAGAAGGGATAAATGTGAGACGTACATCTGCAGTTGAGCACCAGGCTGTGAAGACCGATACCACCAGTGAGGTCGCTGTAAATGTCTCTACCTTTCCAGCTTCAGTAGATGAGCCAGCCCCTCCATGTCATTGATAATGGAAAATTCCTTAGAAAGGTATTGTATGTAGATGTGGATCGCATTAAGATGACTAATGTATTATTGAAAATGCTTGAAATCCAAAAAGCATTTTTTATTGTACACTTGGGTGTCTCCACCATGGTAGGACAAGGTGGTACTGCATAGTACCAGTAGGTGGAGCCAAGTAGTTCAGGCTATGCTTGATGTTAATCACAAGAGGAACTGGTTGGTACCATATTTGTTAGCAGTGTGGCAAATGGTCTCAAGGTTCTCTGAGAGGGTCCTTCTAGTTTTGGATGGAGACGCTCAGGAGAACGTTTGAAAACATCAGAAGTCTCTCCGCCTGATGCGGTGACTAAGTAAACTTCTGCTGATGCGGTCCAAAGTGCGGCTGAGCAGTGGTCAGTAGAGGGCATGGACACTGCCTCACCCACTAGACCTCACGTGAAGGAAGGGACTGAAATGGATGTGGCAGTAGCAGAGATTTTTCCTGTCATTTACACAAAGGTACAAATTAAAGTACCCGGAGACACTGTGGGAGAAAATGCTGAAGGAATTGGTTGCTGTAGCAATGTAATGTGTACACCAGTTGGCATTATCCCAGTAAGGAATGATTTGTGCTTGAGTCAGTGTCATATGTTAGGACAGCCGCCCATGGAGCGTTGGACAGCAATGCCTGAATCTTTATATATATATATATATATAAATCCAGGGATTGCAGCACTCCCTTGATCTGTTTCTATATATGGCCATCTGGGAAAGCATGATTGCATGAACTGGAAGAATGCTGTGGTGCTCTTTGCCTCACCTTTTAAGGTGTATATATATATATATATATATATATATATATATATATATATATATATATATATATATATATATATATATATATATATATATATATATATACTGTATATATATATATATATATATATTGTGTGTATATATATATATATTTTCCTCTTTTTTTGCTCTCCCTGCTTGCTTCTCCTGCTTCTCCTTGCTTCTCCTTACTTGCCTCCTGTGCATCTCTCCCATTCATCTATAAATTACCAAGTTATACAGGGCGAGCCACCAGTAGCAGTCATGGGTCATACCAGGTTGATGTTTCTTTTATCTACAGTATAATCCTATTCCTATTCATATTGACTAATGCAAAACAACATTTTCTGTTTTTTTTGACAGTTGAGATCCAAGAGAAATCTCACAGTGAGATTTCTGGGCCTAATGGTGGCCTTCTTTGAGACAGTACCGTTCACCTAATTCTATTCAAGAACACTCCAGCTAAACATTCTATCAGCATGGAAAAAGCAGGTTCTCTCCCTGGGTCTTCCCATGCTCATTTCCTCCCAAACAAAGAAGTCCTTGTCCTGGTGAATCACCACTTCAATGATAACAGTGGGAAAAATCTTTCCTTTGCTACAATTGGAAGGTTCCTACAATGGATGCAAGTCTGTCAGGCTGGGGAGAAGTTCTAAAATCAATCACCATTCAGTTAACATGGACAAGATGCAAAACTCTCCATCAACATCTTGGAGCTCAGAGCTGTCAGATTGTCCCTCCAGGACCCCCTTTTAAAAGGACACCCAATTTGGGTGCAGCCAGAAAATGCCACCACAATAGCATATATCAATCACATGGGGGCACAAGGAGCCTGGATGCTTTCAGGGAGACCAGCCAGATTCTATCAATGACAGAAACTCACTGCCTATTGATTTCTGAGTTCCACATTACAGGAGTGGACAATTGGAAGGTGTATTATCTCTGCTGCCAACACTTGGACCAGTGGGTGTGATCTATTATCTTATTATCTTTAATCTAATATGCCAAAAATAAGGGACACTGGATGTTGACATTCTAGCCTCAAATTACAACAAACTTCCTATGTTTGTATCCAGTGCCAGGGATCATCTAGCTCTGACCTCAGATGCTCTAGTGATCTCAGTTAAGGATCATTTTTGCCTTCCCTCCACTGAGAATTCTATCTCATCTGCTCCACAAAATAGAGTGAGAGAGGAATTTGGTGATTTTTTAAGCACCAAATTATGCCAGAAGAACTTGGTACACAGACAAAATCAGACTTCTTGCAGACAACCCTTGACATCTCCCCAACAGGCCAGATCTGCTATCCCAAGGTGCTCTATTCCAACCTGCTTCACAGACTCTTACTTTAATGGCATGGCTGTTGAAATCCAGGTCTAGAAGGATAGAGGGGTTTCTGAGTCTGTGAATCCTACCTTGCTAAAGGGAAGAAAAGCTACTTTTAGGAAGATTTGTTATTGTATGTGGAAATCTTACTTTGGTGTGAGCTTAGTCAATTCAGTCCCATAGATTACTCTGTCCTTCACATTCTGGTCTTCTTACAAACAGGTCTTGACCAGAATCTAGCTCTTAGTATCATAAATAGCAGGTTTTACCCCAATTTATCCTTTTGCAAAAAAAAAAAAAGGGTAAAGAAAGAGGCACCTTCTAAGTATGAACTATAGAAACTTTATGGTACAATAAATAAAAACACTCACATTAAGGTTAAAAACGATCAGCATAAGGAAAATCCTGCAGTGATGCGTCTCCTTGCTCACTGGTTCAACAGGCTATGTCACTTAGGAACCCATAGAAAGCCATCCGCCAGCTCTGTACACTCTGTGGCATCTAAGCCACACAGTGGCCCTGCATGTCTCCTCTTGGCTCCACTGAATGTTTTGCAATGCAAATTGCATTGCAAAACATTCCTTCCTGGCTAAACTATCAGACTACACCGGAAGGCTGACCTGGAAGTGACATCATAGATGTTGCTTTCTGGGATACAGCAAGAAGAGAAGGAGAGCGGATATGTGTCTGCTCTTCTCCCCCCCTGCAACACTCCCAAAGTTGGTTCCAGGCCCACAGATGGGCAAGTGGAGGCTGGGAAACATGGCGGGGCGAGTGCTGATACCGGGGGGTTTGTGTGAGCAATCGGGTGGCAGCACAGTCATTTGAATGCTTTCACCTGAAGGGCAGGAGTCTGCCTGTCAGTTTCACACACAATCTTGGTGGCTGCAGCCACTGGATTGTATGTGAACACTCCCGTTGTCAGGTCTGTACAACATATGGACTTGGCAGTGAAAGGGTTAAAAGGCATACATTATGCATCTCATTTCCTGACTACCTATCACATTTGTGGAGGCCCTATCCATTTGAATAGAAAACACACAAAAGTATAGTGATATCAATCATTAGAATGTTTCACATAGTATAGGTATATTTAGAATTAGACCCCAAAACAGCTTCTGCTACTTCTCCCAAGAATGGCACTTTTCCAGTAGTAGCATAAATTATGCATCTCATTTCTTGACTAGCTATCACATTTTTCATCTGGATACATTGCACTGCTGGTGCTTGCTTAGTGCAAATCAGTAGGATTTTCAGTTCTTAAGAAACCTTGTATACCTTATTCTTCATACTACCTACATAGTACCTTCATACTTTGATTCAGCGGTGGTTCGTTAATAAACCACTGCTTTCCTCAGTCTGCTTCCTGCTGCTTTCATCAGTCATACTCAAAATGTTTTGTACATTTTTTCCAATGGCTTTACTGGCATCTGATGATACTGGTAGTGGTGCTGGTTGGCATTCCGGACACTGGTTCCAGATAACAATGGTACTAGATGACACTCTACAGGTGTGACTGGCGATCAGGTGTCAAATGCTGGCTTGTACTGGTGACATTATACTGGTGTGAAGGTGGTTAGGACACTGTTGCTGGCTTATGCTGGCTCTGATGACACTGTACTGGTGTGGCTGCGATCAGGAACACTATTGCTGGTGTGCACTGAATCTGGTAGCACTGCCACTAGTGTGACCAGGGTTCAGAACACTGTTGCTGGCTTTAGCTGCTCTTGTGTGACTAGTAGAGTTGGCCCTACACCCCCCGGTTGGGTTCATGCCAGAACTCCTGAACATTGCAAAAGTTCGGACCCGAACCTCACTGAAGTCTATGGGACCCGGATTTGAAAAATACAAAGTCCCCATTTTGAAGTTATGGGAACCCAGGTACTGTCCTAGGGGACATGTATCAATGCAATTTATTTTAAAATATTGTTTTTAGTTATATTACATATTTATATTAAATATAGCGCCTGGGAGGTCCCCCCTAGTCTGCCTGTAAAGTGGCACATCTGTACCGTGTATAGAACCTGCTGCAGCAGATAAATAAAGTTTTAATTTCCGGCAATACAAAACATTGTATTGTCGGCAATGGCAGCCCCCCCTTTAAGGACTTGTGTCCTGATACGGTTCAGAAGAAGCAGGCGCTCACTTACCTTAATGAAATTTGTATAAAACCTTGATATACACTTAATGCCATAGAACTTTTATCCTCACTCCTTGCTTCACAACTGTATCACTCCTCCTGCTCATTAACAGCCTCCAGTCTCCAGCTATTATGCCACTCAGGTCTCATGCAAGAAATTGAAAAGTGCAATCGTACTTTATCCTCTTAAAATCACTTTTTATTTCAATCACACATTAGTATCAAACCCACATTTTACCAATCAGAATATCGCCTTTGTATATCATATATACTGTATGTTGTAAGGCCCCATATTTTTGGGTGTTTCGCCGGATTAACAAACAGGCAATGTTCAGGCCGAACATTTGCTTGAACTGTTCACCCTACTCTAGTGACATGTTGCTGGCTTTATTAGCTCAGATGACACTGGCACTGGTATGGCTTGCAATCAGAACACTGTTGCTGGCATACACTGACTCTGATAACATATACAGAGTGTGGCAGCAATCAGAGCCCTGTTGTTGGCTCACACTGAGGAGGTTAGAAATCCGGACACTCTTTCTGGCTAAAATGGCACTGGTGTGACTAGCAATCTGGAGCTCTGTTGCTAGCTGCTCTGGTGTGGTGACAGTGGCACTGGAGTGGCACTATAAGGAACATTGTGGCTGAATGCACTGCTCTGGTGATTCTCTGACCGGTGTACAGGTGATTAGGAAAATTGTTGCTGGCTTACATTTATCTGGCAGCACTGGAACTGGTATGGCAATGATCATTGACACTGTGGCTGGCTGGAATAGTTTGGTGACACTGTGTACTGGTGTGATTAGGGACATTGTGGCTGGTTTGGGTGCACTGTAAGAAATGATACTGATCACTGTGTTTCCTCTCAAAACTGATCATTTTTTGTTATGCATTGCCTTCCAATGCTCCTTGCTGTAAGGGCCAGTTATACAGTAGGTGAGAGCAGTGGACATTTTTATCTCCTATAGCTTCTCTGATGTGGCTGGTGGCACATGAATAAAACCTGAAAATACTGCCCTGGAGCTCATTTTCTTTACCTTGGTACTTTATTATCCTGAAATCCTTTTTTAGGATTGTCCATCCTTCCTTGTCATTGTCCATCCTTGTCGATAGTACCAATGTGTACCATGACAGCTGGATCCTCCCCAGTCCTACCCAACAATCTATTCATCCCATTCGCAATATATCGAACCTGAGAGCCTGGTAAAAATTATACTGTTCAGCAATCACGATCTTTGTGGTAGACTACCCTCTATCGTCCCTTCTAATATTGGGATTCCATACCAACTGTACCTGTTTATTTCGAACTATATACCTGCTCCCATGCATACTGGAACAGTCAATCTCCTTCAAGCTAGAGGAGGTATTTTGCTCCAGCAGTGCCCCTGTACTGATATCCCAATATCATACAAGTGGGCATTTTTTTGCAGCTGTATGAACCCCAGACTAGACATATTTTTAAAAGTTTCTATGTCCTAACAGACTTTCCTCACATGGATGCTAAGTAGAATTGTTAGTTGATGTGAACTAGGTTATCCAGTAGCCTTTGAAAAATCCAGTAGAGGGACACTGACACTACCCTTTGATATGCATTTTATACTATTTTTTAATGGACTTATCACATAAACAAGCCACCCTGTTTGTCAGTAGCATATATGTGCTGTGCTGCTCACAGTGGCAAATGTGCTTTTTAATGAGATGATGTTGTTATTTAAAGGGAAGTTGGGGAGAATAAAAAAAACATTAGGTGATGAAAGGTGTAGCTATGGGTGGAATTCTTGGAAGTTTGCACAGAGGCAAGCAGCTGGAACACATCTCTTTGTCTAACTGTGCAGGACATGACAAATATATATGAGGAGAATATTGGACTGAGGTCTAGAAAAGGTTTCATAGAATTGTGCTTGGTAGGCAGCAAGCACAGCTCCTTTTTTGCCAGAATTATCCAGAGTTCTGTAGGGAGATGGATGGAAACTTCATAAGCTCTAATGAAAGCCTAGATAGTGTTGAAAGGAGACACAAAAGCATTGGTGAATGGTTGAATTACAACATTGTTCAAAAATAAATAAATGCTTTGAATATTTTTTTTCTGAAAGATTATTGATGGCTCAACAAGGAGCATCCTTTACTTTCATAGCATGGGATACTAAGCACACATGCCTGGGAACACTGTGTGATGGCTGTCTCACCATCACTTACATTGAAAAGTGTGACATCTCTTAAGACATCATTTGTCAGAGCAACATTATTTGTGAATGGAGTTGCAACAATGAAAATTATAACAGATGACACTGATATTATCACAGTGAGTAGCATACTTCATCACAATGGGTGGGATTTAATTACATTATATGTTACATGAGTGATGATTGTTTAGTGTAGTCTACAACAATTGGTATTACAAGAGGTTTCATTGGTCACATAAATGTAGAAATTTGTTAGTAATTATACCATAATAAGCGATATCACTGATAGCAGTTCATGCTACATGTAAACGTAGATTGCATGACAATGGAAGCACTCATTGTGGATATAAATGATTAGCAGTCATTAAAATATCTGATTTAAAATATAATTACAGTGCATCATGTGACTGATGACCATATGGTTGGTGTATATCCATGATGACATGATGATAGTTTTGTGACTGATTATGATAATAGCAATATATGTCAAAATTGCCATCACTTTTCTAATAGATAACATCACTTGCACTGTTGACTTAAAGAATTTCACACCACCTGTTTGCTCAAAGTTCTCATTTCAGTTTCAGAGTTTTTATTTCATACATACTTAAGATGCAAACAAATACAGGATTGAGAGAAATTTCCATTCTTTTTTTGTTTTATATATTTCTTACAAGACAAACGCGGGGTGACAGAAAGTTCAGTTTTTAAGCATTTTGGCCTCTCCCTTGAAACAGCTGCCAAAAGCATGAATGATGTGTGCTTTTAGTGATGAGGTCTATAGATTGTGAGGGACTGAGGTGAGAACACCATGGAGCTCTCTCTTGGGACCTTCACTTGGACAACATTTCCAGAAACAGGTCAAAATAAGTTGTATCCAGTTAACTGCATGCAGCAGAGTATTGTCTTGTTGGAACAAATTCATTTGTTTTGTAGGCTTCTGTGGTGAACTATCTATTTTCATATTGTTTTAAGGTGTTACAGCAGTATTTCAAGGCAGATTTTCTTTGGCCAAGCACAAGTATATAGTGCAGCTAAAGTACATTAATTTTCTTTGTTGTCATTTTTCATATTTCGTAATAGGACTGTTAGACTTTTTGCTGCTGACTTGGCAAAAAAAAAAAGGGAAAATGTAAATAAGCCAAGCTATGTTAAACTTGTACTCGCCTCAGTTTGTCCAAGGCAAATTGTGTTTTCGCATAAATCAAATAGGTGCCTTTTAGAGCCTTTCTCTGTTATGACAACCAGTAGAATGTATTGTGTCAAAGCTGAACTCTTAATTGTGAATAGCATTATGTTTTCTAAAATTATAAAATGCCATTTTACCCTTGTCATTAAGATTATTTATCAGTCTGCCTGTTAAATTTATATGATCATTCAAAATTGCAGTAAACCTCTTTAAATATGGCAAAATAAAAAAAAATATTTGACAGTTAAACAGATTTTAATTCATATTTCTATTACTAGTATAAAGAATAAGCCATGGTTCACACTGGAGCGTTTTGACATGCGATTTGTCTTGTCAAATCGGTGGCAATTGCCCGCAATGGCACCGTCCTAATCGGCGCAACTCAACGTATAAAGAGTAAGCCCTGGTTTACACTGGAGCATTTTGACATGCGATTTGTCTTGTCAAACCGGCGGCAATGTCACCATCCTAAATGGTGCAATACCGCATCTGCGGCGCTTTACCGATTTCAAAATGCAGTTTCTGTACTACTTTTTGTGATTTCGGGCTGCGATTTACATTGACATCTGTGCAAAAACATGCACAGATGTCTCTAAAATCGCAGCTGAATTTGGAACTGACATGCAGGAGTGAAATCGTGTGCATTCAGCTGAACTCGTTCGGCTTTATTCCTGCAGCTTAGTGTGAACCTGGGCTAAGGGCTCGTTCACATGAGCAGCCAAGCTGTAAAAACAGGTGGTTGAGCTGTGGTTTTACCATCCACTGATTGCCAATCTAAATGACATGGCTACCTGCCTGGAATGTGTATGTTCTGCTTGTGTCTGTGTAGGTTTCTTTCGTGGAACTCTGGTTTCCTCCTACACTCCAAACACATGCTGGTAGGTTAATTGGCTCCTGTATTTATAGCCCTTGAAATTCTCCACATTTTGTCATGTTACAACCAAAAATGTAAATGTGTTTTATTGGGATTTTATGTGATAGACCAACACAAAGTGGCATATAATTGTGAAGTAAAAGGAAAATGTTAAATGGTTTTCATTTTTTTTTACACATAAATAAATAAAAAGTGTTGTGTGCATTTAAATTCGTCTCCCTTTTTTTCTGATACCCCCAACTAAAATCCAGTGGAACCAATTGCCTTCAGAAGTTACCTAATTAGTCAATGGAGTCCACCTGTGTGTAATTTAATCTCAGTATAAATACAGCTGTTCTGTGAAGCCTTTGGAGGTGTGCTAGAGAACCTTAGTGAACAAATCGCATCATGAAAGTCAAGAAACACACCAGACAGGTCAGGGATAAAGTTGTGGAGAAGAAACAATAGCAAGGGCATGGAGGACCCCTAACCTAGAGATATCCGAGACCGAACACAGACTAAATGACTTCATGTCTCATGCCAAAATGTTAGTAATAGAAAGGGACCAAATTCCTGTCTTTGAAAAAATCAGAAATCCTTGGATTAATTATCATCTACCACCATTCTGTGATAACTCAATTCTTATGCCATGGTAGCTGAAAGCCCTATTCAGTTAAAAGTGACTTACAAACCCAAACTTTCAGAGGATGGGTGTTACCCTACTTGTTATTGAGAAAATTATAATGTTCTTTTTATGCCCTCAGGCAGTAAAGCCATGTTACTCGAACCAACTCAGTGGACTTCTGTACTTCCTTCTTTATTTTCCTACTACTCTATCCTATCCATTTCTTGTGTTTCCCCTTTTCTTGTGTATCTTTTTGTTCTGCCTTATTTCTTTTCTTTTTTATTCTATACAGTAAATAAAGTATTATTTTGCATACTTATTTTTCAATAGTTCAGGTCTAAGTAAATAATCTATACAATAGCATAATTTCTCACTACAGTCACCAATATGTTTTATTAACTAATTTACTTTTCTTCTCTCTGTAGTGTTTATATAATTTACTTATACGTAGCTATACAGTGGACCATGGAGTTTTTTTTTCAAATCTGTTGTATTTGTATTACTCATTATAATAGGTATCATACATGTTATGTACTTGATTTTCTTGTTCAATTAATAAAATACTTTGACAAGGAAAGTTGTGGAGAAGTTTAAAGCAGGGTTAGGTTATAAAAAAAATCTGAAAATGGAAAGAGTATGCCACAACTGCACACCTACCAAGACATGGCCATTTACCTAAACTGACAGGCCGGGCATTAATCAGAGAAGCAGCCAAGAGGCCTATTGTAACTCTGAAGGACTAGTTCCAGTGTGAAACGCATCAGCAGCCAGGTTTTTTTTTTGCTGTGGCTTGTAGTGCTGTCCTTCTTTTAATAAAGGCTACAATTTGCTCAGAGTGCGGCTGTCCAGAGACATTCCTTGTTCCTGCCTTGCCGAGTGCATTGCCTGCACCTGAGTTATCTGCTACGGTGGATCTTCATTTTGGTTCCCATCTGGAGCGGCTACTCCCTCTCTCATAACTCTGGAGGAGCTGCAGAGATCCACAGCTCAGGTGGGAGAATCTGTCCACAGGACAACTATTATGCCTTGTTCACACGATCAGAATTTCCAATGAAAAAAGTCAGACGGAATTTTTTCATCGGATATTCCGATCGTGTGTGTGCCCCATCAGAGTTTTTCCTTCGGAAATTCCGACGGACTTAGAAAGAGAACATGCTCTCTTTTTTTACAGAAATACTCAGAATCAAGTCGACGCATGCTCGGAATCATTGAACTTAATTTTTCTCGGCTCATCACAGTGTTGTACGTCACCGCATTCTTGACAGTCGGAATTTGATGTGACATTGTATATGCAAGACAGCTTGAACGGAATTCCGTCTGAAAAATCAGTTGGAGTTTATCCTGACAGAAATTCTGAACGTGTGTACAAGGCATTAGTCGTGCATTACTCAAATCTGGACTTTATAGAAGAGTGACAAGAAGAAAGCCATAAGAAGTCCCATTTGCAGTTTGCGAGAAGCCATGTGGGGGACACAGGAAACATGTGGCCGAATGTGCTCAGGTCAGCTGAGACCAAAATTGAACTTTTAGGCTTAAAAACAGTAAGCTAGGTGTGGCAGAAAACTAGAACTGCACATCTTCAGCAGGGACTGGAAAACGTGTCAGAGTTAATGGGAAAATGGATGGAGCCAAATACAGGGCAATCTTAGAAGAAAACCTGTCTGCAAAAGACATGAGACTGGGGCGGAGGTTCACCTTACAGCAGGACAACGGCCCTAAACATACAGCCAGAGATACAATGGAAGGGTTCAGATCAAAGCATATCCATGCGTTAGAATGGCCCAGTCGAAGTCCAGACCTAAATCCAATTGAGCATCTGTGGCAAGACTTGAAAATTGTTGTTCCACAGACACTCTCCACATAAAATCCCAATAAAATACATTTACGTTTTTGGTTGTACCATGACAACATTTGGAAAATGTCAAGGGGTATGAATACTTTTTCAAGGCACTTTATGTGTATGTATGAATGTGATTTAGGGACCTTAGATTGTAAGCTCTTTGAGGAGGGACTGATGTAAATGTACTATTGACTTCTGAGGTGGCAGGAGCTCTCCTAGCTCTCCTCCTGGTTGTGGAGGGAACGCTGGCATGTTTTGCTGCCACTCCTCACACCAATTACAACTTTTTTAACTTTGTTCTTAAATTCTAATTTCAAATTTTGAAACTCAGATTCTGATTACTAGGATTGATTTTTCTGATTTTTAGATTCCCTGGATTGAATACTCTTAATTTCTTGGATTTTTGGATTGTTTCTCTATAGGTGTCTGCTCCCTGTTTTGCAGTCTGCCTCAGCTTGCTGCTGACTTACCTCTGAATCTTTTCTCGATCACTGGACCTCTTTCTTTGAACTGCACTGGTCTTCTTTCCTCAAAGCGGTGTTCCGTCCAAAAAAATAAAAATTAAAAGCCAGCAGCTACACATACTGCAGCTGCTGGCTTTTAATAATAGGACGCTTACCTGTCCTGGAGTCCAGCAATGTCGGCACCCACAGCTGATGTTTCCATCAGCTGTTTTGTTCTGCCGCCGCCATAGCGGGTAAGGGAACCCGGCAGTGTAGCCTTTAGGCTTCACGACGGGAACCCTACTGCGCATGCACGAGGCCTGCTCCTCTCTCCTACTGGGCTGGGGGAGGACGAGGGAGGAGGAGGGAGCCCCGCGGCCCAGACTCCCAGAAGTGGGAAAGGATACCTGTCAAAGACAGATATCCTGCCCCCTCCCCCCGAAAGGGGCTAATTGTGGGATCGGAATCAGATGAGCAGAAGTTCCACTTTTGGGTGAATCTCCGCTTTAACTCAATTTGTTAGCACCCTTGCACATATCAAGACACACCTTGGACCTCATCATTGCTAATGGCTTTTTTATCTCTGACTGCTATTTAGGACTGTCTAACTAGCTATTCTTTTCAATCTGGAATTAGGTGTTTCTAAGGCCGGGTACTCACGACCAAACATGTATGGTGAAAGCGGTCCGTCGGACCGTTTCCACCATACATGTCTGCCAGAGGGCTTCTGTACGATGGTTGTACACACCATCGTACAGAAGTCCGCGCGTAAACAATACGCGGGGCGTGTCCGCGGTGTCGCCGCGTCGATGACGCGGTGTCGCCGCGACAATGACGCGGCGACGTGGGCGGCCCGCCTTTAAAATGCTTCCACGCATGCGTCGAAGTCATTCGACGCATGCGAGGGACGGCGGGCGCCTGGACATGTACGGTAGGTCTGTACTGACGACCGTACATGTCCGAGCGGGCAGAATTCCAGCGGACTGTTTTAAAACAAGTCCAGGAATATTTGTCTGCTGGGAAAAGGCCCGGCGGGCAAATGTTTGCTGGAATTCGGCCCGCTCGCGCCCACACACGACCAAACATGTCTGCTGAAACTGGCCTGCGGGCCAGTTTCAGCAGACATGTTTGCTCGTGAGTATGGGGCCTTATACTTTGCTGTCTGGATCTGTAATATATATATAGCAACTGGGCTTCTACTGATCAGCAAAAATTTGCGAATTCTGTTACTTCCTCGAAAAATTTACCATTTAAGGTAGCACATGCACACATTTCTTCTTCATCACTTCCTGAGCCATGCAATTTTAGTGGTTCTTCTGTTTCCCACTTCTTTCTACTTGACTCTGCCTCTCTGAATAAATTGGACTCTAATATAAAATTATCCACCTGTATACTTGATCCTATTCCCAAATCTTGTTTTAGTTCTTTATTCTCAATAAAAAATTACCCCCCTAGCACCGGTTTTGTAGTTTTGTACCAACAATCCTCAAAACTGCCGCCATCACCCTGGTACCAACAAAACCCAACATTGCTCTGGACTATTTAAACAACTTTCACCCCATATCTAACTTGCCCTTCCTTGCCAAGATCCTTTTGCAGGCTATGATATCTCAGTTAAATAACCACCTGCCTTTAAATGACCTCCAATCTGGTTTTCGGCAAATGCATAGCACAGAAACCATCTTGGTCAAAGTCACTAATGACCTTCTGTTAACTTCAGATTTCAGCTCACTAGCTATTCTTATTCAACTGGATCTTAGTTCTGCCTTTGATACCGTAGACCACAATATTTTACTCTTTTGCCTTGAAATCATATTTGGAGTCTTAGAATTGGCTCTGAAATGGTTTTCTGATCACTGTCACTTTGTTTCTCTTGTCAGATTCCAAGTTCCATTGGCTTGTTTCCACTTGGCCAACTGATTAAATCACATGGGCTCAATTATCACTTCTATGCTGATGACACTCCTATACATCCACACTAAACTGGATTCTACTTTGGCTGGTTCTCTTCTGTCTGACTGTATTTGTGATATAAATACATGGATGGCCCAAAATTTGCTTTAATTAAATGGTGACAAGACTGAAGTCATGCTTATTGGCACCCCCATCCATTATATAAGGCCAGTCCTGGTAGCTTTTTTTTATAAATGACACTACTGGAGCTTTCGTCTAGATAAAAAAATGTCATTAGCGATATTTGATGCTATTTTAACCTTTGCTCTACATGTACAAAATGCTGTGAGAACATCTTTTTTCCTACTTTGCTCGACTGTGTCCTATGCTATCATACACTGTGGCCTAAAAGATTATCCATACATTTGTGTTCTCCCAACTTGACTATTGCAATGCCCTACTCCAGGGGTGCCCAACCTTTTAAAGAGCGAGGTTAACCTAAGTGACTGGGTAATGGGTCGCGGGCCACAATGAGCAGAGCGGGTGGATGGCAGTCCACTCTACTTTTTTTTTGCGGATCGGATTGTAGGTAGGCGTTTGTAAACGGACACAAGTCAATTTACATCTGCTACTCCTTAGAAGTGAATGGAGGGTCCAATTGGGTTGGACTAACCATGTCAAAGGGGCCTTTGGCTCAGTACAGGTAACACGCAGATGCACTGCTCTGCACCTGCGGATCAGTGTGAAAGCAGCCCAGTCACCACTGCAGAACAGATATGTCCATATATACACTGTGATTTTAGTAATAAACTTACCTTTAATAACCGTATTCTATTCCATCCCAGAGCAGGAGGTCGCGGGCCACATCAGAGGGCTCCTCGGGCCACATGTGGCCCCCGGACCACTGGTTGGGCACCCATGCTCTACTCGTTGGTGTACCTACTTTAGATCCTAACTAGGTCTGGTACAAGTGATCATATTACCCCTATTCAGGAGGGGCAATTTCCCCCCCAGAAAAAAAATTGCGGGCTGGTGGATAGGCTGATGAGATGAGCAGACTGGTGAGCTGGCTGGTGATCAGGGCTGGCAGGTAGGCTGGTGAGGCTGGCGAGCAAGCAGAGAGATGACCTAATTTTTCACCGAATGCTCTGCATCACTGCAGTTCCGCTTCTGACAGAACACCGCCCTCACTGTGCAGCCACGGGCAGCAGAGGGATTACATCATCTCTCATTGCCCGCCCTCACTCTGGGACACAGCCACTGGCAAGTGACAATCTGCATCTTGTGGCAAGTGACAATCCGCATCTGGTGGCAGGTGACATGGCAAGTGACGTAGCAAGTGACAATATGCATCTTGTGGAAGGTGACGTGGCAAGTGACTTTGCAAGTGACAATCCACATCTTGTAGCAGGCGACGTGGCAAGTGACAATCCACATCTTTTAGCAGGCAACATTTCCAGGGATTGGTTCTGTAAGCAACACCTTATTTTCTGGAAGTGCCCCTCCTGAGATTAGACTCTGGATCCACCCCTGTCCTGGAGTCCTTGCTCTGGCTACCCATCAGGTTTCTGTGATGATCCTGTCCTGGTATATATATATATATGTATGTTTTGATTAATTGGATCTCAGCTGCGGAGGTTTCTCAGGTGTAAACCAGTCAGTCACTCTATTGTATGGTTTAAGAGTTAATGGTTTATATCATCACAACCTCAGATCGAGTACCAAATATCAAAGAGCTTATTACTTCATAAGCTTGCAATTTAGCAGTAACGGATAATGCCAGAGTCTATGAGCAAGTAGGTAAAAGTATATACAGGTTTGCAGTGTTCCTATTTAGAGTATCTGGTGTAAAGCAATGCATAATCAGATTATGCACATGTATATTCAGGCAGGTCTCAAGATAACAGGTAATGTAAATGAGAGGTGAAGTCCCATATAAGTACAGTACAATATAGCCTGGCAATGTTTAAGTAGAGATACTTGCGGTACTGCTGTTTGTAACAAGGATGGCTACAAGCTGGTCTGCTGTGTGGAGGCTGACATGGAATGCCTGGAAGATGAGAGCAGAAGGGTGTGCTGATCTCAGTCCTGGATGGGCAGACTGTGAGCTGAGGGCTGGAGGATGCAGTGATGCCAATCCTGGATGGGCAAACTGTGCCTTCTTGCAAGCGGGTCCACAGGTGTCTGAAGAGCGGGTCCTGGGTGACGGCAGGGGTCCAAAAAAATAGCGGAACACCCTGCCGTCATTACTGGAGGTTTAAATAGGGAGCTGGGCGCGGGAAACGGCAGAGCACACTGGGGCGCGCTTCCGCGTTCCAGCGTGGAGCGCAAACACTGGCGCGGCGGAAGTGACGCGGCCAGTGCAGAGAGAGGAGCGCAGCCGACGGATTGAGGTAGGGCTGCGCTCGTGTTATAGAAGATAACGCCAGTGGCGTTACATACTCCCCTCCTTAAGGGGGCTCCAGCAGTGCTAGTATTAGGTGATGGACAAGTGGGATACCTACGATGAAATTGCTTGATCAAACGGGAAGCATGTAGGTGCGAGGAATCTTCCCAAGAATCTTCAAGTTGAGAGTAACCTTTCCATCGTATTAAATATTGAATTATAGAACCTCCTTTTTCTAGAATCCAGAATCTTTTCAATTTCATATTCGGTCTCACCCATAACTTCAACTGACGGAGGGGGACGTGAAATTCTGTTAGAGAATGGGTTAGGTACGAACGGCTTAATAAGGGAGACATGAAATGTGGGATGTATTTTCCAATCAGGAGGTAGCTGTAGTCTTACTGCATTAGAGTTAATTATTTGAGAAATGGGATAAGGTCCGATAAATTGGCGTCCTAATTTTTTCGAAGGTAGGTTAAGGCATAAATTTCTGGTGGAGAGCCACACTAAATCTCCGACTTTATAGACAGGAGGTACTGATCTGTGAAGATCATAGTTACGTTTTTGGCGTAACTGGGCAGCTTCTAAATTTGATCGTAAGATAGGGAGTGTTTTCTTTAGATTATTGAGATAATGCTCCACTGAAGGTACGTTGTTTGAGAGAAAGGAGGATGGTAAACTATCTGGGTGAAAACCATAGTTGGCATAAAATGGTGATAGTTGGGATGAAGAGCTGGTAGAATTATTATACGCGAATTCAGCGTGGGGAAGTAATTGATACCAGTCATCCTGAAGATGGGTGCAATAGCAGCGTAAATATTGTTCCAAGATCTGATTGACGCGCTCTGTCTGCCCATTTGTCTGAGGGTGATAAGCAGTGGACATGCGGTGATCAATCTTTAATGCATTACATAAGGCCTTCCAGAACTTGGATATGAACTCAGATCCACGGTCTGAGATAATCTGAGAAGGTAAACCATGTGTCACGGTCTGGGGTCAGGCTCAGAGGCCAGTAGCTATAGCAGCTGAGCAGGTCACCCTGGCTGATGACACGGGGTCACCTGAGGTGCGGAATCTAAGCGCTAACCGGTATTCACCAGAGCTCCTGAAGGTGGAGATGGATTTTGCTGCGTGTTAGCGCCAGGTCGCGGTCCTCAGGATTGCCCCACCAGGAGGTGAGAAAGCCGGGGTACAATAGCAGAAAAGCAGGTAAGGATCAAACAGAAGCGTGGTCGGTAAACAAGCCAAAAGGTCGGTAATGAGTATTTGTAGATTGGGATCAGGCAGAAGCGTAGTCGATAACAAGCCAAGGGTCGATAACGAGTATTCGTAGGTTGGGATCAGGCAGAGGCGTAGTCGATAACAAGCCAAGGGTCGATAACGAGCAGTAGCAAATATGGACGGCAGCAGAGAAGACAGGAGCGAGATACAGGCTGGAGATAGCACAATATTCTGGCAAGGAGGAAGTGCAGAGACATGGCTTATATCAGGAAGTTGGTGGGAGGAGCAAGGGGTTCAAGGTTCAAGACAATCAAGACACAAGGCAGGAATGTTCAATGGATCAGATGGGTTTGTCCAGCAGATCAGACAGGGAGCTATCCAGCATCCCAGATAGCTCAGTGAGAAGGTTCACTGCCAGACACAGCTGAGGTCCCAGGTTCAGATCCAGGTCCTGACAGTACTCCCCTCCTCCCAGGACGTCCACTGGATGTCTTAGGGCCAGGTTTCTGAGGGAACCTCTGGTGAAATTCCCTTGTTAATCTAGGGGCATGGACATTCTTTGCAGGCTCCCAAGAATTTTCTTCTGGCCCATAGCCTTCCCATTGAACCAAATATTGCAGTTTGTTCCTAGAGATCCTGGAGTCAAGAATTTTTCCCACTACAAATTCTTCTTCACCCTGTACCTCAACAGGTGGAGGAGGAGGATGAATTCTTCCAGAAAAGGCATTTTCATGAAACTGTTTGAGTAGTGATATATGAAAAACAGGGTGAATCTTCATATTGTCAGGAAGTTTTCGGCGAAAAGTGACAGGGTTGATTTGAGCAGAAATCTCAAAAGGTCCAATAAACTTTTGACCCAACTTAGCACATGGAACCTGAACCTTTAAATTTTTGGTAGATAACCAGACCTTGTCACCTACCTGAAAGGTGGGAATAAACCTACGGTGTCTGGTCTGTCAGCAGCCTTCTTGTAATATTCCTGCGCCTCCTTCAATGTATCGGTCAATTTCTCCTGGATCTCATGTAATGAAGTTAGTCTGTTGGTAACAGCAGGAATTGAAGTTGGGATAGGGAGATCAGGAATAAAAACTGGATGATACCCGGTGTTTAGGAAAAAAGGGCTTTGGGAAGTGGAGCTATATTTAGAATTATTATAAGCAAACTCAGCCGTAGGAAGGTAGTCCACCCAGTCGTCCTGGAGATAACTCACGAAACATCGAAGGTATTGCTCCAGAGTTTGATTGGTCCTCTCGGTTTGACCATTAGACTGTGGATGAAAAGCTGAGGACAGATTAATTGTTACACCCAAAGCTGAGCAAAAACTTTTCCAAAATTTTGAGGTAAACTGTACCCCTCTGTCAGACACCACATCATCAGGAATTCCATGAAGTTTAAAAACTTCTCTAACCATTACCTCAGCAGTATGTTCGGCAGAGGGTACCCCCTTCACTGGAATAAAATGAGCCATCTTAGTGAGACGGTCAACGACTACTAGAATGGTGGTCATTCCTTTCGAAAGAGGAAGGTCAACCACAAAGTCCATAGAAATTGACCCCCATGGTCTTGATGGAACAGGCAGTGGTAGAAGTAACCCCAGAGGAGAAGATCGGGGTGTCTTATTGCGAGCACAGGTTAGACATGAAGCCACATATCTCTTTACATCTTTCTTGTACCCAGGCCACCAAAAGGAACGTGATAAGAGTTCTTCTGTCTTAGAAACCCCAAAATGACCAGCAAGTTTAGAGTCGTGTACCAACCTGAGGGCTTCTACCCAAACTGATTCAGGTACATAGAGGCAATGTGCTTGAGTCCAAAAACCATTGTTGTACTTGAGGTTAATGTCTTTAGGAGGATTATTAAGAAGTTGGTCATTCTCATACCCCTCCTTGAGGAGATTAAGAAATGTCTTTGAACTTGTGGCCCCTAGAAAGTTCTTTTGAGGCAGGATTGTACATTCAGAGTTTCTTTCCTGGAGGGGCCCAGGCAACATCCGTGATAGGGCATCAGCCTTACCATTCCTTGACCCTGGGCGGTACGAGATAACAAAATTGAACCTAGAGAAGAAAAGGGTCCAACGTGCTTGTCTAGATGACAACCTTTTAGCAGACCTAATAAATTCTAAATTTCTATGATCGGTGAGAACGGTTACAGGATGCTTAGCCCCTTCCAACAGATGCCTCCACTCAGAAAATGCTTCCTTAATTGCCAGCAGCTCCTTGTTTCCAATGTCATAATTCCTCTCGGCAGGAGACATCAGTCGAGAGAAATAAGCGCAAGGATGAAGCTGCATTTTTTCTCCAATTCGCTGAGAAAGGATAGCTCCCACAGCAGAATTAGAAGCATCAACTTCTACGATGAAAGGTAGTTCTGGATCTGGATGTACCAGGATTGGCGCAGAAGTGAAGAGAGTTTTAAGTTTATTAAAGGCAGTCTGTGCCTCAGGTGACCACAAAAAGGGCATCCCTTTCTTTGTCAGCTGTGTAATTGGAGCAATTACCTTGGAGAAATTCCTTATAAATCTTCTGTAAAAGTTGGCAAATCCAACAAATCGCTGTATCTCCTTAACAGTTCTAGGGACAGGCCAATCCACCACTGCTTTGATCTTATCAGGATCAATGCTTACCCCTTCAGAAGAGATTATGTATCCCAAGAACTGGATCTGAGTTTGTTCAAACTCGCACTTTTCTAGTTTGATGTAAAGTTTATTCCGCCTTAATCTCTCGAAAACAATACAGACATGTTTGCGGTGTTCTTCCAAAGTATCAGAGAAAATAAGAATGTCATCCAAGTATGCTATTACAAACTGATCAAGCAAATCTCGAAAAACATCATTAATAAAATGTTGAAAAGTTGCGGGAGCATTGCAAAGCCCAAAGGGCATGACCAAAGACTCAAAATGTCCATATCTGGTTCTGAAAGCAGTTTTATATTCATCCCCGGGACGAATGCGGACAAGGTTGTATGCCCCCCGTAAATCTAATTTGGTAAAGAGTTTGGCGGAGCGGAGTCTCTCAAGCATTTCTGGAATGAGCGGGAGTGGATATCGATTCTTAATTGTGATCCTATTTAAATCTCTGTAGTCAATACACGGACGCAGGGTGGAGTCCTTCTTTACCACAAAGAATAAGGCTGCCCCAGCAGGAGAGGTTGAGTGTCTGATAAAACCCTTCTCTAGATTCTCATTAATCCACTCTTTAAGCACCTTCAGTTCAGGTTCTGATAAAGAATAAAGGCGCCCAAATGGTATTTCTGCCCCTGGAAGCAATTCAATGGGACAATCATAAGAGCGATGAGGAGGCAGCTGATCTGCACCCTTTTTATCACAAACGTCCCGAAACTCAAGATATTGTGGAGGTAGCTTGTCGTATGACTTAATGGTTGCCAAAGCTGCTTGTAAATCCTGGGTTGGTGAAGGGCTTATTTGATAAGATTCTTTGCAATGTCTTTTGCAGTGGTCAGATGTAAAGCTTAAAGAACGTGTCTCCCAGTTGATGGAGGGATTATGGATAGAGAACCAAGGAATGCCTAGGATAATAGGGAATTTGGGTGATGTGATCAGCTCAAAGCTGATGGTCTCCTGATGGTCAGTCTCAATTAAGAGCTTCAGTGGGATGGTCTCGTGGGTAACTGGTCCTGAAGACAAAGGTGAGCCATCCACAGTTTCCATATTAATAGGGGCGAGTTTATTTCTTATTAGAATGTTATTACTTTGGGCAAATTCTATGTCCATGAAGTTTCCCCCGGCCCCTGAGTCCAGCATAGCAGAGCAAGGTATTTCATTGCTTTCAACGATAAGCCTTATTGGGATAACAAAATGAGTTGATACGGAATTAACTTTATTTGCTTCCTGAATCAAAGGTGAGACGGACTGAGAAATTAAGTTTATTTGTTCAGATACTGTAACATCCGTTGCTGCAATTGTTCTTTTAAATTTATTGGGACAATTAACTGCATAATGTCCGGAGTCTCCACAATACAGACATAAGTTCTCTGAACGTCGTCTATCTTTCTCCTGAGTAGTAATAGACCTTTTAATAGCATCCACCTGCATAGGTTCAGGAGCGTCAGAATCAGGAAAAACTCTTGGACCCTTAGGCGAATACTGAGTAGTAGAAAAACGCATGCCACCATTACTGCCTAAGATTCCCAGTCTCTCCTTTCTCCTTTCAGTAAGTCTCTGATCAATTCGAATACATAATTTAATGAAAGCCTCGAGGTCGTCAGGACTTTCTACTCTGGCAAGCTCATCTTTTACTTGTTCCGAGAGTCCTTGACGGAACTGACTCTTTTGTGCTGCTGGATTCCAATTGGTATCTGAGATCCAGCGTCGAAATTCAGTTGTGTACTCTGCAACAGAGCGTCTACCCTGCCGTAAATTGTGCAATTTAGCCTCAGCAGTAGCGCAGCGGTTAGGATCATCAAAAACTTGGTTCATCGCAGTCACAAAAGAATTGAAATCATCCAGGACGACATCATCTTTCTCCACATAAGGGGAGGCCCAGGCTAAAGCTTCCTCAGTCAGGAGGTTGATAATAAACAGCACCTTTTTCCTTTCAGAAGTAAATGCAGCAGGTTGCATCTGAAAGTATATACGACATTGATTAAGGAACCCTCTATAATTGCGGCGGTCTCCGTTAAACTTAAGTGGTAGGGGCATTCGTGCATTAGAATCTACAGCAGCAGTATCTCGGGCACGAAAGTCACGCAATTGTTTATTCAGATCAAGGATTTCCTCCTGTAGCGCTTTCAGTTCAATTTGTAACTCTGAAATCTTTTCCTGGGAGTTAACAGCATACGTCTGCAACTCACCGATTTGCATTCTGAGAGGGGCTACAGCAGCTGCTACAACGGCCTCCATGTTTTGGGCCAGAATATTCTGTCACGGTCTGGGGTCAGGCTCAGAGGCCAGTAGCTATAGCAGCTGAGCAGGTCACCCTGGCTGATGACACGGGGTCACCTGAGGTGCGGAATCTAAGCGCTAACCGGTATTCACCAGAGCTCCTGAAGGTGGAGATGGATTTTGCTGCGTGTTAGCGCCAGGTCGCGGTCCTCAGGATTGCCCCACCAGGAGGTGAGAAAGCCGGGGTACAATAGCAGATAAGCAGGTAAGGATCAAACAGAAGCGTGGTCGGTAAACAAGCCAAAAGGTCGGTAATGAGTATTTGTAGATTGGGATCAGGCAGAAGCGTAGTCGATAACAAGCCAAGGGTCGATAACGAGTATTCGTAGGTTGGGATCAGGCAGAGGCGTAGTCGATAACAAGCCAAGGGTCGATAACGAGCAGTAGCAAATATGGACGGCAGCAGAGAAGACAGGAGCGAGATACAGGCTGGAGTTAGCACAATATTCTGGCAAGGAGGAAGTGCAGAGACATGGCTTATATCAGGAAGTTGGTGGGAGGAGCAAGGGGTTCAAGGTTCAAGACAATCAAGACACAAGGCAGGAATGTTCAATGGATCAGATGGGTTTGTCCAGCAGATCAGACAGGGAGCTATCCAGCATCCCAGATAGCTCAGTGAGAAGGTTCACTGCCAGACACAGCTGAGGTCCCAGGTTCGAATCCAGGTCCTGACACCATGCAGTTTGAGGACGTTGTTAATAAAGGCTGTTGCTGTCTCAAGAGAGGTTGGTAGGTTTTTTAAAGGAATAAAGTGTGCAATTTTTGTAAGTAAATCTACAGTGACCATGATGGTGTTGGCACCATTTGATCTAGGGAGATCGACTATGAAATCCATTGACACAACCTCCCAAGGTCTATTTGGTATTGGAATGGATGCTAGTAGACCAAATGGAGGTTTTCTTGAGAGTTTGTTACTAGCACAAATCTCGCAGGATTTGACATAATCATGGACCATTTTAGCCAAATGGGGCCACCAGTAATGTCTTTTCACAAGATGAATCGTTTTAGTAATTCCCGGGTGGCCAGCTAATGGGGAATCATGTAGTTGTTTGAGTAATGTCAACTGTAATTGTGGGGGAACGTACAATTTATCTTTGTAGGTGTATAGTCCATCTGATCCCCTTAGGATTCCTTTAGGTAGATCAGATGTATCCTTGGACATAGACTGAGAGAGTAATTGTTAGAAGGAGGTGGTTACTCCAATGAAACGGTTTGAGGGTATGATGGAGTGTGGTGGACTCTCAGTAGTGTCATCTTCATACATGCGAGATAGGGAATCTGCCTTTAAGTTTTGTGAACCTGGCCTATAAGAAATATAGAAGTCAAATCTATCGAAAAATAAACTCCACCTCACCTGTCGGGCGGATAGAGTCTTGCAAGCCTTTAAATGTTGCAGATTACGATGATCTGTCAGTATGGTGATTGGGTATGTAGATCCCTCTAGAAGATGTCTCCAATTGGCTAAGCCATCTTTAATTGCGAGGAGTTCCTTTTCTCCAATTGGGTAGTTCTTTTCTGCAGACGTTAGAGTTCTGGAATAGAAAGCCACTGGGTGTAGGGGTTCAGACAAACTTGGTTGTTGGGAAAGTACAGCACCCAAAGCGAAGTGAGAGGCATCTACTTCCAAAGTGAAATGAAATTGAGGGTTTGGTAGTTGGAGGATAGGAGCTGTAGTATAAGAGAGTTTCAGTGAGTCAAAAGATCTTTGTGCTTCATCTGACCAAGTGAAAGGGGTGTTTTTGCTAGTTAAAGCATTTAGAGGTTTGACAATCTCTGAGAAGTTCTTGATAAACTTCCTGTAGTAATTAGAGAATCCAAGGAAGCGCTGCAAAGCCTTCCTTGAATGCGGAATAGGCCAAGAGATAATAGAATCAACTTTGGAATGATCCATCTGAATTCCTTCAGGTGTGATTTGATAACCGAGAAAGGAAATAGATGTCTGACTGAAAACACACTTTTCAAGCTTGACATATAAACAATGAGTTCTGAGTCTACCCAAAACCCATCTTACATGTTTAGTGTGTTCTTCAAAAGTGTCAGAATAGATCAAAATGTCATCCAAGTAAATTACAATGCAGATGTCTAGCAGATCACGAAAAATGTCATTAATAAAACGTTGGAAAGTTGCAGGTGCATTACATAAACCAAAAGGCATTACCAAATACTCAAATAAACCATAACGAGTTTTGAATGCAGTTTTCCACTCATCCCCTGAACGAATCCTGATTAAATTGTATGCACCCCTGAGGTCTAATTTTGTGAAGATCTTGGAAGTCTGCAAGCGTTCTATGAGTTCTGGGATAAGTGGTAAAGGGTAGCGATTTTTTATCGTGATGTTGTTCAATGATCGGTAATCGATTATAGGTCTAAGTGAGCCGTCTTTGTTTTTTACAAAAAACATGGCTGCACTGGCCGGAGAAGTAGAAGGTCTTATGAAACCTTTTCTAAGGTTATCATCAAGATATTCCTTTAAATGAACCAGTTCAGGCTGAGATAATGGATAAATACGTGCAGTGGGGATTGGCGTCTCTGGGATAAGATCAATAGGACAATCCATATATTCTATGAGGTGGGAGTATCTCGGCATTGATCTTGCTGAAAACATCAGAGAAGTCAAGTAAATAAGTTGGAAGACCCTCGCAATGCACACTAGTTAAGAGTATGTTATAAATGGGATAACAAGTATCTTTACAGTAAGTAGAGTCTAGACTGAGTGAGGTATTGGCCCATTGGAAGGTAGGTTGATGGAGGTGCAGCCAGGGTAAACCTAAAACTATTGGGAATAAAGGTGAAGGGATGATGTCAAATACAAGGGTCTCAGTATGGGCATTACCACAGGTAACCAACAGTGGTGCAGTTTGTGATTGAACTGGACCGAAAGAGGAATTAGATCCGTCAATGAAGGTGACTGACAAAGAAGTTTGCTTTAACACAAAAGGAATTTTATTTGAGTTAACAAAACCTAAATCAATAAAGTTGCCACAAGCTCCAGAGTCGACCATTGCGTCAATGGTTGTCCTATCTTGATCCCACTGTAAGGTAAGGGTGAGAAAAATATAACGGTTAGTAGTAGACCCCGTTGTGGTACTGGCTATATGAAATTTACTAGCATTAAGGTTATTACCTTCAGACCTATTCTTTAGAATTGGGCAAGTAGACACCATGTGGTCAGGAGCAGAACAGTAAAGGCAGAGATTCTGGGCTCTTCGTCTTTGCTTCTCAGCTGGGGATAATGGACCTTTGATTGTGCTGACTTCCATAGGTACTTCCTTTGGGGGGGACCTGGACCTCCTAAATGGTGTTGGTTCATATGAATTGATACATTCTGCCTTCCTTTCCCTGAGACGGCGATCAATAGAGAGGGAAAGATGCATGAGATCCTCTAAAGTTGCAGGAATGTCAACACGGGCAAGCTCATCTTTCACAGATTCAGAGAGCCCAAGTCGAAATTGATTTCTAAGGGCAATATCAGTCCATAAAGTTTCTCGGCACCAGCATTTAAATTCTGAGATGTAATCTTCTACGGGTCTTTTCCCTTGTTTAAGGTTCCTGATGGTATTTTCCGCTGTAAGTTGTTTATTGGGGTCCTCGTTGAGGAGAGACATCTCATCTATGAAAGTGTTAAAGGCACCCAAAAGGTCGCCGTGTTCTTCAACATAGGCATCAGCCCAAACTCTTGGTTCTCCTTTAAGGTATGAAATCAAGGTCAAAATTCTGACTCTATCAGAATAGTAAGTGCGCGGGCGTAATTCAAACATAAGACGACAAGAACTAATAAATTGACGGAAATTTTTTCTGTCACCTGAAAAAGGTTCCGGCGGGCAGACCTTGGGTTCTGGTCGTTCCCTAGCTTGAGGAAAATTTTGGTTACGTAAAACCTAATTTTCTAAGCGGAGGTCATTCAAATTAGTGGTGAGAGTGTCCACACGCTGTGATAATCCCACTAAATGGTTTGCAAGCTCCGCTGGATCCATTTAATTTTAAAGGGTTCCGCTATTATGTGACGATCCTGTCCTGGTATATATATATATATGTATGTTTTGATTAATTGGATCTCAGCTGCGGAGGTTTCTCAGGTGTAAACCAGTCAGTCACTCTATTGTATGGTTTAAGAGTTAATGGTTTATATCATCACAACCTCAGATCGAGTACCAAATATCAAAGAGCTTATTACTTCATAAGCTTGCAATTTAGCAGTAACGGATAATGCCAGAGTCTATGAGCAAGTAGGTAAAAGTATATACAGGTTTGCAGTGTTCCTATTTAGAGTATCTGGTGTAAAGCAATGCAAATGAATCCAAAATATGGCAACCTCAGATTATGCACATGTATATTCAGGCAGGTCTCAAGATAACAGGTAATGTAAATGAGAGGTGAAGTCCCATATAAGTACAGTACAATATAGCCTGGCAATGTTTAAGTAGAGATACTTGCGGTACTGCTGTTTGTAACAAGGATGGCTACAAGCTGGTCTGCTCTGTGGAGGCTGACATGGAATGCCTGGAAGATGAGAGCAGAAGGGTGTGCTGATCTCAGTCCTGGATGGGCAGACTGTGAGCTGAGGGCTGGAGGATGCAGTGATGCCAATCCTGGATGGGCAAACTGTGCCTTCTTGCAAGCGGGTCCACAGGTGTCTGAAGAGCAGGTCCTGGGTGACGGCAGGGGTCCAACAAAATAGCGGAACACCCTGCCGTCATTACTGGAGGTTTAAATAGGGAGCTGGGCGCGGGAAACGGCAGAGCACGCTGGGGCGCGCTTCCGCGTTCCAGCGTGGAACGCAAACACTGGCGCGACGGAAGTGACGCGGCCAGTGCAGAGAGAGGAGCGCAGCCGACGGATTGAGGTAGGGCTGCGCTCGTGTTATAGAAGATAACGCCAGTGGCGTTACTGTTTCGCATACATTTTAAGATCCTCTTGCTCACCTATAAGGCTCTTCATGACTTGGCACCCCATTATCTGTCTAAGCTTTTATCAACTTACTCCCCCCTCACAACCTCTTAAAATTCAGGTATTATATGTGCCCCCCTACTCACCTACACTTGATGGGAGACAGAGCATTCTCCTGTTATGCTCCAGTCCGGAATTCACTTCCAAAGAACATCAGAGAGTCATCTTCTACAAACTCATTTAAATCAAATCTAAAAACCTTTTTTCTTTAGACAAGCTTTTATGTAGTTGTAGAAAACAAACCAAAGAATTGGAAAAAATACTGCGCTGAACTAAAATAAGTGATTGAGAAAATAGCTGCCAGTACCAAAAAATTGTGGATACAAAATGTGAATTTTTTTTAAATATGAGGTACAGCGCTAAAAAATGAATATTGATGATACCCAAAATTTCTATAAAAAAATTGGGAAAATATACAACATATATGTGCAAAATACGTGAGTAAAAAACAATATTTAAAAAACAAACATATATGAAATAACAATGAAATCAAAACTAAATAATAAACTATTTAAATGCATAAATAAGTGAACATGGTTAACCACTGTAAATAATACAAAAGTCCTAATAATCCACAACTGAATGTGCATAAGCCAAGGGAATTCTTCCTATATCTGAACTGTGTGGTAAAACCAAAAAGTACACAATCCTTCCACCAGGGGAGACACCAAAGTGCTGTTATTGCAGTCTCCTTACCAGAAGCTGTGACCAAAATCACAGCGGTCAGTATGTGCCTGGGGGTGTTTAACGTCTCCCTGAAGACTCGTGGTTAAAAAAGAGCAAGTAGGAAATGCGCGGTGTATATGGGTACAAATACGACATTTCTCTGCGTCTCCTCCGCTAAGTTTGTCGGCTGTTTCACAGGATCTCCGTATGGAGAGGCGTAATGACGTTGGGAACGCAGACCACCCTACGCGTTTCGTCACAAGCAGACGTCGTCTGGGATTGTCTTCTGTGTGCACGACATCACACATGCCCATAAATAATGCCGCGGCGCCATCTTAGATAGGGGCAAAAAGTTGAAAGGCTGAACTAAAGTATAACAGGCACCCATTTTGAATAAGGGAAGCCCTAAAACAAGCGGATATATAGGAAAAAAAGGAGACTGCCATCTTGTGGTAAAAATAAGGAATAACATATGACCAAAATAGAAATTGAATAAAGGAATATACGGCCAGACTTACAGAGCTAAAGGGAGTTGGAGGAGAAACCGGGGTACAAATACAAACAGGATAATACTCCTAATGTAAAATGCAGCATCTAGAAAAGATATTCATATTAGAATTTTAATTTAATAAATAAGGAAAATAAAACTAGATCTAAATAAAAACATAATATTAAAATGTATTTAATTTTTTTTAAATTTTGTTTTAAACAATCTAGGCATTATTTAAAAAGCAGTTGATGTCCCAATCGGTACATAAGATTTCATGTCAAAAAATCCATTTTGTTTTGATCTTGGAAATCGAACGGACCCTATTAGTACCTCTCCAGTGTGGATTCAACTTTTCAATTGGGACAAAGAGCGTTCCATCAAGCTTCTTGTCATGATATTTAGCATAATGCTTGGAAAGATTATGTTTGGGGAGGCCTTTCTTTATATTTCCCACATGTTCCTCCAATTGTACATGCAGAGCCCTCTTTGTTCGTCCAATGTACTGTTTTAAACATGGGCACTGGATGACATTCACTAGAACATGTAATAAAATAATCAATAGGGTAAAACCTTTGTGTTTGAGTCGACTGAAAAGACTCGCACTTACGCCCTTGGAAGTGATTCACTTGACAGTTTTTACATTTCCCACAGGGGAAAAATCCTTTCATGGTTTGAAAAATTATATGGTCTTAGGAGGATCAATGACATTTGGAGCCAATTTGTGACGTAGAGACGGTGCTCCCCTAAACATGACAATGGGTCGGTCAGGAATAACTGGACCTAATATTTTGTCATTTTTTAAGATGTTGCAATATTTATCGAAGATCTTCTTTATTGAAAAATATTGGTTTAAAAACAGTGATCATGGAGCAACCAAATCGGTTCTCTAAGACTTGGTTTGTCTTTTTGTTACCAGCCAGCATCACATTTCTATCCATGTCACCAACCTTTTGAATAGTATCATTAATGTCGGTCTCAACATATCCTTTCTCCAAAAATCTTATTTTCAGATTTTTAGCCTGTTGCTCATAGTCAGATAAAGTGGAACAATTCCGTTGAATTCTCTGAAATTGGCCCTTAGGTACCGCACTAAGCCAAGTAGGGTGGTAACTGGTAAGCTGGTAAGAGGGATGAATGCATTTCGGTCTGTTTCTTTAAAATATGTGCTAGTGGCCAAAGTTCTGTCTTTCACACAGATATTGAGGTCTAAAAAATTTATGCCTGTATGGCTAGCTTCATGTCATTGCTGTTGAGCCTTAGAAAGAAGGTTTCAAGACAGGCAACGTCCCCCTCCCATATGAGTAACACATCATCGATGTATCTTTTCCATAAACGTAATTACCTAGGAGGGTTAGAATCGATTACCTGCCTCTCCCAGTATGCCATAAATAGGTTAGCAAGACTGGGGGCAAGTTTAGCCCCCATGGCAACACCACACCTCTGTAGATATAAATCACCCCCAAACCAAAAGTAATTGTGTGTCGTGGCAAACATTTTAAGATTGATGATAAAATCTTTCTGTAAAATAGATAACGAAAGGTCTTGCTGGAGATAAAAATGGACTGCCTCTAAACCGTGCTCATGGGTTATTATTGTATAGAGGGGGGTGACATCTGCTGTCGCTAAAATACAACCGTCTTTCCAACTATGATTAGCCAAAAGATTAAAGGGTCACTAAAGGATTTTTTTTTTAGCTAAATAGCTTCCTTTACCTTACTGCAGTACTGGTTTCATGTCCTCATTGGTTGTTTTTGCTTTGAAGTAGCTGTAATTCTGCTGTGATCTCCACACTTCCTGGTTGCCTGTTTCCTTATAACCACGGTACTGGGAGATTTTCACGGTGGTCTAAGCTGTCATTACTGTGTGTCTAAAACTCCTCAGAACCAATCAGATTCATTTTAAAAACAAAACACTGCCCTGGATTTGTTTGTTTTTGTTCTGTGTGTCTTCCCGACTCACCTCTCACCCGGAACTTCATGTATGTACCTTTAAAACCGAAAGTGAAACTAGAGGCACATTATATGATAGATTAAATTCAATTTTTAATCATTTTTAAAAGGAATCAGTTAACTTTTATGTCTCTATACCCAATAAACAGTCATTTCAGCAAAAAAAATGTTTTCCTTTAGTGACGCTTTAATGACCTGTGTAGTATCTCTGAGATAGGACGGGGTAAGGGTGACTAGAGGCTGGAGAAATTCATCAATATATTTACCTATATGTGCTGTAACAGAGTCTATACCGCTAATTATACGGTGACCTGGTGGATTGGACAAGCTTTTGTGAACCTTGGGTAAATAATATATCGCTGGAACTCTCGGAGCAGATGGTATCAAATACATTTTTTCTTTTTTGTTTAGAACACCCAAAGAAGAGCCTTCATTAATTAACTGTGAAAGCTCCTTATATTTGACTGTAGGATTACAAGCCAGTCAAGCATAGGTGGCGTTATCAGATAAGAGCCTGTTCATCTCTGTCAGGTAGTCATCTTTGTTCAAGATGACTACACCCCCCCCCCTTTATCACAATATCATTGCGTGCACAAATGGATTTAAGGTCACTCTGAAAATCGTTGTATTTTGGTTTGGTAGGCATGTATTGGTTTCACCCCTGTTTTTTGTCTTTCCAGTGCTCTCATTTGCCAGACCAACTATAGATAGGGGGCAGGTCTAGGTTACCATCTGCCCCCTGTCTATTGATTAGTACACTTGTGCTCCTATTTAGGAGACTTTAAAAATCACAGTTAGGACTGCAGCTACACAGAGTGCCGTGACGCTTGACCTGCAGCTTCCCAGGTATTTGCAAATAACTGCAACTAAACCTCTGTTTTAATTACATACAGTTAGACAGATTAATTTGGTTTAGTGCTTCTTTGGTTGGTATTTTTGAGCCTGGTCATTATGGAAAATTTTTTTATATTTTCCATATATATACTTAATCGCATACTGCTAAAAGCGCATCTCATTTAAAGTCCCAACCCTCCACTCTTTTTAAAACCATTACAGGGATGGAGGCTTGTGGTAGTGTATACCACATGCCTCACCCAAAGTCCCAACCCCATTCTACTTTTTCAACTCTGAAAATCCTGATCATTTCTGAAACGGGGAGTTTTAAAGGAAACAATATCCTTGAGAACCATTGTAGATGCATTAGAGAGGTTGGTATGTTTAATCAAAATAGAATTCTCCCCGTATGACAGAGACATACTCAGAGACTGAGGTATAGGTTGAACACCTCCGGAGCTCAAAACCGGAACAGTGCGGGTAGATTGAACACCTCTGGAGCTCAAAACTGGAACGGTGCGACTATCATTCCCGATGGGGTTGAGAATAAAGGGCCAAATCCACAAAGAAATTGCGGATCTTAGTTTTAGGCAGAAAAGTTACACTGGCGCAATTTTAGTATTTTAGGTAGCGATCCACAGAGCACTTACCTCTAAGAATTGCGCCAGTGTAGCTGATCTCCTTGCATCTTAAGCGATCCCTAATTAAAATGGGCGATTCCCATTTAAATTAGGGCGCGCTCCCGCGCCGGACGGACTGCGCATGTGTGTGACGTCATTTTTCCCGACGTGCATCGCGCATACGTAGTTTACGTCGGGCTTTGTGGATAGCGACGGGTTCGTAAAGTTGCGACGGGAAAAAAAAAAGTTACGCGACGGAAAAAAAAAATCAAATTTTTAAAAAAAACGCGGCGATCGAAAAAAAGGTATGGTTTTGCATGGTCTACTAAAGTTAGTCCATATAAAACCAACCTTAGTTTTGCGCAAGCAAATTCGTAACTTACGCAAATCACACAATGCCTAAAGCTTTGTGGATCTCCGTAACTACTAATTTGCATACGCAAGGAGGGATTTCGACTCGAAATGCCCCCAGCGGCGGATGTGGTACTGCATCCGAAGATTCAACAGCGTAACTAAATTACGAATGTCGGATCTTCTGCCTAACTTGTGGATTTGGCCCAAAATGCCTTTTAATACTAACTTTGCGGATAAATTTATGGGCGTCTATGAATGTTTCAAATTTGTTCAATTGACAGGATGGAGCAAATTTAAGACCCTGACTTAATACCGCTTGTTCTCCCCGTGAAAGTTGAACCTTACTGAGATTAAATACTCCGTTAATATTTATTGTTTCCTTTTTTTTGGATTGGACCCTCCTACCGCCTCTGGGGGACAAGGGAAAAAAACGTGGTTGGTCTCTCCTATCAAAATCCCGTAGGGATCTTGCTTGTTCTTGTCTATACCTGGTAGCATGTTCAACATATTGACTAGGATGTCTCGGCATAGGGAACCCAACTTCCGGAAAGTCTTCATGATAATGTGAAAGTGGGGCAAATCTGTTCTGAATAAGGACTGGATTCTGTCTCGAGTACGTCTGTTATGATAACTGTCACTGAAATCCCTCAAATCCTCTCCGTAATCATCACATCTAAGTATGAATATGTATGATTGCCCCTCTCGTTATTAGTATAGGGGGCTCTCCAAACTGGAGGTCCACCTCATGTAGTTGTTCCTTTTTTCCTTTGTTTTACCCTGTGTATTTCTTGTGTCTTTTCTTTATAAAGCACTTTGAGAAGCTACCTTTAGGCTGGGTTCACACTGCAGCACGCGCCTGTAACAGGTGCCATCGCACCGCCTGTTCCCTGTTATAACAAGCGCTCCACGCGCCTTCTCTTTGCTAGTAACAGGCGAATTTCAGCGCCGTAATGCGCGGAAGTGCGTGGAACGCGGAAGTGCGCCATGGAGTACGGCGGTCTTTTGAATTAGTGCTGATGCACTACGCCTGATACCTTCCTATAAAGGCATTCATTTACCCTACAAACATTGTTCTATTATTGTCGGCCGTAGCCGGCTAGGCTACCAGCCTTTCCTGCCATCCAGGAGGCATCCACTATTAAAGCTACCAGTATTCCCTGGACTGCATCGCTCCCTATGCTGCTACACCGCTCCAGGCAACAACTACTACTTTGATGCTGTTACATCTACTGCAACAGAGAGCTATTGCTGGGGACAACCTTGAGGCCTTCCTTGCTGAACACCTTACACCATGGAATCCCTACTTCCTACACTGAAGCCTGCAAACGGATAAGTAGCTATTGTGTCACTTTTAGTGCCATAGGAAGATCTGCTGCTTATGTTCAAACTAATTCAATTGCTGTTATTTATTAGGCCTTTGCCTATCAACATACTATTTGGGATATACTGTTGTGCCTATGGCTCATTGCTAAGGAATATCTTAAAGGGAGATTTACTTCCAAATTACCTCAGCTATAATTGCCTCTCATATGTAACTATTGATACCTCAGCTATAATTGCCTCTCAATGCAACTATTGTTACCTGAGCTACATTTGCCGCTTATATGCAACTATTAGTTGTCACTACAACTCCTATATTTACTAAGTGTACTCCCAAAGTACCTAAGCTATAATTTCTACTCTTATGCAACTATTAGTTGTCACTACAACGCTTATTTACTACGTGCTGACATAAGTGCTACTTGTATATGGGCCTATGCCCTAAAGTTGCGGAAAATGTTCACCTAAACTTTCTATGCTAAGGGTTTTCGTATTCTATACCTTCTCCCTTAGTCGCCTAATGCACGACGCTATGTAATACTCATAATCACTAACGTATAGTTGTGCATTGGAATCTTTAGTACATATTATAATTTTAAACGCTAAGCTCTGGTCACATTTTGTAATGCGCCCAAGCTTATTAGCTCAACGCCTATCTTTATGTGAGAGAGAGATGATGTAGAAAACCCCCAAACTCCTGTTTGTGTGGAGTGACGCCTGGGGCTTAATACTGAATTCTCACATAAGGAAAAGCATTGAAATCCTTGCATCCACAGTTGAGGTTCACTCCCGTTCCCTAGAGCTGTTACAGCGCCAGATCACAGCAGTTGTCCGGTGTGTCCCCATTCACCATTTCAGGGCCGATTTCAGCCTGAGTTTTTGGCTGAGTTCGGACCTGAAATGGACCAAAAGGCGCACAGGACTCCTGCACAATTCGCACCAGAGCTGCTGCAGAGATGTGTGAACTGGCTCCATAGAGAGACAGTCACAATCTCCTGCTATGCAAACTGGATGTGGGGAAACCCACTTTGCAATAGTATGAATCTAGCCTTAATCCTATATACCAGTGGTCATCCACCCTGTCCTTAGGGCCCACTTACAGGCCAGGTTTGCAAGATAACGGAAATACATCACAGGTGATATAATTTGCTGCTCAGTGATTGCAGTATTCTTGTCTGCATCTCCCCAAGGTAATACATAAAATCTGGCCTGTTAGTGGGCCCTGGGGACTGGAGTTGATGACCACTGCTATATACAATAAAGCTTATTATTAATATTACATGAAAAAAGGCTGCCTAATTTGTTGGCACTATTTAAGTACCTGAAATGAATAAATTATAACCCATTGTTAAATTCGTCAAGCAGTACCACTGCCAAACATGACCTATTCAATTGAATGAGGCCACAGCACAACAGTTATTGTATGCGGTTGTGGTGCAGTGATTTGGTCTTTGCAGGGTTTAAACAGCCTGTGCCTCCAAGCTGCCTGTCAACCACCTTCTGAAAACCCATCCAACATGGATCACTTTTCAGGGGGGCAGCAAAGTCTGCCACCTGTCTGAATAGGGCCTAAAATTATTTAGTCACCTCATTTAAACAATGTAGCAGTACTTTTGGATTTTGAATACTAGAACACAGCTATGAGCTGAATTTGGTACACTTTAAAGTGTCTTGCTATCCCTTCTAAAAATACTGTAACCAGAGAATGTTGCAAACTCTTTATTGAAAGCTCTCTGGCAAACTCTAGATATCAGCTCTGCATAAATTAACTTTACCTTTTTAATTTATTCTTCCCTTCTTTGCCCATTGCAGGAAAGAAAGATTATGTTGTTACATTCAGGCAGAATACACATACACCTTCTTTTGACAGCAAAGTTGATCTTTACAGAGTTGTAACTCAACTAAGGAAGCAATAAAAAGCTGTTCGATTTTGATAGCAGGAAGAACAACATGGGCAGCCCTCAAATTTTCCACTCGCCTATTCGCAAAATGCGAGTAGAAAATTGTTTCTGGCGAGGAGCTGGGAGTGGGGGGCAAGCGCGGGTACCGCCGGCATGTGGGGATTGATCGGAAGCCATTCTCCCATCGATCACCCCGGGGAAGAGAAAAGCAGCGGAATTACAGAGCCGATAGCCTGCTGTAACAGCTGACTTTACATTGCAATTGCCTCCTCTCCGCCCTGTGCCTGTATCAGATAGACAGAACATGTCCCAGCATTGGACTGGCATTCTGTCTATCTGATACAGGCACGGGGTTGGGAGGCAGGGCTGTGTGTAACCACGAGCGGAGAGGAGGCAATTGCAATGTAAAGTCAGCTGTTACAGCGGGCTATAGGCTTTGTAATTACACTGCTTTTCTCTTCCCCGGGGTGATTGATGGGAGAATGTCTCCCGATCAATCCCCGCATGCCGGCGATACCCGCACTCCCCCCCCACTCCCAGCTCCTCTTCCCCTGGGGCGATCCTCTGCACAGGTGAGCAGAGGCTGCAATAGTGGGCACAGTAAGTAAAGACTGCAATGGTGGGCACAGTGAGTAAAGACTGCAATGGTGGGCACAGTGAGTAAAGACTACAATGGTGGGCACAGTGAGTAAAAGCTGCTATGGTGGGCACAGTGAGTAAAAAGAAGGAAAATGTTGCGCTAATAAATTAAATAAATCTAAACAATAAGATTGATGTGTGATAAAAGATTGAAGCCAGTAACCCAAATCAATGGGGGACTAGAAAAGGAAGAACTCAGTCCCAATGTGTCCACAATAGATAAGTTCATATGAAGGTGAACAAATGTTGAGGAGCAAATATGAAAACCACCACCACGAACCAGTAAAGATTGGAGGCTTACCACATGGCAAGCAATAAATGCTTGCGGCTGCAAACCCTAGCCAGGGCCTTTAGGCGATCCTCACAGGGGGGGTGGGAGGGAGAGATGATTGTTGAAACCTCCAGCGAAACCACGATTTTTTGAAGCGTGTCACAGAAAAAAACACTCAATGGTGAAGTATGTCATAAACCAGCACACACATGAGGTATATAGTGACTTATGCGTTTTCTTTGCTGCGCAAGCTCGCGGGGAGGGGGGCACTTTAAAAAAAAATTGTTTTGTTTTCTTTTTTTTTTTTTTTTTTTATAATATTAAATTGTGTTTTTAAATTTTTTTACATTTTGATCACTTTTATTGCTGTCACAAGGAATGTAAACATCCCTTGTGACAGCAATAGGTGGTGACAGGTACTCTTTATGGAGGGATCGGGGTCTAAAAGACCTCCGAGCCCTCCTTTGCACTTCAAAGTATTCAGATCGCCGAAAACGGCGATTCTGAATACTGTGTACTTTTTTAAATTCGGCACCATTGGCAGCCGAGAAACCCGGAAGTGACGTCATGACGCCGCTTCCGTGGTTTCAATGCGGAGACTGAATCAAAGCCGTTTACGGCTTAGTGTCAGTCTCCGCCTGAACACAGAACGCGGCGGATGGAGGATCGGGTCTCCCGGTCAGAGCGGCGAAAGGCGGCGGGAAGGGGGGGGTGTCCCCTCCCTCTCCTCCGGCATAACAACCGAGCGGCTTTCAGCCGCATCGGTTGTTATGTTTGGATAGCCGATCGCCCGCTCTAAACAACGGTACCGGGATGATGCCTGCGGCTGCAGGCATCATCCCGGTATAACCCCCGAACGCCGAGGACGCATATATGCGTCCCGTCGGTGTGAAAGGGTTATACAAGGCCTATCATTTTGCTTCAGGCACTGGATCCTTGCATGGGCACTCAACCTTGGCACTTTGTGCAGCACATGTAATTAGCTGCAAGGTGCTATACAGGTCCATTGCCATTGTCCATTTCTATGTAACTTTAAAGTGGAGGTAAACCCACCTATCATTTTCAGCCAAGGAAGCTGCCATCTTGGCCTATATTTAATCTTCAACTGCCATGGTGCTGCACATGTGATCAGTTATGACACCAGCCAGTTATGACACCAACCAATGGGACAGTTAGCAATCCCGGCATGCCGGAAATGTAACTGCTTTTTGAAACTGTTAAATCGATGGGTTTACTTCCGCTTTAAGTTACTTGCTTTGCATTATTTATGTGCACCCGGAATGTATGTGTTTAGACTTTCAAAAACCCAGAATGTGTTAGTAATTTATTCACTCATATTTATAGTGTCAAACATTTTGAACTTCAACCTTTAATGCCGCGTACACACGATCATTTTTCAGCATGAAAAAAACGTTGTTTTTCAAAAACGTCATTTAAAATGATCGTGTGTGGGCTTCACATCATTTTTCAGGTTCTTAAAAACGACAAAAAAAAAAATTCTGCATTTTTTAACGTCGTTTTAAACAATGTCGTTTTTCGGGCTGTAAAAAATGATCGAGTGTGGGCTAAAACGACAAAAAAAACCTGCGCATGCTCAGAAGCAAGTTATGAGACGGGAGCGCTCATTCTGCTAAAACTACCGTTCATAATGGAGTAAGCACATTCATCACGCTGTAACAGACAAAAAAGCGCAAATCGTCTTTTACTAACACGGAATCGGCTAAAGCAGCCCAAAGGCGAATGGAACTTCCCCTTTAAAGTGCCGTCGTACGTGTTGTACGTCACCGTGCTTTGCTAGATCATTTTTTTAAAACGATGGTGTGTAGGCAACATCGTTTTAATGATGAAGTTGGGAAAACTTCGTTTTTTTAGACATGCTGAAAAACAAAGTTTTGTTTCATGCTGAAAAATGATCGCGTGTACGCGGCATAAAAGTTTAGTCTCAGGTAGATGACCAGGTGTTTTATCACCACAGGTCTCATACTTTAGCACCACTTCCCCTAGATCCATATAAGATACTCAGGCCATTCCCCACACCCTTTTGCCACAAGGACTTCACTAGAGGATGTCCCAGGATCTATGAATATCAAGTCTGTGTCCTGTATTGTACGATTAGGATAAAAGGCAGTTTGACTTACCTGTAAATTCCATATCTTCAAGCACAGTAGGGTTATATGGGTTCACCCAAGGAGTGTGCCCTCAAAAGCTTTTCTAGTGTCCAATTACATACAAGTACCAGTCTGTGACTCAGGGACTGTGAATATCAAGCCTGTATCCCCTACTTTACTCACATATGAGACTTAAAGGCAAGTCAAATTTCATTTTTCTTTTTTGGAAAAAGCACCAGTGATATAACTGACCAATGAACTTCCACTGCTGCATGGGTTAACCGCTTGACTAGCTGAAGATCTCATCTAAACACTCTGTCCTATGCCCTCCTCTTTCATACACCATCCTCCTCTCTCAGAATTCCTTGCTTTTTAAAAAAAAATGCAACACTTTCCATGAGAGGGGGGTGGCAGGGGACAAAAAAGGAAGGTATAATCGGAGAGTCTGGATGGAATCTTCACACACACATGCAGTTAAAATCCACTTATAACTGAATGTGTGTGAACATCCCAAGCATACTTTTTAACTATGCTCTCCTATTTTCTTTCAAATGGTTTTTATTAGTATTTGTCAAATGAAATAATACAACAGTATCAAATACATTAGGGTATACAGTACAGAGTAATGTGTGGGTTCTTAAAGAGGTTAATATCGCGCCACGTACTGCACCAACTATACATTCATCAGGTAAATGTCAAATGAACATCAGAATATAGTTGTATTAACATGGGAGGGGGGGGGGGAGTAAAGAGGGGGGGGAGAAGGAGGGGAAGGCAGAGAGCATCAAGAGTTTACCAGTATATTCAGAGGGTGAATCCATTGGTCTTCTGGCCATTATACCAGACTCACCAGGGATCCCAAAGGGTTAGCACGGTGGAACAAGAGTGTTTTCTACGTGCAAGGGTGGTCTCGTATGTATAGTGGGTTTGTACCATTTTTATTACTTCCATTGGTGAAGGGACATTTGTGGATTTCCAGTTTCGAGCGATCAGAAGTCTTGTTGCTAACAGGACGTGTACAGTCACTAGTCTCAAGGGTGATGGAATGTCCTCAATGGTCAGATTAAGGATGGCTAGCGGAGGTGTCAGGGAAATGGGTATACCAAGCATGGATTGTAGCATCGACTCCACAGAGGACCATAACAGTCTCAGGCATGGGCAGGACCAGAAGATGTGGAGAAGAGTGCCGGGGTTGTTGCATTCTCTCCAACAGTCGTGAGATGTGTCGGGGTGGAATCTAGCTATCCTAGATGGCGTAAGGTACCATCTCATCAGTAATTTTTGGGAGAGTTCCCATAAGGAGGTGCAGGAGGTGTATTTGTGGTTAGATTTAATCGCCGTCTGCCATTGATGGTCAGAGAATGGGGTGAGCAGGTCAGATTCCCAGTCTAGGAGTGGTTTGGATTTGGTGAAGGAGTTTTTTTCCTGAAGGGTTGAGTAGATTAAGGAGGTGCCTTTGCTCTTCGCTATATCAGAGAAGAGGAAGCGCCATATGTTTAGAGGTAAAGATCTTTCCAGGGATCTAGTTTCCCTAAGGCAATGTTGCAATCTATAGTATGTAAGGTAGTCTGAAGCAGGGGCATGGAAGGTCTCTTGGATGTGGGGAAAGGACGTGTTAGTCACCAAGGGTCGTAAGTCGTGAATGTGGGATGCGCGGTCAGATATCCATTGGGGGATAGGTAGGTCAGGAGTTAGCAGCTGAAGTGTTTCAACAGGTATAGGGATGGGTTTAGTTGCGAGAGTCGGCCACGTGGAGGAAAGGAGCGACTTCCAGACCTTGACAGTGGCCTGAATGGTAGGGGAGTACAGTGAGAGTTGTGGGTGTTTGACAGTTGTGCTGAATAGCCAACGGGACAGGTTGGAGCCTGGGATCATTTTGGACTCTATATCACCCCAGAGTGTGGTGGGGTGTTCTGCCATCCATTCCCGCATTTGTGATAGTATGGTGGCCACATAATAGTCTTTGATGTCTGCTAAACCCATACCCCCTACATATCTGTGTTTAATGAGTTTAGTCTGGCTACACCTGGGTTTTTTGCCTTGCCATAGGAAGTGGCCCAGTATGGACTGTAGGGATTTAAGGTAGGATTGTGGCAGTGGGATTGGGAGTGTCCGAAAGATATATAGTAGTTTGGGTAGGACCATCATTTTGAAGGCTGCGAGCCTTCCTGCCCAGGAAAACTCATGTTTGGAAATTTTTGTGGTGTCACGGATAAGTATCTGTTTTAGTTCAGTATAGTTGTGGGGGAATAGGGTTGATGTGGATTTAGTCAGCGTGATGCCTAAATATGGTATTCCCGCGTCTGCCCAAGGATACGGGTATATGTTCCTAAGTAAGTTGCTAGTGATGGCGTCCAGGCCTATGTCTAGAATATATGACTTTTGTTCATTCACCTTATAATAAGATACGTTACCAAATCTCTGCAGTAGTAGCTGTACCGAAGCCAGGGAGGAGAGGGGGTTAGTCAGCATTATTATCACGTCATCGGCAAACAAATTGATTTTATGGTCCGAGGTGCCAATTGTAAGGCCCGTTATTGAGTCGTGCGTTCTAATGTGTTCTGCCAGAGGTTCCATGATGAGATTAAAGATTAGCGGTGATAGGGGACATCCTTGGCGTGTGCCGTTGGAAATCAAAAAAGGTTTCGAGAGTATTTCCGAGGTATATACTTGGGCTGAGGGAGAAGAGTACAGCGCCATGATGGCGGATAGTATAGGGCCCTGAAATCCAAATTTAACGAGTGTTGCATGCATATAGCCCCAATGGACTCGATCGAACGCCTTCTCCGCATCCAGTGATAGGAGCAGAGAAGGCGTTCGAGTCGACCCCGCCGTGTGGATGAGGTCAATGAGTCTACGGGTTGCATCAAAGGTCTGTCTACCCTTAGTGAAGCCCGACTGGTCCTTATGTATGAGCAGGGGCATTAAGTCTATCAGACGGTTGGCTATTAGTTTAGCGTGGATTTTAGCGTCTAAGTTAAGGAGGGAAATGGGTCGGAAGTTTTGGGCACATGTGGGTTCCTTGCCTGGCTTCGGTAGAGTAACAATCAGGGCGGACAGCATTTCCGGGGGGAGAGAGGAGGAGGATGCAGCATCGTTACAGACTTTGGTCAGGAAAGGTGCGAGTATTGGGCCAAATTTTTTGTAGTATTCGCCCGTTAAGCCATCAGGGCCAGGGGATTTGTTGGGGGGCAAACCTGAGATTGTGTTTTGAATCTCCAGGGGAGTAAAAGGGGCGTTCAGTAACTCCAATTGGTCCGCAGACAGTTTAGGGAGATTGATGTCTTGGAGAAATGATGCTATGTCTTGGGGAGAAGGTTGGGGTACTGAACTGTCATCCTTTAAGTTATACAGAGTGTTATAATAGTGGCTGAAAGCATCAGCAATCTCTGTGGGGTCAATAAGCTTCCGTTTTGAGGAAGGGTGGAACAGGTGGGTAATTTTAGTTTTGGCGATCTGGCCTTTGATTCTATTAGCCATTGCTTTACCGGCTTTGTTGCCTGTGGAGTAGTGGGTAGCCCTGAAATGGGTATGCGCTCTTTCATAGGAATCCATTAGGTGGGCTCTAAGATCACTCCTTAGGAGGTCTAATTTGTTCTTGGTAGCAGGAGTGGGATTGGATTGGTTTTGGGCCTCTAACGTTCTTATCTCAGATGTCAGGGTGTCTAGACGTTGCGTTTTCAACCTCCTCTCTCTTGCCCCTAACTGAATAAATATTCCACGTATGAAAGCCTTGTGGGCATTCCACAGCGTGGAGTTATCATTTACAGAACCTGCATTCAGGGAGAAAAATTCGGTTAGGCAGTCTTTGATATATGCAGAGTGATGTGGGGATTGAATGAGGGCCGCATTAGCCCTCCAGACCCTTGAGCGTGCAAGGGAGGGGGAGGCATTTAAGGACATGGTGACGGGTGCGTGGTCAGACCACGTAATGGTGGAGATCTCTGAGTTCGAGACTCTGGGAAGGGACCATTTGTCCACTAGGAAGTAGTCAATTCTCGTGTAGGAATTGTGGCGGGGGGAGAAATAGGAATAGTCTCTTTCGGTGGTGTGGAGACACCTCCAGGCGTCGTACAGGTCGTGCGTTTTTAGGAAGGAGCCCATAGGTGAGGCATTCCTGCCTGTTCGGGAAGAGGCATCGATTGAGTTGTCGGGGACCATGTTAAAATCCCCACAGATGATGAGGTGTCCTTGCTTAAAGCGACTGAGTTTCTTCATAAGTCTAGATAGAAAGCTGATTTGCCTTGTGTTGGGAGCATAAACATTCACTATGGTATATCTGACATTGTCCAAGGAGCAGTCTAGAGCTAGGTATCTGCCATTGACATCCGCTATGCTGTTGTGGAGGGTAAAAAGTATAGTGTCTTTGATGGCGATCAAGACTCCATGTTTTTTCTCCGGGCCAGAGGCCTTTAAGATAGTTGGGAAAAGTTTGTTAGAACAGGTTGGTTCTGCCGTGGATTTAAAATGCGTTTCTTGCACACATATAACGTCACAGAGAGAAGTGCGAGCAGTTTTCCACAGTGACGCCCTCTTTGCAGGGTGATTCAGGCCTTTTACATTTAGTGTCATGAATTTTGGCATTGTGCTGGTAGAGTGTAGTAGGTGTGGACAGTCAGGTACTCACGGTTCGTTGTGGATCTTCCAGGGGGGAATCAGGTGGGATGCGGCGTAGGATCAGTGTTCAGTTCAGGGAGTATTTCTTCTCAGGAGTATGGTGCTCTCCGGGGGTCAGGAGGAGTGGGGGAAGAAAGAAGACAGTGAGGAATCACTAGGAAGGGTTAACAATAAGAACAGTAATTTCAAATAGGGTAACAACAGTGCTGGGTGTGTTGAAGACACCGTGGCCAGTAGTATGTCAGAAATGACTACTGAGTATTTGGGGGGTAAAAGTCCGTGTATCAACTGCAACGAGCAGGCACCGACCGGAGTGCATATCAAGGAGATTTGTGATGAGTGCACTCACCCTATGGTCAATTAGCCACGCTGGGGTGAGATTCCATGGCGCTGGATTGCAGGTTGTCGGGGAACGATTCCTGGGGTGTTGCGTTGCCATCCGGAATGATGTGCCATTTTTTAAGGAAGCGGATGCCTTCTTCTACCGTATGTATATTGTGTTTAATTCCATTCCTGGTGATCATGAGCTTGGTCGGGAAGCCCCATTGGTAGGGAATCTTGTGGTTGTTCAGTGGTTTAGTTATGGTTTGGAGTTGTCTTCTTTGTTGACGGGTGTACTGGGAGATGTCAGCGAAAAGCTGCAGTTTCGTATAGGGCGCAGGTAATTGGCCAAGGCGCCTGGATTTGGACATGAGCATATCCTTAGTGTGGTAAAAATGAACCCTCATGAGAGTGTCACGGGGTATTTCAGGTGGTAGGTGAGAGGGCTTTGGCAGGCGGTGAATTCGGTCAATGATCGTTTCCACAGGGGGGAGATCAGGTAGGAGCGTGGTGATCAATTGTCTGGCGTAGGTGTTAAGGTCGGTGGGTATGACCGATTCAGGGATGCCACGTATCTTCACATTGTTGCGTCTTGACCTGTCCTCGAGGTCCGCCATCTTGGCGCGCAACCATTGATGGTCCTCTTTAGTGTGGTCGTGGGCATCTACCAAGTCATTAACTGTGACTGTCATGGCGCTCATCTGGTGTTCGATGCGGCCTACTCTATTGTTCACGTGTGTTATTTCGGTTTTAAAGGCAGAAATCATGGTAGCAATGTCGCTGTGCAGCGAGCTATGTAGGGACATCAGCATGTCTTTTAGTACTGTGTCCATGACTGGTTGATCAGCGGTGGGAAATGCAGCTATGGGGGAGGATGCTGGGGCTAGTGAGGGGAGACAGTCCAGTGCAGGCCTTACCTCATAGGCCTGGGGATTAGAGTCCATCCGCATCCGCGCCTTGGCAGGGCTGGCAGTAGTGGAGGATGGTCCGGATTGCGGCGGTGGGTCGTGAAGGGGTGAGCTGGGATGTACAAGCGCATCCACAGCCTCAGGCATGCCAGCGTGTGTCCTCCCTCCTCGCGGTGAGCGGTCGCGGGCGCCATCTTGGATCGAGGCGCCGTGAGGTGAGGAGAAGAAGTCGGTAAGCTTCCGAGGCGGGCGGTCTTCTCTCCGTTTTCTGGAGTTGCCGGGTGGGTTCCCCAGTGTGTGCTGGTTCTGATGATGCATTTGCAGGGTGTAGGTTAGCTGTTTAGGCGAAAAATCCTCCGGTCAGTGCAGGAGCTGTGAGATCAGGCTTCCATACAGCTCGGCGGTTGGCCACGCCCCCATGCTCTCCTATTTTGACCCCCCCCCCACTCATAGAATGTTTTTCATTATTTGAAAAGAATGCAAAGAATTCTGTGAGTGGATGGGGGTTGAAAGAGGAGGGAATAATCTGAGAATTTGTATTGGTTTTTCACGCAGCACGGCAGTGACGTCATCGCAGCTCCAGCCAATCACAGTGCCGGAGCCCATGATACCCAGAAGTACAAGACATGTTGTGTCCCGGGACCGCTGCAGGGGCTTTGATCTATGGTAAGTATATCATAATGAGCTAGTATGCTATGCATACTAGTTCATTATGCCTTTGTCTTGCAGGTTTTTTTTTTCCTCCCCGTGGGTTTTCAGCCACTTTAATGAAGGGAGGATTTCTACAGCAACCAAAAGCCTGCAGGATAAATAAGAGGGAGAAGATGATGGACAGCCACACTCCAATAAAGTGTAAAAAATGGTGCCTTTTATTCCAGTAAAACTAGCTATGAGTAAGCATCGGTTATCGATGTGAAACGCGTTAGCTCTGTTACCCCACTGTTTGCAGTTTTTTTTGCTGTTGTAGTTTTCGTTTTACTGGAATAAAAGGCACCATTTTTTACACTTTATTGGAGTGCGGCTGTCCATCATCTCCTCCCTCTTATTTATGCTTTGTGCATTGCCTGCACCCATCGGGTTTTGAACCATACTCACGCCAAAGTGCATTTGTCTGGAGCGGCGGTTTTCTTTCTCTAAAAGCCTGCAGGACATGGGATAAACTTCATTACAGGTAAGTTATATCCTTGGTGCTTTTTCCTAATTTTACATTTTAAAGCTTTACTTTCTGTTTTATTGCATTACTCTACAGATGCTCAAATCCTTATTTGTTAAAATGTTGTGCGTGACTGCATGCTAAGTTTATTTGGAAGACCCAATGGAAGACCCAATGACTAATAACACTGTTATTATGATCCTTTACAAGTCAATTACTTTTTATTTATGACACTATAGTTATATGAGAGTTAGAGACTGTGAAATATCAAAGCATATTATGTTTTCCCTTTTAGTCAACAAAGGACAAAAGAGCTAAGGTGCTGTGAGCCATAAATTGACATGCTACAGTTTCTTAGCTAATTACTGATCCTTTGCAAGAGGTTACTGCATGGCATTGGTCATTTCACTATTTATAATTTGCATTCTTTGTGCTTGGGTGTTTTCTATTGGGAAAATAAAAATCACAAATTGTGTGATATATGGCTTGTGTTGTATATAGTCATCAGTATTGTTGAAAACCTTAATAAGTACAATCTATAAGAAATAATTATATTAGTCATTTGGAATACCACCAAGTCTTTGTATGAAACAGATGGAAAAGCCCATGGTGTCATTGAGGTTTAGGTTTTCTAGAAGAAACTGTATTTATATTCACAGATTTCAGAAAACTTTATAAAGTTGAATGTAATGCCAAAGGAAATATTCACAGGAAAGATTTTCACACTGAGATGGGTTTTATTCATTTGGATTGTTTTCACAGTCATTCTCTTGGAAATTTTAGCTGCTGTTCACATTTTATAATAATGTACTCCTTACTGATTTCCTTTTGCAGAGACTTATTAAAATGTGAGAATTTATCTATGATGCCTTATAAATTTAAATATGATTGCTTATCAAGAAAAGGTGACCATCATTTGTTAAACTACTGTCATTTTAGAGCACATGGACTTAGTGTGCTCAAGTCATGCTTGGCTCATAAACTTACAAGTAGCACTACATATAGATGAAGATGTGTGGAATGTTATTCTAGGAATAAGTAACTAGTGTGGCAGTGTGACTCTGTGTCACGGTTTAAAATGGGGGTTAATGCCAGATCTTCTAAGAAGCAAGCACACTAATGGCACAGGTGTGTGCTAGCTTTATATAAGAGCCCCATATATGAGAGTTGGAGCTCAGAGCCACACCCTCCCAAGGGGGTCAGTATGTGAAGGAAAGCGTGAGAGGTGCTGGTGTGCACCATGGTGTCCACCATGGTGTCCAGGTTGGGACAGAGCCAGGCCCAAGCCTGAGAGAGATTCCATGAGGGACAGAGCAATTTGGAAGCTGTAGAGAGAGTCTATGATGTACAGAGCAGCTAGAATGCTGTAAGGAAGATGCAGAGTTAAGGTTTGCATAAACACTGGGATGTGTTTCATGGTTAGGAAGACCAACAAGATACTGATCGTCATGAGAACCCAGAAGAGGTAACCAGAGCAGTAAAACTGCCACACGAAAGCCAGGAGGCTGAATGTTATGTTTGATTCATGGTAATGGTTAGAACCCCCTGTGTGGGAAGACATAAAGTATCTGTATGAATTTTGACTTTCTTTTAAATAAAAGTAGGCAGGAAAGCCCTGAAAACGATATCTGGCTGGGCTTGGAGTAAACTCACTGTTTTGGCACTACCCTTGAGCTAAAAAACCCTGACATGTCACACTAGGCAAACTGGGCAATAGTTACTACTATTTTACCATATATAGAGTGTATATATATATATATATATTGTTCTGGTGGTGGTTTGTTCTTGTTCAATGATGGGGTAAAGGGTAGATGTGTCTTTAGAGGAAGAGGTGGGGTAAAGGACATTACAGATATGCTTCTATGCTCCAAATGTTGTGACAGAGGGGACTACTATGGAGCTTGCACTATAGTTGTTATGCTTCTGATTCAACAAATGCATGAATACTAACAGTTATAGTTCTCTGTGTCCTTTTATGCATCCAAAAATAATGGAATATTACACATATACAGTATATTCAAATATGTAGGAATCTGGAGTAGATAGAGTAATGCCCTGTACACATGATCGGTTCGTCTGATTAAAAACGAACCGATGGATTTTTTCATCAGATATCCGATGAAGCTGACTTTCATCAGTCTTGCCTACACATCATCGGTTAAAAATCTGATCGTGTCCAACGCGGTGACGTAAAACACAATGACGTGCAGAGAAAAATGAAGTTCAATGCTTCTGAGCATGCGTCGACTTGATTCTGAGCATGCGTGGATTTTTGACCGATGGATTTCCCCACAGACGATTGTTTTTTTTCTATCAGTTTTTTAGCCATACGAAAATTTTAAAACATGTTCTATTTTTTTTCACCGATGGGAAAAAAACTGATGGGACCCACACACCCCACACACCCCACCGATCGTATGTGGGCCCCAATCGGTTATTTATCCATAGGTTAAAAAAAAGCAATCTTGTTTTAAATTTAACCGATGAATACCTAACCGTTAGAAAAAAAACGATCGTTTGTAGGCACGTCCATCGGTTAAAAATCCATGCATGCTCAGAATCAAGTCGATGCATGCTTGGAAGCATTGAACTTCATTTTTTTCAGCACGTCGTGTTTTACGTCACCGCGTTCTGACACGATCGTTTTTTTTAACCGATGATGTGTAGGCACGACCATCAGTCAGCTTCATCGGTTAACCGATGAAAACGGTCCATCAGACCGTTTTCATCGGATGGACCGATCGTGTGTACAGGGCTTAAGGCACAAAATGCACAATGAAGATTGGAAATGGGTAGTCACTGCTAAAAGGCTGTGTACAGTTTGCTGTTCATGGACCTGTCCTGAATGGTCACTCCAAGGACAGGAAGTGCCCATAATTCAAGGTGGGTGTCACATAAAGATGAAGCCTGGATGGATCACTGCTGCAGGATCAACAATGTAATTGTGCTGTAAACCTGGTCATATGAGGTAGTGACAAAGGTGGTAATATGGTGTTATTATCAGAAAAAATGTATGAGAGGGAGGTTATGCGAAAGCTAAAAGATTTACAGACATACATGAAAGTCTCCCTGAACCCCTTCCCTGTAGTGGTTGAGAAACTCAACAGATTGTTACAATTAGCCTTTAATGACGGACTCATGTCTAAAAGAGAATTTGAGTATTTATGTGTAAGGCCGGGTTCACACCTATGCGAATTGGTTGTGGCTTAAACCACATCCAATTTTCATAACATTATAAAATACATTGATTTCAATGAGGCTGGTTCACATATGTGCGATGCATTCGCACTGCGCATTGCCGAAAAAACGTGTGCGTTTTCTAGGCATTGCGGTGCGGCTCAGGTGCAAATTCAGGCCCATTATCTTCTATGGGCACGCATCTGATTCGCAGATGTGTTAATTTCTCTTCAGGATTTCTTTCATTCACCTCAATACACTTCCCCCCTCCCCCTCCCCTCTTCCAGGTCTCCAAATTCGCAGCTAAAACGGAGATGATCTGCTGAACAGTTCTCTTATCTCTCTGCAGAGATAACAGCTGAAATTTGCACTGCACAAGTGTGAATCCAGCCTAAAGGAATTTAAAATTCTAACTTTTTCCACAATTCCGAAACGACACAAATGTCTAGAAGACCCGCTGGAAAGACCAATTGTTTCTGCCACCAAAGAGTCAGTTGGAAAGAGTAGGAAAATTAATTGATGCATTGATTAAAGAATTGGTCAGGGATCTCCCTCCATTTGTGCAGGACACCTGGGATGTGCTTAGGTTACTTGATAAGGTATCGATACCGACTGGTGTTTTACTAGTTGGGATCTATGTTGAATCACTGTATACATCAATAGCCCATGAATGAGGAGTAAAAGGAGTTGCACATTTCCTGAAATTTTTTTCCCCACAAATGGGAGCACACATTGAATTTATTTTAGAAACCCTGGAATTCATGCCTAGCCACAAATGTTTTTACATTTTTGGGAATTAATTATCAACAGCTTAGTGGCACCTCTATGGGAGCCCCTTGGACCCCAGCCTATGCATGTTTACATCTGGGGTTACCATTCCTGAATGTACCTCGGCCATAGTCTCCTGTGGCTGAGGTACATCGATGATTTCCTTATTGTATGGGATGGGACTGATGTTCAGCTGTCCCTAGTTATGGTATAGTGTGGTATTTTTATCTTGGTGTTACCTTTTGCTACATTGTTTTCAATAAAGTATATATGGTTTCCTAAACCCTGGTGTCTCTACAGAAGGTTACTGTGCGGATCTGTTATCCTCAACATTTTTTCTATACACCCAAATCAAGACCCCAGTCCATGAGCTCAGTGTGGCTTAGTATAGCTCAGTTCACACTATGAACCGTATGTGAATCGCACTGGAACCCCACAACATTCCTGTTCAATTAAAATGCGATTCAGTGGGGTGCGATTTGAGCCCATTCGTTTTGCAAACATTTGCAACCCACGTTTGGGGTCTCATTAACTGTGTATTGACATCCGCAAGGGCAGTGCAGTTTGCATGTGGTGCAAGAAATGTGCACGGATGGTGGCATTTCCCACAATACATAACTGTAAACCCAGCCTTATTGCGACATATGTATGCCTGTATACTACTGTGCAAAAGTTTTAGGCAGGTGTGAAAAAAATGCTGTAAATTCAGGAATAGAAGTGTTAATATTTTATTTTAGCAATTAACAAAATGGAAAGTAATGGGACAGAAGAGAAATCCAAATCAAATCAATATTTGGTCTGACCATCCTTTGCTTTTAAAACAGTATCAATTCTTCTAGGTACACTTGCACACAGTTTTTGAAGAAATTCAGCAGGTAGGTTGTTCCAAACATCTTGGAGAACTAACTATAGATCTTCTGTGGATGTAGATTGCCTCTAATCCTTCTTTCGCTTTATGAAATCCCAGACAAACACAATGACTTTGAGTTTAGGGCTCTGTGGGGGTCAAACAATCACTTACAGAACTCATTGTCCTTCTTTATGCTGAAGATACACTATGGGCCAGATTCATAGAAGAAATCTACTGATACTCTGGCGTATTTTCAAATTTGCCGCGTCGTATCTTAATTTGTGATTCACAAACAAGATACAACGGCATTTGGCTAAGATCCGACAGGCTTACGGCTTTGTACGCCTTCGGATCTTAGGCTGCAATACTTTGGCCGCCGCTGGGTGGAGTTTGCGTCGTTTTCCAGCGTTGGGTATGCAAATGAGCTTTTACGGCGATCCACGAAGGTACTCGCGTGCGTTAAGTCGTCGCAAGTCGTTTTTTCCCGTCGCAAAGTTAAGCCTGCTTTTTCATGGCTTAACTTTACACCAGCCATGTTAAAGTATGGCCGTCGTTCCCGCGTCGAATTACATTTTTTATTTTTTTTGCGTAAGTACGTTATGCACGTCGCCATTCACGAAACCGTCGGGGCGCCGTAATTTCACGCAAAGCACGGCAGGAAATTTATAAACGGAGCATGCGCATAACGTTCGGTGCGGGAACGCGCCTAATTTAAATGGTACACGCCCCATTTGAATTAGGCAGGCTTGCGCCGGACGGCTTTACGCTACGCCGCCGAAAGTTTACACGCAAGTGCTTGGTGAATCAGGCACTTGCGCTGGAAACTTGCGGCTGTGTAACGTAAAGACGATACATTACGCCGCAGCATTTGTACCAGAATCTGGCCCTATATTGCCATTAATCCCAGTCTTAGTCTGTAGATTTCAATATTGAGTTGGCCCACCCTTTGCAGCTAAAACAGCTTCAACTCTTCTGGGAAGGCTGTCCACAAGGTTTAGGAGTGGGTCTATGGGAATGTTTGATCATTCTTCCAGAAGTGCATTTGTGAGGTCAGGCACTGATGTGGACGAGAAGGCCTGTTTTGAATTCTTCCCAAATGTGTTCTATCGAGTTGAGTTCAGGACTCTGTACAGGCCAGTCAAGTTCCTCCACTATGTCTTTATAGACATTGCTGTGTGCACTGGTCCAAATTATTTGGTGGAGGAGGGGATTATGGTGTGGGGTTGTTTTTCAGGGGTTGAGCTTGGCCCCAGTTAAGGGAAATCTTAAGGTGTCAGCATACCAAGACATTTTGGACAATTTCAGGCTCCCAACCTTGTGGGGACAGTTTGGGGATGGCCCCTTCCTGTTCCAACATGACTGCACACCAGTGCACCAAGAAGGTCCATTAAGACATATAGAACACCTTTGGGAAGAAGTAAAGCGGAGACTGCGAGCCAGGCCTTCTCGTCCACATCAGTGCCTGACCTCACAAATGCACTTCTGGGAGAATGGTCAAACAATCCCATAGACACACTCCTATGCTTCTTCAAAAGAGCTTGAACAGCACATCCTAAAACCCCAGTCTGTTTTGAAATGTTTGCCTGGGAGAGACCTTGCTGATGAAGCATAACTACCTTGCTCTGCTCAGTTTTTCCATGCTGTTTGACTAGTGACTAGGGATGAGCCGAACATACCCGGGTTCGGTTCGCATCAGAACGTTCGAACAGACCGCGGGTTCGCGCGAACATTTAGAACCCCATTGAAGTCTATGGGACTCGAACGTTCGAATTCAAAAACGATCATTTTAAAGACCAATATTCAATTTAATGTTGGTAAACGTCTTTCAGAACCCGGGTCTTGCCCCAGGGAACATGTATCAATCGAAAAAAATATTTTAAAAACGGACGTTTTTGCGGAGCAGCGATTCCTTCAAATATCACACCTGCTGTGTGTCTCTAGTAGTGGCACATGTTTAGAAATGTCCCTGCACAACATTAAATTATTATAAGAACAAAGTAATTTAATACTGGTTGCGCACGTGCTGTGTGGGAACAATATCTCGATTATTTTAGGGGTGGTGGGGGGGTGGCATTATCTTTTTGGGAAAGCAAAATTGTAGAAAAAAGGGCACCCCTCAAACATACTGTAATTGTAGCGCAACAAAGAGCCACGTGCAAAGTATTGCATCAAAAATTGTTATTAGGCGCCCTTGTTACACAGGGGCATAAAAATGTGTCCGTAGGCGCAACATAACACTGCAACCCCTCCCAATATCTGTAATTGTAGCGCAACAAAGAGCCACGTGCAAAGTATTGCATCAAAAATTGTTATTAGGCGCCCTTGTTACACAGGGGCATAAAAATGTGTCCGTAGGCGCAACATAACACTGCAACCCCTCCCAATATCTGTAATTGGAGCGCAACAAGGAGCCACGTGCAAAGTATTGCATCAAAAATTGTTATTAGGTGCCCCTGTTACACAGGGGCATAAAAATGTGTCCGTAGGCGCAACATAACACTGCAACCCCTCCCAATATCTGTAATTGTAGCGCAACAAAGAGCCACGTGCAAAGTATTGCATCAAAAATTGTTATTAGGCGCCCTTGTTACACAGGGGCATAAAAATGTGTCCGTAGGCGCAACATAACACTGCAACCCCTCCCAATATCTGTAATTGGAGCGCAACAAGGAGCCACGTGCAAAGTATTGCATCAAAAATTGTTATTAGGTGCCCCTGTTACACAGGGGCATAAAAATGTGTCCGTAGGCGCAACATAACACTGCAACCCCTCCCAATATCTGTAATTGTAGCGCAACAAAGAGCCACGTGCAAAGTATTGCATCAAAAATTGTTATTAGGCGCCCTTGTTACACAGGGGCATAAAAATGTGTCCGTAGGCGCAACATAACACTGCAACCCCTCCCAATATCTGTAATTGTAGCGCAACAAAGAGCCACGTGCAAAGTATTGCATCAAAAATTGTTATTAGGTGCCCCTGTTACACAGGGGCATAAAAATGTGTCCGTAGGCGCAACATAACACTGCAACCCCTCCCAATATCTGTAATTGTAGCGCAACAAAGAGCCACGTGCAAAGTATTGCATCAAAAATTGTTATTAGGTGCCCCTCTTACACAGGGGCATAAAAATGTGTCCGTAGGCGCAACATAACACTGCAACCCCTCCCAATATCTGTAATTGTAGCGCAACAAAGAGCCACGTGCAAAGTATTGCATCAAAAATTGTTATTAGGCGCCCTTGTTACACAGGGGCATAAAAATGTGTCCGTAGGCGCAACATAACACTGCAACCCCTCCCAATATCTGTAATTGTAGCGCAACAAAGAGCCACGTGCAAAGTATTGCATCAAAAATTGTTATTAGGCGCCCTTGTTACACAGGGGCATAAAAATGTGTCCGTAGGCGCAACATAACACTGCAACCCCTCCCAATATCTGTAATTGGAGCGCAACAAGGAGCCACGTGCAAAGTATTGCATCAAAAATTGTTATTAGGTGCCCCTGTTACACAGGGGCATAAAAATGTGTCCGTAGGCGCAACATAACACTGCAACCCCTCCCAATATCTGTAATTGTAGCGCAACAAAGAGCCACGTGCAAAGTATTGCATCAAAAATTGTTATTAGGCGCCCTTGTTACACAGGGGCATAAAAATGTGTCCGTAGGCGCAACATAACACTGCAACCCCTCCCAATATCTGTAATTGGAGCGCAACAAGGAGCCACGTGCAAAGTATTGCATCAAAAATTGTTATTAGATGCCCCTGTTACACAGGGGCACAAAAATTAGGCCTTAGGCCACGTGCAAAGTATTGCATCAAAAATTGTTATTAGGCGCCCCTGTTAAACAGGGGCAGAAAAATTAGGCCTTAGGCACTGGTGGCGGAGTACAGAAAAACAAAATTTCTTACTAGCTAACAGCATGAAAAGTGAGGAGGAGAAGGATATTCCATCAGCAGCACAACAGGACAGTCACTCAGCATCAGCAGTCTCAAAGGGATCTGATATTTCAACACAAAATTCTTATTCAGTAACATCAGCATCAGGTGCTTGGTAGCCGGTGTTGATCCAAGCCTGATTCATTTTGATGAAGGTCAGTCGATCAACAGAGTCGGTGGAGAGGCGTACCCTGTGATCGGTCACAAAGCCTCCAGCAGCACTGAATGTACGTTCTGAAAGAACACTGGATGCAGGGCAAGCCAGTAGCTCAATTGCGTACTGTGCAAGCTCTGGCCAGTGATCCATCCTCAAGACCCAGTAAGCCAGAGGATTTTCCGTGGGGAAGGTGTCCAAGTCGGATCTTGCCGCTAGGTATTCCCGGACCATGTAAACCAGACGCTGGCGATGGTTGCTGGAACCGGTCAGACCTTGGGGCTGCGGACTAAAAAATTGTCTGAACGCATCGGTCAGACGGCCACCTTCTCCACCGCTCCTTCTCTGACTCACCGAAGCCTCAGCAAGACGTTGTCCAGGGCCAGGTTTTGGTAATCCCCCCGGTTCTGGGAACGCATTGCACAGACCCTTCTGCAAGGCCTCCCGCAGTAGTTTCATCTTCTGCTCCCTCTGCGATGGCAACATAAGATCCGTTACCTTACTCTTGTAACGTGGATCAAGGAGAGTTGCCAGCCAGTAATGATCCCTCTCCTTGATAGCACGTACACGAGGATCCTTACGCAGGCTTTGCAGAATCAGGGAGGCCATGCAGCGTAGGTTTGCAGAGGCATTCGGGGCACAGTCCTCTGGGTCACTGAGGACGACAGGATCCTCAGCCACCTCATCCCAGCCACGTAAAAGTCCACGTGTTCCTTGGGACTGTAAATGATCCCTTGAAGACTGCTGCTGTTGATGCTGAGTGCTAGGCTCCACCTCCATGCTGCTGATACAATCCTCCTCCTCCTCCTCTTCCTCATCCTCCTCCTCCTCTTCCTGTGTTCCAGGTGGGCAAGCAGGAACAGTGTCTGGATAAAGGGGGCCTTGAGAGGTAAGGAAGTCCTCCTCTTCCTCCCTCTGTTCTGCCTCAAGGGCCCTGTCCATTATTCCACGTAGGGTGTGCTCCAACATGTGAATAAGCGGGACAGTCTCACTGATGCATGCACTGTCACTGCTCACCATCCTCGTGGCCTCCTCAAATGGTGACAGGACAGTGCATGCATCCCTGATCAAGGCCCACTGGCGTGGTGAAAAAAACCCAAGCTCCCCTGAGCCAGTTCTGCTGCCATATTGGCACAGGTACTCATTGATGGCCCTCTGCTGCGTGTGCAGCCGCTGCAGCATGGCCAACGTAGAGTTCCATCTGGTGGGCATGTCACAGATTAGGCGGTTCTTGGGCAGGTTGTATTCCCTCTGGAGGTCTGTCAGCCGAGCAGTGGCATTATATGACCTCCGGAAATGCACACAGACTTTCCTGGCCTGCCTCAGGACATCCTGTAAGCCAGGGTACCTGCCCAAGAACCGCTGCACCACCAAATTGAGAAAATGCGCAAAACAGGGCACATGGGTGAGTTTTCCACGTCGCAGGGCAGAGAGGAGGTTGGTGCCATTATCGCTGACCACCATTCCAGGCTTCAGCTGGCGTGGCGTCAACCACCTCTGAGCCTGCCCCTGCAGAGCGGAAAGAACCTCTTCCCCAGTGTGGCTCCTGTCTCCCAAGCACACCAGCTCTAGGACCGCATGGCATCTCTTGGCCTGCATTCCTGCGTAGCCCGTCGTACGCCTACGGAGCACGGCTGGTTCTGAGCCAACATCACCACAGGAAGAGGCCACAGAGGAAGAAGAAGAGGAGGAGGTGGAGGAGAGAGGTGTGTCACAAGCAGTTGTAGTGTTTTGGAGGCGTGGTGGTGGAACAACCTCCAAAACTACTGTGCCTTGACCTGCGTCCTTCCCAGCTGCCAGCAGAGTCACCCAATGGGCCGTAAAAGACAGGTAACGTCCCTGTCCATGCCTGCTGGACCATGAGTCAGCGGTAAGATGCACCTTACCACTGACCGCCCTGTCCAGCGAGGTATGGACATTGCCTTCCACATGCCGGTAGAGAGCCGGAATCGCCTTCCGTGAAAAAAAGTGGCGTTTGGGTACTTGCCACTGAGGTACTGTACATTCCACAAACTCACGGAAGGGGGCAGAATCTACCAACTGAAAAGGTAGCAGTTGAAGTGCTAGCAATTTTGCTAAGCTAGCATTCAACCGCTGGGCATGTGGATGGCTGGGAGCGTACTTCTTTCGGCGCTGCAGCAGCTGGGGCAGGGAAATTTGTCTGGTAATATCAGTAGATTGGCCGGATGTACTACCACTACTACGTTGTGACACACCTATTTCTACACCTTCGGTGCAGGCTGCAGAGAGGACTAGGGGTCTAGTGGGGTTTGAGGTCACAGAAGGGCAAGGGGAGGACCGCTTTGGTCTTTGGTGTGGGTCTTTCTGGTATGCCTGCCAACGAGCTGCATGGCAGGTCGACATATGTCTGGACAAGCATGTGGTGCCCAAGCGGGTGATGTTTTGGCCACGCGAGATACGCTTGAGACATATGTTGCAAACAGCAAAGGTAGCATCTGATGGACAGGTTTCAAAAAAGGCCCACACCAAAGAACTTTTGCTGTACCGTTGAGACACAGCAGCGCCACGTAATGCAGTTGGTGTACTGCCCTTAAGCTGACCCCTGGAGGGCTTCCTGCCTCTTTGAAGATGTGCCTGTGCCTCGTCCTCTTCCTCCTCCTCCTCTCTCCTACCAGGCACCCAGGTAGAGTCAATGACCTCATCATCCCCTCCCTCCTCATCATCACTGGCGACAACCTGGCAGTATGCTCCAGCTGGGGGAACATCACTCCCAGATTGTTGTCCCTCTCGGCCACCCCCTCTCCCTGGGCTCACATCAATGCCTTCCTCTATCAGTGTTCCGTCATCGGAGTCTTCAAAACGCTGTGCATCTTCAGCTAGCATGTACCCAACACTGTGTTGAAACAGTTCGGGGGACTCCTCAGGAGGACACGGTGGGACTAGGGAAGGATTGTGTGATCCCATTGTGCAGAGGGTAGAGGACGCCTTGGCAGCTGCTTTGCCAGACAAACTATAATCAGTCTGTGTGAGAGAGGATGAGGAGGATGAGGACGGCTTGGTCATCCACTCAACTAATTTCTCAGCATGTTGAGGCTCAACACGGCCAGCTCCCGAAAAGAAGGACGAGCGGCCACGGCCACGTGCTGAAGAGGATGCACCACACCCATCACCAGCGTTACCTCTAGATGCAGAGCCTGCTTGCCCTCGTGACTCTCTGCCTCTCTTTGTCCTTCCAGCCATAGTTATGCGTTCAGGTGTTATGTAACAAAATAGTCGCTGTCACACCAACTGCGTTCAGATGGTATTAAACAGCAACCACACAGTAAGAGCGACTTGGCTCAAGTGTAAAGTAACAAAATAGTCGCTGTCACACCGACTGCGTTCAGATGGTATTAAACAGCAATCACACAGTAAGAGCGACTTGGTTCAAGTGTAAAGTAACAAAATAGTCGCTGTCACACCAACTGCTTTCAGATGGTATTAAACAGCAACCACACAATAAGAGCGACTTGGCTCAAGTGTAAAGTAACAAAATAGTCGCTGTCACACCGACTGCGTTCAGATGGTATTAAACAGCAATCACACAGTAAGAGCGACTTGGTTCAAGTGTAAAGTAACAAAATAGTCGCTGTCACACCAACTGCGTTCAGATGGTATTAAACAGCAACCACACAGTAAGAGCGACTTGGCTCAAGTGTAAAGTAACAAAATAGTCGCTGTCACACCGACTGCGTTCAGATGGTATTAAACAGCAATCACACAGTAAGAGCGACTTGGTTCAAGTGTAAAGTAACAAAATAGTCGCTGTCACACCAACTGCGTTCAGATGGTATTAAACAGCAACCACACAGTAAGAGCGACTTGGCTCAAGTGTAAAGTAACAAAATAGTCGCTGTCACACCGACTGCGTTCAGATGGTATTGAACAGCAACCACACAGTAAGAGCGACTTGGCTCAAGTGTAAAGTAACAAAATAGTCGCTGTCACACCGACTGCGTTCAGATGGTATTAAACAGCAATCACACAGTAAGAGCGACTTGGTTCATGTGTAAAGTAACAAAATAGTCGCTGTCACACCGACTGCGTTCAGATGGTATTAAACAGCAATCACACAGTAAGAGCGACTTGGTTCAAGTGTAAAGTAACAAAATAGTCGCTGTCACACCAACTGCGTTCAGATGGTATTAAACAGCAACCACACAGTAAGAGCGACTTGGCTCAAGTGTAAAGTAACAAAATAGTCGCTGTCACACCGACTGCGTTCAGATGGTATTAAACAGCAATCACACAGTAAGAGCGACTTGGTTCAAGTGTAAAGTAACAAAATAGTCGCTGTCACACCAACTGCTTTCAGATGGTATTAAACAGCAACCACACAGTAAGAGCGACTTGGCTCAAGTGTAAAGTAACAAAATAGTCGCTGTCACACCGACTGCGTTCAGATGGTATTAAACAGCAATCACACAGTAAGAGCGACTTGGTTCAAGTGTAAAGTAACAAAATAGTCGCTGTCACACCAACTGCGTTCAGATGGTATTAAACAGCAAACACACAGTAAGAGCGACTTGGCTCAAGTGTAAAGTAACAAAATAGTCGCTGTCACACCGACTGCGTTCAGATGGTATTAAACAGCAATCACACAGTAAGAGCGACTTGGCTCAAGTGTAAAGTAACAAAATAGCCGCAGTGACACCAACTGCCTTTAGTTGCTATTAAACAGCACGCACGCAGTAATAGCGACTGCGGTCAAATGCGATTTAACAGCACGCACGCAGTGACACCAACTGCCTTTAGTTGCTATTAAACAGCACGCACGCAGTAATAGCGACTGCGGTCAAATGCGATTTAACAGCACGCACGCAGTGACACCAACTGCCTTTAGTTGCTATTAAACAGCACGCACGCAGTAATAGCGACTGCGGTCAAATGCGATTTAACAGCACGCACGCAGTGACACCAACTGCCTTTAGTTGCTATTAAACAGCACGCACGCAGTAATAGCGACAGCGGTCAAATGCGATTTAACAGCACGCACGCAGTGACACCAACTGCCTTTAATTGCTATTAAACAGCACGCACGCAGTAATAGCGACTGCGGTCAAATGCGATTTAACAGCACGCACGCAGTGACACCAACTGCCTTTAGTTGCTATTAAACAGCACGCACGCAGTAATGGCGACTGCGGTCAAATGCGATTTAACAGCACGCACGCAGTGACACCAACTGCCTTTAGTTGCTATTAAACAGCACGCACGCAGTAATAGCGACTGCGGTCAAATGCGATTTAACAGCACGCACGCAGTGACACCAACTGCCTTTAGTTGCTATTAAACAGCACGCACGCAGTAATAGCGACTGCGTTTCTGTGCAATTCAATAGCCCAGTTGCATTAACAGCGACTGCGCTTCTGTGCAAATAAATTGCACACGTGCAGTAACAGGTAATGTGTCTGTGTGTGCAATTAACTAGCACACGTTAAATAACACAGAATAATTATATTTAAAGTAAATCCCTAATGCAGGCAATACAACACGTTAGAGCGCTGCATGTAGAACAATCTCCTGCCTGATAGATAAACTAGCTGAGCTGTACAGTTTATAAATATATTGACAACGCCTAAGGATGTGAATATATTCTCTACAAACTGTACTTTTAACTATACTGACTACACTTCCTACTCTATCTATCTTTCTATCTATCTATCTATCTATCTAGTTAAGACACTGTGTCTCTATCTCTCTATCTCTGTCTGACTGACTGATCTTCTCTAGAACCGCCAACACACTACACTAGGCAGACGTGCAGGCTGCCTTTTATAGTGGGGGGCGTGTACTAATCCCCCTGAGCCATAATTGGCCAAAGCCACCCTGGCTTTTGCCAATTATGGCTCTTCGTTTTTTGAGCGCTGTGATTGGGCAAGCATGCGGGACATACAGCATGCTTGGCCAATCATCAGCGCTCAACGCCCCAGTGAATTATGGGACGTTTAGTGTCATTCGAATTTGGCGCGAACGACCCGTTTTGTTCGATTTTCGACGAACGATCGAACGACCGATGTTCGATTCGAACATACGTTCGAATCGAACGCGGAGCTCATCCCTACTAGTGACATGAAAAACAACCTCACCTTTAGTAGCAGAGCTTGACAGTTGCTCAATCAGGCCTCCTACACAGCTGTATTAGTTAAAGGATAACCTCACCTCAATTTTTTGCACCTAGTAAAATAAATAATACATTCACATTTCTTTTACCTGCAAAAAGATGCAATTTATCTTTTTTTTTTTTTTTTTTTTTACAAAAGGTGAACTTATCCTTTAGTGATTGTGTTTCAACATATATATTAAATCGATGATCTTTAGCACCTGCTTGGTATAATTGGTTAATCATACATCTGACTCTAATCCTACGGAATCTCTGACTTTGTGCAAATGTACAAAGTATGCAAGTGTAAGAACTTATACTACCAAAGGGTAGTCACACCAAATATTGATTTGATTTAGATCACTTATTTTGTAAATTGATAAAAATAAACAATTCAAATATATATTTTAAAAGCATCCTTACTTTACAGCATTTCTTTAAACCTGCCTAAAACTTTTGCACAGTACTGTAGTTTGGCAGCCTGAGATTCAGCCTAGGTTCACACTGCTGCGAATTCAAAATCGCGGTAAAATGCGCGATTTTACCGCGATTTCGCGGCCGCGATTTCGGCCGCAATTTAATGTAAATCGCGGCCCGAAATCGCAAAAAGTAGTACAGGAACTACTTTTTGAAATCGCAGATGCGGCGTCGCACTGATTAGGACAGTGCCATTGCCGACAATTGCCGCCGATTTGAGATGCGATTTGACATGTCAAATCGCATCTCAAATCGTTCCAAATCGTACCCAGTGTGAACCAGGGCTCAACCAAGTATTTTAGCAGGCCTATTTCAACACACTTGCCTTTGGTACCGCTTTTAGGTAATCAGTTATTAACACTTGGCCTAGAGTCACTCAATGCCTTTAGTTGGCGCTGCCACAGGTTTCAAAATGTTTACTATTTTATCAGTGGTCATTCTATCTACAGCTGGGCTGAGATCAGAAAACAATATCCAGGCTACTCATTTGGAAATGTTTTGCTCTATGTAAATTAAACACTGGCTTACCTCAACCACAACTAACAGGGAACTTACCTTCCAACTGGTTGTCTTTGAACATTTATATGATCACACTTCTGTTTCCCCTAATTAATCTCATTAATTTACTCTCAACTCAATAGTCTGATTAAGAATACAGATTATACATGTCCAAGTGGGAAAAGACTTAGTATAGCAAAACCTTTTTAACAAATCAAACAATTGGATTTAACATGGATTAGATCCTCTCTTTTTACTGACCGGTTTTGGCAAGAGGACAACATACTGTATGTCTTTTCAGTCCACGATCAAGACATAGGTCCAGGGAGCGTCTCCTTTGCTTCTCTGTTTTAGTCAGTTGAAGACGCCTGATGCCCATGGGCTCTGCAGGTGTCATAGACTCCACAACAGTTTCAGGTCTGGAGTCAGGCGGCGTTTGGAAGTTAGGAGCCAACCAATACAGTGGCCGAGGTAGCATGCAAGTCTGTGAATTCTCCTGACCCCTTGCATGGTAGCAGACATCCAGATGGACACACAGCTCAATGACCTTTTCAAGATCCACTAGAAAATCCCTATAACCAGTTAATCCTTGATGCGATCAGCAAGCCCCTTGCAAAAGGCTGCACAAAGAATTCAGCAGCTGAAACCCTGCCAGACTTATCAAAAACAGTCTGAAGTGATGACAGGAACTTATCTGCATTTTGCAGAAAAGGATCATTGCATTCCAGGTAAGGAGAGACCCTTGCCAGGGCCTTCCCCTTTAACAATGAGATGACAAAGGTTACCTTGGCAGAAGCTATGCTGAATGTCTCGGGGCTATTGTGGAAGTGCAGGTGGAAAATGTTCAAAAAGCCCTTACACCTCCAGATTTTTCAGGCAGAGGAATCTTAAGAGGTACTAAAGAGGCAGCTTGGACTGGAGCAGGAGTCTGGACTTGTTTGGAGGACGCCAGTAACATGGATTTAATCATAGCGGAGAGTTCATCAAGTTCAGCATCCAGAAAAATAGGATTCACAACATTATTATCAAGCAAATGTCCCTGATGCGTTACAGCCTTAACCACCAGAGCTTTGGCTGGGGGTTGAGGCAAATGAAAGACAGGCGGGTCTAGAGAATACTAGGAGCAGAGGCACTATACAAGGTGTATACTAGATGATTTAGGTTCTCCAGTCGCACAGGGAACAGAGCCACACCCCAAGGACAATATGACCCAGGTTCAAATAGGCAACATCTGTTTACTTGTTAACTCCTTCACAGGCTTCATCTTCCCAGACTTGTATGTACAATTAGCCATTCTCAATGGCTTTTTCTACTGTGATGTAACAGTTGGCAGACATCCTTAAGGATTTACAGAGAGATGAGTTAAAAGTTTAGTTCTCTGTCTTCACAGGAGCTACTTTTTCTGACCACCCTTTCTCTGGTTGTATCAGGAGTAAGTGGAGGAGGCATGGTACAAGGAAGCAGACTCCTCTGAGGCCTCTCATGTGTCTTTGTCTCAATGGTCCATAGTGAGCCTTCCCACAAAGGTAGTCGGTAAGAACTTAAAGTGGAGTTCCAGCCTCCAATTTTTTTTTTACAAGGCCCCCCAAGCTGATTCATCCATTGGCTCAGGTGCTGGCGCCAGCATTGCAACAAAGGAAAACCTTAGTGAGCGAGTCACGCTGTGCTTTCTGAATGGGCCCGTTGTCTTCTGGGACACACACAGTTCCTCGAAGGCAGTGAGGAAAGGAAGAGAGGGCTGATGCAAATCCGGAGATAACGTACCATTGGAAGTCCTACTGCAAAAAACAAAAACAAAAATACAAAACGCATGCTTGATTGGTTTACACCTAGTTTTATTTTAGCCTGGAACTGCACTTTAAAACTGTTATTGTCATGGATTATTGTTAACGAACGTCTTTCGGCTATTAAACAACAAACTGTCTTTCTTTGAGGAAATCTGGGACCCTTGAATTAAATACTTTTCTGGTGCTTCATGACTTGTTTGATACAGTGCATGTTTGGATGGGTCGGGTTGTACTCTCCCCCCCCCCTTCTTAACTTTTCTTTTTCTTTCCTATTTTTCCTCTCTGCCTTAGTCCGTCCTTCTGACTTTCTGACCGTTAGAATGTTTGTATAAGGAACGCATGATAGCTCCTGGTTCAAGTATTAACCACTTAGCTACCTGCGTATTGTAGGTTTACTGCTACAGGGCAGCTGTTCTGTGCAGAACCACATATATATATACTTGATTCTGCATTTATGTGCCCGCCTACCCGGCTGTGATTTGTCACAGCTCATACCGATCACTGGGTGTTGGCCAGTGATTGCCAGCCAGCACCCGATGATTAGCTCTGAATCTTACAGAACACTGCTCCCTGCTAAGCAGGGAAAGTTAAAGCAGCACATAGTACACACACAAACACATGCTAGGCACATATTTAACCCTTTGATTGATCTAATGTTAACACCTTCCTGCCCTGTGCCATTAGTACAGTGACAGTTTTATTAATAGCACTGATCACTGTAATAATGGCACTGGTGATGTCAGTGGCAGTTAGTTCCCCCAAGCGCCAGTTAGTGTCAGATTGCCACAGTATCGCAGTCTCCTTATAAGTCACTGATCATCGCTATTACTAGTATAAAAAAAATAAAAACTCCAGTATATATCTCATAGATTGTAGACACTATAACCTTTACACAAACCTATCAATATACACTCATTGGGATTGAACAAAGAAATTTTGGCTAAAATTTATTAAGAGATTTGATTTATTTTTTATTTTTTATGGGATGTTTTATAGCAGAAAGTAAAAAATATATATATTTTTTCAAAATTGTTTGTCTTTTTATCTAATAAAATATAACCCAGAGGTAATCAAATGTCCCCAAAAGAAAGTTCTATTTGTGTAAAGAAATATATAAATTTCGTTTGGGTACAGTGTTGCATGATCGCGTAAACCACCTCCAGTCTGGGCCTTTACGGGCACATTTTTTTTACATGTAACAATTAGTATTTTTTGATAGAATATTACTAAGAACAACCAAACATTATGTATTTTCAAAGCAAAGGCCCTAGAATTAAATAAATAAATTGGAGAGTGTTGCATTTTTTTTATGTCACACGATATTTGCGCAGTAAGACAAAAAAGTAAGGAGAAAAAGCGCCACTGAATAAACTGAGTTTTTAATGTAACAATTGTAATAATCCAGCACTTACATCATAATTAGCTATGCTGCAGATGGGGAGCTGGCACAAGTCTGGCGAGTAGTGGGCCGAGTATGATCCAGATGAGATGTAGCTGCGGTAACCAGAGGAGAGCCGGAGGGAGCCGGCTATGTCCGTGATTAGTGTTTACAATATCAGCATGGAGACATCCGGCATCACGTGACGTCAGCTTGGACGGAGGCCGAGAGGGACCACGCCGCGTTTCAGAGCATGCGCAAAGGATCCGACCTGCGCGCTCCTTTATCAAGTGTGATAAAGGAGCGCGCAGGTCAGATCCTTTGCGCTGACTTCGCTCCTGGACAGCTGCCTTGTTGAATTGATTACCATTGGAACTGATCATCCACAGCTCTCCACATACCTTTACTGAATTCTTGCTGGGATTGATCTTATTACCATCTTTAACATGGACTCATGAACTATCTGACTACATGTCGCCGTTGTGGTTTGTGTATTTATTTTAATTTTATTTATTTTAATTTGATTATTATCTTTTAACCCTTTATTGACTGTTCCCGCTGACATACCTGAGCGCTGTATCCCCATTGATATTTGCGCAGTGGTTTTTCAAAATTTTTAGGAAAAAAGTACACTTTTTTGAATTTTAATGCAAAAAACACAATGCACAACCTATTTTTTTTGTAAAATATAAAAGATGATGTTACGCTAAGTAAATAGATCCCAAACATGTCATGCCCGTGCAACGCCGACAAACCACGTACATTTTATTATCTTTAGGTGACAATTTAAAAGGCTTACCAGGTTAACACTTTAGATTTTTCAGAGCAGGCCTGGTGCATAGAATTACTGCGCATTATCTGACGTTTGTGGTGATACCTCACATGTGTGCGACGATTGCTGTTTGCATGCATGACCAAATCACTTGTTCGCCTTTGCGCATGAACATGGGAGAAAGGAGGCACTTTAAAAAAAAAATTTTAAACTGTTGCTTTTACTTTATTTTTTGTTTTTATCACTTTTATCGCAGTCACAAGGAATGTAAATATCCTTGTGACAGCAATAGGCATTTAAAAGGTACACTTTATGGAAATATCTGGGGTCCATAAGACCCAAAATCCCACCTCTGCACTTAAAAGAATTCAAAACATCAAGATCAGTGTTTTTGAATGCTTTCTATAACTATAAAATGGTGTCGATCGTTTCAGAGTCAAGCAGAAATTATGTCATATCATCGCTTCTGGTTTACTATTATGAACAGCTGATCAAAGTCGATCCCGGCTTAGCTTGGCTGTCTGGCCCACCGGCTGATAAACAGACTGGTAGTTCGGGTCTCCCGGTGGGAAGAGAGAGGCCAAGAGAGCCATAAAAGGTAGCGGGAGGGTAAGAGGAAATGTCAATTCTGGAAATGGGCCTGTGGTAGATTAGGTGACTGCAGAATCAGATGAATAATAACTGACTTGGTGGGACCTAACAAACCATAAATAAATACTTGGGGAAGGTGGTAGCAGGGCAAAGGGGCTCCAGATTTTAACTAGGGATGGACTTTAATTGTGCTGCTTAGTAGTATTTTTAGTAATGAGACTTATACAGAGCCTACAGTTTTTTATTAAAAAAAAAATGGCCATGGAGGACTAGCAAAGTTAATATTTTTTTCTCTGTTGGGTTGAAAAAGGAGGAGTAACCATTTTAAATTATAAAGTATACATTATCTTGACAGACAGATATTGCAACATTTTGTAGAATTTTTTTTTCTGGAGCTGGAAGTACATAAAACAGGCTACTCATAATTTAACAACACTGCAGAGTAAAGGTCAGGTTGGTTTGTGTAATACAATTTTGTTAATGTCATATTAGGCCAGGTAAAAGTTCTTATGCCAAAACTGTCATAAAGTCAAGCGGGCTGATAGGCATACCTTCTAGAAAATCTTATTCTGGTCTATAATTTCATTATGTTTTAAAGCGTCAGAGGAAAATCAATGAAAATAACTCTGACAAAGATGAATTCATTAGCAAGTAGTTGACCTTAAAATTCTCCAGGATGGAACATGAAGAATTACATATTAACTGCTGAGCACATCAACTCTGTTGTTAACTTTCATCAGGTTCTCATTTCTTACTAAGTGTCATCACCAAGACATATGAAACTCTTGACATAGCTCCTCTGTTGACCTTCTTTCCTCAACATATTGTTGACATAGGATGAATCAAAACATCTTGATATTTTTTTTCGTTTTTATATTGAATTATTACTTTTAGTTGATTAATTTACAGAAAAAAACATATAGCACGATTCCAAAGCCATAATTGCAGCATACATAAAACATATTTTAATTTCCATCAAACAAAAAAGTTACAGTTTGGAAATTTAAATAAATTGTATGTATGCTGCAATCCCCACTTCTGGAATCTTTCTACATAGGAAGGCAGGGCCCCAGTTGCGTACATCAACTGTAATAGTTGCAGGTCCTGTCTACCCCTTTTGTATGTGTGTGTGTATATATTTATATATATATATATATATATATATATATATATATATATATATATATATATATATAATGTACAGTGGGTAAAATAAGTATTGAACACCATTTTTCTAGGTCAATCTATTTCTAAAGGTGCTATTGACATTCACCAAATGTCGGTAACAACTCATGCAATCTATACATACTAAGAAACCAAAACAAATAGTTTCAGAAATTAAGTTATGTGTAATAAAATGGAATGACACAGGAAAAAAGTATTAAACACACAAAGAAAGGGAAGTGTAAAAAGGCATGGAAAACCAAGACACCAGCTGAAATCTATCAGTAATTAGAAAGCAACCCTGCCCCTTGTCAGTGCAAATTAATATCAGCTGGTCTCAACTGATGGCATATAAAAAGGCGTCTCGTTACCAAGGTGTCACAGAAGAAACATCTCAGGATGGGTAAAAGCAAAGAGCTCTCTCAAGACCCTTGCAATCTTATTGTTGCAAAACACTGTTGGGGCCATAATCCAGAAGTGGAAAGAACATAATTTCATCATAAACTGGGCACAGCCAGGTGCTCCTCGCAAGATTTCTGATAGAGGAGTGAAAAGAATTATCAGAAGAGCTGTCCAAGAGCCAAGGACCACTCGTGGAGAGCTTCAGGAAGACCTGGAATTAGCAGGTGCAATTATTTAGAAGAAAACAATAAGTAGTGCACTCAACCACCATGGCCTATATGCCCACTCAAAATGCCAGACTCCATTGCTGATGAAAAAGCATATTGAAGCTCAATTAAAGTTTGCTGCACAACATTTAGACAAGCCTGTGAAATACTGGGAGAATATAGCCTGTTCAGATGGGACCAAAATGGAACTCTTTGGATGCCATAATACACACCATGTTTGGAGGTCAAATGGCATTGCACATCACACAAAAAACACAATACCAACAGTGAAGGTGGCAACATCATGGTGTGTTTTTTTTTTTTTTTTCAGCATACGGTACTGGAAAATTTTTATATCATTGCAGGAAGAATGAATGGAAAAATGTACCAAGACATTCTTGATAAAAATCTGCTGCCATCTACCAGGGTGATGAAAATGAAATGAGGATTGACATTTCAGCAAGACAATGATCACAAAGCCAAGGAAACTCTCAATTGGTTTAACCACTTCAGCCCCGGAAGATTTTACTACATTCCTGACCAGAGCACTTTTTACAAGTTGGCACTGTGACGTTTTAACTGACAGTTGCGCGGTCATGCAATGCTGTACCCCAATGTAATTTATGTCTTTTTTTACCACAAATAAAGATTTCTTTTGGTGCTATTTAAACACCTCTGCATTTTTTATTTTTTGTGCTATAAACAAAAGAAGAGCGACAATTTTGAAAAACAAAATATATTTTTTACTTCTTGCTCTAATAAATATTCCCCAATTTTTTTTTGAAAAACAAATTTCTTTATCAGTTTAGGCCAATATGTATTCTTCTACATATTTTTGTTAAAAAATAGCAATAAGCATATATTGATTGGTTTTGTGCAAAAGTTATAGCGTCTACAAACTATGGGAAAGATTTATGGCATTTTTATGGCGTTGTTATTATTATTTTTTTACTAGTAATGGTGGTGATCTGCGATTTTTGCGCATGCACACTGAAGGAACTCGTGATGTTTCTTCAGGACCTGTGCCATGACCAGTGGCACCCATGCGCATGCGTGGGAGTGATGTCATCGTGGCTCCGGCCAGAGCCCTCGAACCCTGAAGTAACTCTGATAAAGATGGCGGCACTGCAGGGCATCGTTCTAAGGCAAGTATTTCATAATGCACTAGTATGCAGTGCATACTAGCTCATTGTCTTGCAGTTTTTTTTCCCTGAGGATTACAACTTCTTTAATGGCTGTGTGTTGAGTTATTTGGGGGGGGGGGGCAGCAAATTTACACTGTTATACAAGCTGTACACTCACTACTTTACATTGTAGCAAAGTGAAATTCCTTCAGTGTTGTCACATGAAAATATATAATAAAATATTAAATGAGTATTGTATATGAGACACTGTATATTTGAAATACATAGTATAGTAAATGTCTAGGCAAACATTTTTTTTTTTTATATACATATATTGTGAAGAAGGGAAGGGATAATAACCCATTTCACATCATTTAAAGATATTCCCTTTAATATTTCCCCATTTATTTCTTATCTGTGACCGAGTGGGAAATTTCATATTTGGTTTCTGTTCCAATCACTGTTGCCACATGGGACAGGAAGGGAATTAATTTCTTCTCATTTGGGCGAAACAATAATAAATCTAGAAATCATGGTATACCTATACAAAGGTTTGCACAGCTTATTTCATTAGGTTGTGCACCCCAAAGCTCAAACACACATGCCTTTCTCTGCAGCCTCATCTGCACTGGACAGTGAATGAATGGGATGTCGGGTATTTTAAGTGTCACCGGCGCAAAAGAAACTGTGCGTGATCTGCTGCAATACTGTATAAACCCTCAATAGAGGGATTAGATGTGCATGAAAAGAAAAAATTTTATTACGCTGATCTAGCTCTCCAAAGAAAGTACTGGAGATGTGTTATATAAGGTGAACTACTTTAGTGCACAAACAACCATATATATAAAAAATATTATATCAGGTACAGCTATATGCCCGATATGCTATGTGAATAAACTTGTGTGAATCAATCAATCTTATGCCGAAACTAATGGATAAAAAATGCAAATAAAAAATATATACATATAAATGTGAAATTCAATACATATATATAGCATAAATAGTGCAGTGAGCTCAATACTTAGAGTGCACCCCAAAGTTTGATGTCAGCTTAAGCTTCTATACACCATAATATTCCTATATGGGAAAAAATGACCCTTTATGAGGCTCAAGGCTGGCCACAGTGAAAAAGCCAAGACAAAAATACAAACAAAAAAACAAGAAACAGAAGTTTGGGGTGCACTCTAAGTATTGAGCTCACTGCACTATTTATGCTATATATATGTATTGAATTTCACATTTATATGTATATATTTTTTATTTGCATTTTTTATCCATTTGTTTCGGCATAAGATTGATTGATTCACACAAGTTTATTCACATAGCATATCGGGCATATAGCTGTACCTGATATAATATTTTTTTTATATATGGTTGTTTGTGCACTAAAATAGTTCACAGTATATAACACATCTCCAGAGAGTACTTTCTTTGGAGAGCTAGATCAGCGCAATAAATGTTTTTCTTTTAATGAATGGGATGTGCTCTCTGCCAAGCAGCTTCCTATTCATTCACGTCGGGGAGGAGCGACGTGCTGACGTCCCTGTGTACACACAGGTCCCGAAGTGATGGGCTGCAATCGAGAGCCGTCTGGCTCAGTATTTTTTACTGCCATTTTTATTCTTCTTAAATGTAAGTGCATTACTGTTTGAATATTTATTAAAACCATGAAGATTTTATACTATGGAAGCTTCTATTTTCTTATGGGGACCAACTGGATATATATACTTTTGAGGAACTCTACTGGGGAAGACCCTGAGACCATTGCTTTGCTTCTTAAAGGCCCGGGCTGGGTATTAAGTCAAAAGAACATGTGATCTCCTGTAATTGGAGATCATTGTAAAATTGGTAAGCGGCAGTGGTGGAGGCTACATCTTTATTCTCATTACTTTTTCTTGGGTGCATCGTGTGTCAATCTCACATCTGCAATGCAACTAAATGGACTATTTATTGTGCAACAGCATAAGATGACCATTATCTAGATTTGTGCTATTATCATTTTTTTTTGCAAAGAGTATTTACTATGCCAAATTCTAGGCAGTTTAGAAACGTTTTCAACAATACTGCATCCTTTGGGGTTGTTTATATGGGCTGTGGGTTCATTAACACATTAACACAGTTTTGCAACATCTTTTGTGACTTTCTAAAAATGTTCTTTAAATGTAGACATCAACTTATTTTAAATATTATATCAAATATATGTTAAGTAAATTAAATGCAGCATGAATGTGTAGTGCCTTTAAATATTTTTTAGCAAAATATTTTAGTTGGTAGTAAATTTTACAATTATGTCCACTGAAGGTAACTTGTTATTTTTCCTAAATCAGTTTCACAGACTGTTTTGTCTGATTTAGTTTGCGGTTCTTTTTTTGTAAAGTGAAATTTCGTGCTAAACCAAATTAGGCTGATTTTATTTGGAAAAAAGGATAAGAAACGATGCAATAATGTCTACAGCCTCGTACACACAGTCGAATTTAAAACAAACTTTTCCATGGATTTTTGTCCAAAGGGAGTTGGCCGGGCACACCCATAGCATACACACGGCAGGACTTTTCTGCAAACTTTCCTAAAACTTTCCCAACATCACGTGGTTTTTCTGTTCTTTTCTGCTCTTTACCGCCACCCTTTGGTCAACTTCTGCTATTGTTGGTTGATTTTAACATTAGTTCTGGGCATGCGTATTTGTACTTCAGACAAAAGTCTGATGGATTTCTGTACACACGATAGGACTTTGCACCGTAGGACTTTTGTTGCCGGAAAGTTTGTCTGTTTGCAGAGCGAACTTTTGTCCGATGAAAACCAAAAAAGTTTGTCCGATGGAGCATACGCACGGTAGGATTTTTTTGAAAACGTGCTCATTTTGAAGTTTGTTTTCAAAAAGTCCTACCGTGTGTATGGGGCTTACTACAGAAGAAGCATTGTCACTGTAGATGGTGCACACCATAATCTGTGTGCAATATAGCCTTATGAGAGAGACTGGGGGTTATTTACGAAAATCCACTTTGCAATACAAGATGGAGGAATCTCGCTGCTGAATATACTGAACAATGGCTGTAGCCAACCTAAAGCCTCATACACACGTTCGGACTTTAAACAAACTTTTCTGTGGATTTTTGTTTGAAGCGAGTTGGCCGGGCACACTCATAGCATACACACGGCAGGACTTTTCTGCAAACTTTCCCAAAACTTTCCCAACATCACAAAGTTTTTCTGCTCTTTTCTGCTCTTTACCGCCACCCTTTGGTCAACTTCTGCTATTGTTGGTTGATTTTAACATTGGTTCTGGGCATGCGTGTTTGTACTTCGGACAAAAGTCTGATGGATTTCTGTACACACGATAGGAGTTTGCGCCGTAGGACTTGTTTTGCCTTTTTTTTTGCCGAAAAGTTTGTCCGTTTGCAGAGCAAAGTTTTGTCCGATGAAAACCGCGTACACACGGTAGGATTTTTTTAAAAACGTGCTCATTTTGAAGTTTGTTGTCAAAAAGTCCTACCGTGTGTATGGGGCTTTAGATAGACTTATATTGAGTTCAGCCAGTCCTTGCTAAACTGGTCGAATTTTGATCAGTGTGTGGCCAGCAATAATCTACTTACTTGTGGAAAGAGTAAGTAGACTCTCGCTCACCGTAACTGTTACCTTTTAAGCCACTCCCATTGAAAGGCATGAGTTGGCTATGCCTACTTTTTGCCACAGTGTGCATAGCAAACTTCTCGTTTTTATACTACACGGTGCCCTAGGTCTTTCACAATCATACCGACACTCCTACTGCAGGTGTCCCCTGCAGTTTAATAAAACAAGTGTATCTATCAGCAAAACAGAAAACAACATATATGATTCGGTATGTAAGTTGCATTAACACGGCAGTCTTTCTTACAATCTCTGTAACATTGTTTTATTACCTGTTGATTCTGCAATTAGTTACATAGTGTACTGGACACCGGGGGTGGGTCCTGGACGGGTGCTATACGGCACCACTGTTTGGACTATGGTCCATTTAAATAGAGGTAGAAGGTTCAGGGGGTCACCCAAAAGTGGGTGAAAAGTTCCAGGCAGGCGCTAATTCAGAGAGGACTGGCTCGCAGTCTTCTCTATCTTAATAAAGTAGTTTGGGGCCTGGAATTTTGGAGGCTCCAAAGTGTTATTTGGGTGGGATGGAGCCTCCACTCCTAAACCCTGGAAGCCAGCGCACAAGGGGTTAAAATCTCACAGACAACCACCCATTAAAGCAGGAAGTGATGCTGGAGGGAGTGAGTGAGTTGGGAGAGTGCACCTGTGAGGACAAGATGGAAGTCTGCTAGCTGCTCAGAGAGGACCTTTGAGTAGTTTGGAAGTGAAGCTGTGTCTGCAGGGAAGGTCTGGAGGACTTCTTACTAAAAACGTATGTGCCTTTCTTTTGGTTGTTTTTCTGAAGAAAGACCTTTTCCTAATTTATGCTGGAAACAAGCAGGACTTTTGTTGTGATGTTTTGGATGCTGAAGAAAAGCTTTATTTTGTTTTGTTTGATCACCAATAAAGACCCTTTGCTTTACTGACACGGTTTTACGCACTTGTCTCGCGGAGCTTAAAGACCCCCAAAGTTTACAATTGGTGTCGAATGCGGGCAAAGTGCATTTGCAGGCGCAAAAAAAAACGTTTAAAAACTGACATTTAAAGAGACAGTGTACCTATGGCATGTCTTGGGTGAAGCCAGCCCAGACATTACAAACAGCACGCAACGACATGGAAGAGGTCATTAGGGCTTTGGCACAAGCCACCGTGACCCAGCAGCAAGCCACCGTGGCCCAGCAGCAAGCGTCAGCAGACGCCAACCGTCGCCATGAGGAAGCGATGGCTCAGCAGCAGGAAAACACACGGCTGCTAGCCGCCCAGTTTACAGCCCAGCAGGAGTCCACTCAAGCGCAGGTGACTGCCTTGCAGGAGGCAGTATAGCGGCTGGCTCAGGGACAAGAGCAATCGGCCGTTGCCCTTAGCAATCCAGTGTCTGTTAGAGCCAGCCATTTCTTGCAGAAACTAACACCCAGCGATGACGTGGAAGCCTTTCTTACCACCTTTGAAAGGATAGCAGAGAGAGAAGCGTGGCTCCGGGACCAATGGGCCGGCATTATATCGCCTTTTCTCACTGGTGACCCGCAAAAGGCCTATTTTGACCTCCCAGCTGAGCACATCAAAGACTATGAACGTCTAAAAGCTGAAATCCTGGCCCACCTGGGAGTGACCACAGCTGTCCGGGCTCAGAGGGTGCATCGCTGGCGGTACAAATCGGACCAACCACCCAGGTCCCAGATGCATGAACTAATCCAGTTAGTCAAAAAATGGCTGCAGCCAGAAAAATTGTCAGGCCCACAAATGGTGGAACGAGTGGTGATGGACTGGTACCTACGGTCCCTGCCAGATGACCTACAGCGCTGGGTAAGCCACGGAAACCCTACCAATGCTGACCAGCTGATCGAGCTGGTTGAACGGTATACCGTGGTGGAGGACCTGCTTGGGCCTGCCAAGCGTCGAGAACCCACGCCAAGGACACCCAGACCAGCCACCAACCTGAGGAGAGAAGCCTTGCCAGATGTTGGCATCCGCAGGTTTACACCATCTGCCCTAGAACCACGGAGGTCGGTTCCTGTACCAAAGATGGGAGACATACAATGTTGGCGATGTCGGTCCTGGGGGCATACCCGGGCACAATGCCCACTGCAGGAGGAGCCTATGGAGTGCGGAACTGGTCGGAGAGGCTCCTTCTATGTGCGAAGTGTGTGTACCACTCATCTTGACCTGGCTGCAGGACGGTTTGAGTGTGAAGTGTGGGTGAACCACCTTCCTGCCAGGGCCCTACTGGACTCCGGTAGCATGGTAACATTAGTACATGCCAGGGTACTTGGGAGGCTTAGACCAGTGACTAAAACTCTTCGGGTGGTATGCATTCATGGGGATACCAAGGAGTACCCCTTGGTTCCGGTGACTGTCTCTTATGGCCATGCCTCAGTTACACAGGAGGTCGGGGTGGTAAACAGTTTAATTCATGACATCATAGTGGGGCGGGACTGTCCACTATTTCTGGAACTATGGAACGTGGTGCAAATGGCACCACCAGGGGAACTGGGGGCACTGGGCCTGGAAGGGACAGGGTCCGAGGGGTCCAGGGCTGAAATACACCCCTCTGATATAGAAATACCTACCATTGATAATGAAGTCGCAGGGAATGCTAATGTGGAGGATAATGCCCCTGACCCAGGTCTTAAACCCGGGTTGATCTCTGAGGGGGGGAGGTCTTCCCATTACAAGTTATGCTGGGGGAGGATGATGAGGAGCTCTCCCCGGTTGAGGAGGATGAAGGGGAAACATCCTCAAGACCAGTACATCCATATCTAGATGTGTCCAGGGGTGCATTTGGTACCGCCCAATTACGGGACCCTGCCTTGGTCAATGCTCGAGAGCAGGTTTCTGTTGTTAATGGGGTCCCACAAATGCCAGACGCAGACCAGAGGTTCCCTCACTTTGCGTTGAAGGGGGACTTACTGTATCGAGTGGCTGAGAGCCGAGGGGAAACTATAGAGCAGTTGCTGGTTCCCCAACCGTATAGGCGGATGCTCCTCGATCTAGCCCACAACGATGCACTGGGAGGACACCTGGGGGCGGAGAAAACAGAGGCCAGGATAAACGACCGGTTTTACTGGCCAGGGTTGAAGGCCGAGGTTAAAAGATACTGTGCGTCTTGTCCCATTTGCCAGTTAACCGCCCCAGTGCCACACTATAGAAACCCTCTGGTGCCCTTGGCGATTATCGAAGTCCCGTTTGAACGGATCGCTATGGATCTGGTGGGACCTCTGGTAAAGTCGGCACGGGGCCACCAATACATATTGGTCATCCTAGATTACGCAACTAGGTATCCAGAAGCTGTCCCTTTGAGGAAAGCCTCCTCTAAGGCCATCGCCAGGGAGTTGTTTCAAATGTTCTCACGAACTGGGTTCCCCAAAGAGATCCTGACAGACCAGGGTACCCCTTTTATGTCAAAGGTAATGGCGGACTTGTGCAAATTGTTTCAAATTAAGCAGTTGCGGACGTCTGTCTACCACCCACAGACCGATGGCCTAGTCGAAAGGTTTAATAAAACCCTAAAATCCATGTTGAAAAGAGTAGTCCAGAAAGATGGGAAGGATTGGGATATGTTACTCCCTGCCCTGTTATTTGCTATGCGGGAGGTCCCGCAAGCATCCACAGGTTTTTCGCCATTTGAGTTAGTGTATGGTCGAAGGCCCCGGGGGTTACTCGACCTGGTAAAAGAAACGTGGGAAAGTGAATCCTCACCACACAAAACAGTGGTAGAGCATATCTCTCAAATGCGAGAGAGGGTGGCTAAGGTGATGCCACCGGTGAAGGAGCACATGCAGAAGGCCCAGGATGCCCAAAGGAGAGTATATAACAGGTCGGCTAAAATTAGACAGTTCCAAGTAGGAGACCGGGTGGCTGTTCTAATACCCACGGTAGAGAGCAAATTCTTGGCCAAATGGCAGGGCCCATTTGAGGTAGTAGAGAAAGTCGGTGAGGTAGATTACAAGGTACACCAGCCGGGGAAAAGAAAACCCTACCAGATCTACCACATCAATTTGTTGAAACCCTGGAGAGACAGAGAACAAGTGTCCGCGGTAGTAGGGGTACAGTCAGGGGACCATGCAGGGATCGACTTGGTGCAGGTTGCTGCTACCCTGACTAGACCTCAAACCCAGCAAACAAGAGTTTCTACAAAAAAATAGAGATATGTTTTCAGAGTTGCCCGGTCGCACCAACGTCATCGAGCATGACATTGTGACCGAGCCCAATGTAAAAGTCAGGTTAAAGTCTTACCGTATCCCAGAAGCTCATAGGGTGGCAGTGTCCGAAGAGGTTAAAAGAATGTTCGAGCTTGGAGTCATTGAAGAGTCGCAGAGCGAATGGTCAAGTCCAATTGTGTTGGTATCCAAGCCCAACGGCACCCTCCGCTTCTGCAACGACTTCAGAAAGCTTAATGAAGTCTCCAAATTCGGCGCATATCCCATGCCACGAGTAGATGAGCTAATTGAAAGGTTGGGGCCTGCCAGGTACATTACCACGCTAGACCTCACAAAAGGGTACTGGCAGATTCCCCTGACTAAGGAAGCCAGGGAGAAGACAGCCTTCTCTACCCCAGAAGGCCACTTCCAATATAAGAGGATGCCATTTGGTCTACACTCAGCCCCGGCCACGTTCCAAAGGGCCATGGACAAAACTCTGCGTCCACACCAACGGTACGCTTCTGTCTACCTAGATGACATAGTCATCTTCAGCACTGATTGGGAGTCCCACCTTCCCCAGGTTCAGGCAGTCGTAGACTCCTTAAGAAGAGCAGGGTTCACCATCAACCCCGAGAAGTGTGCCATTGGGATGGAGGAAGTAAAATACCTAGGGTATATTGTGGGTAGAGGGCTGGTGAAGCCCCAAATGAGTAAGGTGGAGGCCATACAGGACTGGCCCCCGTCCCCTAACCAAGAAGCAGGTCAGAGCGTTTTTGGGCATAGTTGGCTATTATAGGAGGTTTGTCCCCAACTTTGCCACTGTTGCTGCACCAGAGGCAGAAAGTCAGTGATGATAAAGTGAAACGCTGAGGCCGAGACGGCTTTTCAAAAGCTTAAGACAGCTTTGTGCCAAGATCCGGTGCTTGTAGCTCCAGATTTTACAAAAGATTTTGTAGTACAGACAGATGCTTCAAGCGAAGGGTTGGGAGCGGTCCTGTCTCAGGAAATCAATGGAGAGGAGCACCCTGTGGTCTTTCTTAGTAGGAAGCTGACGGCAGCTGAAAGAAACTATGCGGTGGTGGAGCGGGAGTGTCTGGCCATCAAGTGGGCTCTAGACTCCCTGCGATATTTCCTCCTGGGCAGAAAGTTCCGCTTGGTGTCAGACCATGCTCCGCTTACCTGGATGAGACAGAATAAACACACCAATGCCAGGGTAACAAGGTGGATCCTTTCTCTCCAGGAGTTCAATTTCATGGTAGAGCACATACCCGGGAGACAGCATCAGAATGCCGATGCCCTCTCCCGAGTCCATTGTATGGTGTCTACTGTTGCCTCCAACACCTCCGCGTTGAGGCAGTGGGGGGGATATGTACTGGACACCGGGGGTGGGTCCTGGACGGGTGCTATACGGCACCACTGTTTGGACTATGGTCCATTTAAATAGAGGTAGAAGGTTCAGGGGGTCACCCAAAAGTGGGTGAAAAGTTCCAGGCAGGCGCTAATTCAGAGAGGACTGGCTCGCAGTCTTCTCTATCTTAATAAAGTAGTTTGGGGCCTGGAATTTTGGAGGCTCCAAAGTGTTATTTGGGTGGGATGGAGCCTCCACTCCTAAACCCTGGAAGCCAGCGCACAAGGGGTTAAAATCTCACAGACAACCACCCATTAAAGCAGGAAGTGATGCTGGAGGGAGTGAGTGAGTTGGGAGAGTGCACCTATGAGGACAAGATGGAAGTCTGCTAGCTGCTCAGAGAGGACCTTTGAGTAGTTTGGAAGTGAAGCTGTGTCTGCAGGGAAGGTCTGGAGGACTTCTTACTAAAAACGTATGTGCCTTTCTTTTGGTTGTTTTTCTGAAGAAAGACCTTTTCCTAATTTATGCTGGAAACAAGCAGGACTTTTGTTGTGACGTTTTGGATGCTGAAGAAAAGCTTTATTTTGTTTTGTTTGGTCACCAATAAAGACCCTTTGCTTTACTGACACGGTTTTACGCACTTGTCTCGCGGAGCTTAAAGACCCCCAAAGTTTACAATAGATACAAGTAGATCTTTCATTTTTCACTTCATAAAACAAGCCAAGCTGTCCAGCAAATGTACACGTTACAGGTTTTGGAAAAAATATATAATCCTGCCAAGGGTGCCTACAATGGTCAGCATTTTCTTTATATGGCTTCAACCAGCAACTGGACTTTTCTTTTATCACAGTGTTGGTTTTCCATTTTAACAGAATATCAGTGCTTCAGTCCTTACAGGAGCATCAATCATACCTCACTTGCATACAGAAGGAAAGAATGCCTGATTAGTTATATGGTGTAACACAATGCAGCTGACAATTTTAGGAACCACAGATTTTATGGGGACACAGAGCAATTTTGTACTTAACAAAAAAGAACAGTGTGTTCACAAATTACATCTTAAAGGCTTTGAGCTTCACCAGGCAACCTTGTTACTGAAGGAATTCTTCTCTAATAATTGTTTTTAGAGAAACCAGATTTCACTATGTAAAACAAAGTTTGCCCTATCCAAGATTTCAGGGCTGATGAAAGTTTGTATGAGTCTTTTTTTCTTCAATTTTATAAACTAAAACAATCTGCTTTGGATGAACATTGTACTGGTATAAATAGTGGATATTGCCATGGCAGACCTTTTCCTCAGTTTAGACCGATATGTATTCTTGTACATATTTTTGGTAAAAAAAAATATTTATTGGTTTGCGCAAAAGTCATAGCATCTACAAAATAGGGGATAGTTTTATGGCATTTTTATTAATATATTTTAATGGCGCGATCTGCGATTTTTATTGTGACTGCGTTATTATGGCGGACACATCGGACACTTTTGACGCTATTTTGGGACCATTGTCATTTATACAGTGATCAGTGCTATAAAAAATGCACTGATTACTGTGTAAATTACACTGGCAGGAAAGTGGTTAACCACTAGGGGGCGAGGAAGGGATTAAATGTGTCCTAGGGAGTGATTCTTACTGTTTGGGTGCTGGGCTACATGTGACACAACACTGATCACTGCTCCCGATGACAGGGAGCAGAAGATCAGTGTCCTGTCACAAGGCAGAACAGGGAGATGCCTTGTTTACACAGGCATCCCCCTGTTCTGCCTCTTCGTGACACTATTGCATGACACTGGCAGACATCGAGGGCACGGTCACAGAGATCGCGGCAGGTGTGCGCCCACATGGTGGGAATTTCAAAGCAACGTACCCATACGTTGCTTTGCGCACACCAGACATTCTGCTGACCTATATCTACTGGTGGCAGTCAGCAGGTGGTTAATACATTTTAATTCAAGTTTTAGTAAAAAGTTTAGAAAAATACAGTACTGAAAAAAGGAAAACAGATTAATGTGACAGCATTTATACAATCAGTTGTTAATTGTTCAGACGTGTTGTAGAAAACAGGTACTGTAAGTAAACTAATTTAATAGAGAGCTAAGATTGCTGTATATTTTCAACCTATAAATCTGAAGTTTTGCTGTATATTCTATACGTATCCCCGATGTACCCTATTGAACACCTCTGCATGTAAAACAAGAAACAGAGAATGGTTCCAATCCATGTGGCGGACTAGCTTTAGAAAAAAAGCCTCATCAGGAGCCCACCTCATCCTCTTTCACAAGTAGTGGGAGGGGTTATGTGATCACTGAAGCTGGGATTATAGCACAAAGCCTAAATTCGGGGACACACGGGCCGAATGTCGGGAGACAATGGCCGGTTCTAAAAATATGTTAGTCTGTCGACAGAAGTCGACCAAGCATGCTGGAAAGTCATCATCCGACTGACTCCCAATCAACACTCTTAGCCCATGGCAGAGTGGGCTTATCAAAGTGTCCCCCTGTCAGAACACAACAGCTCAGCGGGGGGGGGGGGGGATTGCTGAACTAACCTTGCATGGTTAGTACAGTGGCTCCAACCAGAGCTGACAGTTTTTTTTTTTCAACCCGTGGGGTTGAACAAAAAAAAAAACTAATAGTGTGTACCAGGCTTTAATGTCTCTATTGAGAGAGATGGGATGGAAATGAGCAAGATCAGTTTTACGTTTAGGTGGCTTGGGATTTGTCACTATAATAGCCTCTAAAATCTTGATATGAAATCTACCCATTGACAGCACCACATTGAAACATTTTTTTTTTTTAAACCTAGAGCAAGCTGTTTGTAAAATGTCTTATATTATTTATTGCTACGTAAATATGTCTGCTTTAAGGGAAGAATTTTAATGGCTGTTAAAGCTTCAGTTGTCTTGATAGGACTTGGATGATTTAATACTTGTACTTCTGTAAGCCATTATTCTCTGCAGGTGTGGGACGGTGAATATGCCCTTCTGATTTTAGATTTTACAGTGAAGAGTAAAATTTCCTAATTTCATTTACAATGCACTCTGGACTTTAAAGTGCTTTTTTTGGACACTGTGGGCCAGATTCACAGAGGAAATACGCCGGAGTATCTACTGATACTCCGGTGTATTTTCAAATTTGCCGCGTCGTATCTTTATTTCTAATTCACAAAAAAGATACAACGGCTTTTGGCTAAGATCCGTACGCCTTCGGATCCTAGGTGTAATTTTCCGGCGGCCGCTGGGTGGAGTTTGCGTCGTTTTCCAGCATCGGGTATGCAAATTAGCTGGTTACGGCGATCCACGAAGATACGCGCGTTCGTCGCAATCTCTTACGTCGTCGCTAGTCGGTTTTTCCCGTCGCAAACTTAGGCCTGCTTTTTCATGGCTTACATTTAGAACAGCCATGTTAAAGTATGGCCGTCGTTCCCGCGTCGAATTTCAATTTTTTTTTTTGCGTAAGACGTCCGGGAATACGAAATGACGTAATGCATGTCGCCGTTCAAAAAATACGTCGGGGCGCCATAATTTTGCGCAAAGCACGTCGGGAAATTTCCTAACGGAGCATGCGCAGAACGTTCGGCGCGGGAACGCGCCTAATTTAAATGGTACACGCTTCATTTGAATTAGGCGGGCTTGCGCCGGACGGCTTTACGTTACACCGCCGTAAGTTTACACGCAAGTGCTTGGTGAATCAGGCACTTGCGCTAAAAACTTGCGGCGGTGTAACGTAAAGACGATACGTTACGCCGCCACAAAGGTATGTGAATCTGGCCCTAAATATGGAATTTTAGTCTTCAATACTGGGCACTTTTACCCCTTTCCTACCCATGTCATTTTTCAGCTTTCAGCGCTGCCACACTTTGAATGACAATTACGTGGTCATGCAATGCTGTACCCAAATGAAATTTTTATTATTTTTTTTCACACAAATAGAGATTTCTTTTGGTAGCATTTAATCGATGCTGGGTTTTAATTTTTTTGCAAAAAATAACTAAAAAAGTTGGATAAAGTAAAAAAAAAAAAAAACCCTAGTTTCAGTCAGAAAATTTTGTAAATAAATAATTTTTCGCCTTCACTGATGTGCGCGGATGAGGCTGCATTGATAGGCACTGCTGGGGTGGCACTGATGAGAAGGCACTAATATGCGGCTCGGATGGGCAATGATAGGCAGCACTGATGGGCTCTGATAAGTGGCACTGATGGTCACTAATAGGTGGAACTTATGGACAATGATAGGCGGCACTGATCTGCGGCACCGATAGGCAGGACTGACATCACTGATTGGCACAGATTGACATCACTGATGGGTACATGTTGGCATCACTGAGCACAGATTGGCATCACTGATGGGCATTGACTGACATCACTGCTGGGCACTGTTGGGGCTGCACTGATCATCATGAAAAAATGTGATAGTGTCTTTTGTACGACTGTGAGTAATTAGTGAATGTGAATACAAACAGAAAAATTATATTGAACTTAAAAGCAGCAAAATCTAACATTGTTCACAATACACAAAAACAAATCTAAATGCAAAAAGTGATCTTGCGCTAAACATGTGGTATTACAAATAGTAACATCCTCTAGAAGGAAAATGTATATATATAATTTAACTGAGAATCAGCTGATAAAGAAAATGTGCATAAACGGTGGATAAACCATAATTAATATAAGTGTCCCATGACTAGGTACTACAGTAGCTAAACAGCTTTAATAGATGGACAAGTGATCAAGATGTAAATGTGTCCAATAAATAAGTCTCTTTTCAAGTATCCACAGAAAGAAAAAATCAATGACTTTGGTCCTCCACAAAGTGGTCTCCCAAAACTCTCACCTCAATAAATATGTATATTCGCATTGATTAAGTCTGCTCCAGCCTCGGGTTGAGTCGTCTCCCAGTCCTGTCCTCTCTATCCTCTCCAACCCTTGAGGTGGTTATGGCTATAGGGGACCGCTGTTCCTACAGATGTCCCTATTGTGTCCACTGACTTATCACCCTCCGCTCCGCAATGTGGAGAAATAAAGTGGGGAAGGAGAGAAGAAGATACCTCCAATGGTGTAGTACGTTTAGAATATACAGTATATAGTAGTTTTATTAAAACGCTCAAGGTAGAATCATAAAATCGCGGCATCTCTAGTGCCTTCTTACGTCACTTCCTGGTCTGTGTCAGCCTCTTGCACTCCCTGGGACTTTGCTATTATTAAATATTCTTCTTATACAGCACCTTGAAAAAATATTCATACCCCTTGTAATTTTCCACATTTTGTCATGTTACAACAAAAAATGTAAATGTATTTTATTGGGATTTTATGTGATAGACCAACACAAAGTGGCACATAATTGTGAAGTGAAAGGAAAATGATAAATGATTTTCATTTTTTTTTTACAAACATGTGAAAAGTGTGGCGTGCATTTGTATAGGGCCACCTTTTACTCTGATACCCCTAACTAAAATTTTGTGGAACCAATTGCTTTCAGTAGTCACCTAAATAGAGTCCACCTGTGTGTAATTTAATCTCCTTATACATACAGCTGTTCTTTGAATCCCTCAGAGGTTTGTTAGAGCATCATGAAGGCCAAAGAACACACCAGACAGGTCAAGGACAAAGTTGTGGAGAGGTTTAAAGCAGAGTTAGGTTAGAAAAAAATATCCCAAGCCTTGAACATCTCACAAAGCACTGTCTGATCCATCATCTGACAATGGAATGGAAAGAGTATGGCACAACTGCAAACCTACCAAGACATGGCCGTCCACCTAAACTGACAGGCCGGGCAAGGAGAGTATTAATCCGAGAAGCAGCCAAAAGGCCCATGGTAACTCTGGAGGAGCTGCAGAGATCCACAGCTCAAGTGGAAGAATCTGTCCACTGGACAACTATTGGTCGTGCTCTCCACAAATCTGACTTTTATGGAAAAATGGCAAGAAGAAAGCCATTGCTGAACGAAAGCCATAAGAAGGCATGTTTGCAGTTTGCAAGAAGCCATGTGGAGGACACAGCAAACATGTGGAAGAAGGTGCTCTGGTCAAATGAGAGCAAAAATGTCCCTCTCTAGATGTGAAAAGCTGGTAGAGACATCCCCAAAAAGACTTGCAGATGTAATTGCAGCAAAAGGTGGATCTACAAAGTATTGACTCAGGGGGCTGAATACAAATGCACGCCACACTTTTCACATATTTATTTGTAAAACATGTTGAAAACCATTTATCATTCTGCTTTCACTTCACAATTATGTGCCACTTTGTGTTGGTCTATCACATAAAATCCCATGAAAAATCATTTACGTTTTTGGTTGTAACATGACAAAATGTGGAACATTTCAAGGGGTATGAATACTTTTTCAAGGCACTGTATATAAAAGAACATTATACATTGGGTTAACTGGTGTTTTCATTTTGTTTTTGAAGAATTGTAATATTAACAAAATATAAATTGATATCCTTTCTGTTTTCTATATTAAGTTTTCCTCTGGTTCATCATTTTCATTTATTTTAGCTTACATTAGTTGAGCTTGTGTTTTCAAATGTAATCCATCTCATGGTTTTTATTAGTGCCTTCAAATAATTGAATTCATTGAAGCTTGGAATATACTTAAGTTATTTTCTTTCTTACTTGGGTGGTAGGAAGGTTCTAGTAAATGTATGTTTTCCTTTCCGTTACTCCTTTCCCTTCTTTTCATTGAATGACCTCTAAGGAAAAATAAACGATAATTGAAGGGGTGATAAGATCAGCACTTAGCTGGACAGATGTACTGAACATAGACCATGGAACCTAAACTTCATCTCTGTTGGGGCAGTGACTAAATATGTAAATAAAATGACCCGTCATTAAGAATGCTGTTTTATTACAGTATTTATTAATAGTGGTATTATTAACTTAATATACATGCTATTATGTTTAACCGCTTGCTGACCGCCGCACAAGTTTTTACGTCGACAGAATGGCCCGGCTGCACAAATGGGCGTATACAGTATATACGTCCCCTTTTTGTGGTTGTGTGCTGCCGCTGGGTCACAGAGCTGAAGGACGGGGAGATGTGTAAACACAACATCTCCCCGTTCTTCCTAGTGACATGTCACTGATCGTCTGTTCCCTTTCATGCGGAACAGCGGTCAGTGATGTGTCACTCGTAGCCACGCCCCCTAACAGTTAGAATCACTCAATAGGACACACGTAACCCCTTCAGCACCCCCTACAGGTTAACCCCTTCACTGCCAGTGTCATTTTTACAGTAATCAGTGCATTTTTATAGCACTGATCGCTGTAAAAATGACAATGGTCCCAAAATGGTGTCAAACGTGTCCGATGTGTCCGCCATAATATTGCAGCCATGATAAAAATTGCTGATCGCTGCCATTACTAGTAAAAAAAAAATATTAATAAAAATGCCATAAAACTATCCCCTATTTTGTAGACGCTATAACTTTTGCGCAAACCAATCAATAAACACTTATTGCATTTTTTTTTAACAAAAATATGTAGAAGAATACATATTGGCCTAAACTTAGGAAAATATATATTTTTGGGGGATATTTATTATAGCAAAAAGTAAAAAATATTGAATTTTTTTCAAAATTGTCTCTCTATTTTTGTTTATAGTGCACACCTTAAAAACCGCAGAGGTGATCAAGTACCACCAAAAAAAGCTCTATTTGTGGGGAAAAAATGACATCAATTTTGTTTGGAAGCCATGTTGCACGAGCGCGCAATTGTCAGTTAAAGCGACGCAGTGCCGAATCGCAAAAAGTGGACTGGTCTTTGGCCAACCAAATTGTTTGGGGCTTAAGTGGTTAAAGTCTATCCATTTTTAGAAATATGTATTCATCATAGGTGTGGGCAGCCAATTGCATTAGGAGGGTGTGCACCCCAAATCTCAAACATATGTAATGTATAAATATACTGTGCACATATATATATATTGTGACAGTAGGCAGGTTAAATCCCCTGGTTGCATCCAAGATGCTGTATATATTTCTCCTAGGTTCAGGCTTTATGCCAGTTTATACCTCTAGGGGGAGTGCTGGGAGTCCTGTTAGGAGGACTTGATGAGCCAAGCTGTATCAGGTGGGCTCGTTAGGTCCTCTACAATAACTCCCAGCATGCTAAGAGATATGCTCCAACCTGGAACCAGACCTGTGTGAATAGTCTGTGGAGTGATCTTAGAGCGGTGAGACAAAGCCTGTGTGGCTACTATTACCAAAACTCTAACCAGCAGGGAGTTAGGGACTGAGGCAGCACTTGGCTATACCCAGGCATTAGTTAGGGACACTGATGTGTTTAGTAAGCGGTCAAGTGACCGGGATTTATTTTGTATTTCTTTTGTTTCTGTCACATTTGTTTTGTATATAGTTCAAATAAAATCTGCACCTTTTTGTTTTCCTCCTACCATCGTCTGCTGTGCCTAATTGTTTTTGTGTGCTGAACCCGTCCAGGGGGTCACACACACTCGCTGATGGGCTAACCCCCTCACAATATATATATATATATATATATATATATATTAGTGCTGTCAGTTAAACGCGCTATTAACCGCGTTAACGCAAACCCATGTTAACGCCGTCAATTTTTTTATCGCGCGATTAACGAGGCGGCGTTCGGGGGTTATACCGGGATGATGCCTGCAGCCGCAGGCATCATCCCGGTACCGTTGTTTAGAGCGGGCGATCAGCTATCCAAACATAACAACCGATGCGGCTAAAAGCCGCTCGGTTGTTATGCCGAAGGAGCGGGAGGGGACACCCCCCCCTCCCGCCGCCTTTCGCCGCTCTGACCGGGCCTCCCGTCCCACCGGGAGACCCGATCCTCGATCCGCCGCCTTCTGTGTCCAGGTTGGAGACTGACACTAAGCCGTAAGCATGACGTCACTTCCGGGTTTCTCGGCTGCCAATGGCGCCGGATTTAAAAAAGTACACAGTATTCAGAATCGCCGTTTTCGGCGATCTGAATACTTTGAAGTGCAAAGGAGGGCTCGGAGGTCTTTTAGACCCCCGATCCCTCCATAAAGAGTACCTGTCACCACCTATTGCTGTCACAAGGGATGTTTACATTCCTTGTGACAGCAATAAAAGTGATCAAAATGTAAAAAAATAAAAAAACACAATTTAATATTATAAAAAATAAGAAAATAAATAAGAAAACAAAAAAAAAATGTTTTAAAGGGTGAACCTCCTTAATCGCGCGATTAATCGTGAGTTAACTATGACATTAATGCGATTAATCGCGATTAGAAATTTTAATCGCTTGACAGCACTAATATATATATATAATGTATAAATATACTGTGTATATATTGTGACAGGAAGTCAGGTAAATCTGTGGGTGTTGTCACAGACGGGAGATACATTTCTGCCTTGTTTAGACAATACACCACTTATTATCAGGTGTCGGCTGCAGAAGTAGCCAGAAAGGTTTAAGGGCGTTGGAAAACTTCAGCTGTTCAAAATGAGGCAATTAAGACCTCTATAAGTAATCCAGAGGATTACTACTGACTGCTGCATCCTGAGGCTTTTTGAGTGAAGGAGAGCAGTGAACAGAAATACTTCTGAAAAGGTGAGGTGCTGTTGATTTTTCTGTGTGATAAAAATCAAAAAGACTATTTGTTTTTCTGCTGTATGACCAGCAGTGTCTTCCCAGCACTAGGCTGTGCCAGACTCCATAGATATGTTCTTGTGTGGTGAAGGTAGACGCCCCAAGTGGCTAGGGTTTATTTTATGTTTGATTTTGTTTATGCTGTTTGTATGTATGTGTGTGTAGATATATTTAATGTATAAATATACTGTGTGTGTGCTTTTATTTATATATATATATATATATATATATATATATATATATATATAATATTTATAACGTCGTGCTACCTGAAAGCATACATAAATCACAATTGCTCTAATCAACCCCAAATTAGTGAAACATAGGAATGTTAAGTGAAACATAGCCAAATAAATCACAATTAACTAAATATAAAATGCAAAAAAATCTGTGAACGTGAAATAAATAAAATTATAATGTCCAAGTGAAAAATAAAATTAAAAATGAAGTCCGTCCATATGCATAGACGACATTAAAAACTGTCCACCCGTGCAAACTTCTTAACATCAATTGGTGAGTACAGGATCATCAAACTCTGGTGACAAAGGCTAATGTGAAGTCCACCACCAATGGAGAAAATCACTGCTTACCAGAAAAATGTGATTTCCCAAGACAGAGGATCAGCGAAAACATGTAATTAACACAGCCTGTGTTTTAAGCGCTTCAAACCTGCTTCACTGCTGATCAGATCCCTCTCATGGACATTTCAGACTCAAAGGCACATAGCGTGGCATGTAAAAGATATAGTGTAAAACCTTTGGTTTATTGTATAAAATAGTACAAACACACTTACAAACAACTTGATTATGGAAGCCTTAAGTCTGATGTGTCGGGCGGTGCACTATCAAACAGACCCGTTCATCTCGGTTGCGAGAAGTATCCAGAGGTGACGTCAGCACGTCTCTCAGCTCTGCCCTGTGGGTTTTGTAAAAAACGTACGTCTTCCACTGTCTATTCATAACTGAGCATCGTCTCCTGTCCATTCACCTTCAGTGCAGCTGAGGCTGCAGAGAAAAGGACTGGGGAATCTGTGTCCTCAGTCCCTTTCCCTGTCTCAAAAGAGGGATGTCAGGGGTCTGTTTGGACAGTGTCCCGGAGTGAACGGGCTGTGTTAGCCGGCCGGCTACATATTTTCACATGCAAATTTTTATCTACTTCTTGTAAGTGTGATTTTAAATATTTTTACTGGATTACGCTATGTCAGCCTTCTTTCCTTCCTCACCTTGGCTATAATCACTATTGACCATCTGTGAGCGGTGGGAGATTTATCGGATACCGGATATCCTGCTGCATAGACCCCTAGGCTGGGTAGCGCAGCGGCTCAATATCCTGAGGACGTCATATGACGTCCACTCAAGATATTGAAACCACTTTGCCGACATCTTTTTGCATAAGGTGGGCGGCAAGTGGTTAAAAAATTTCATTTTTCACGTCATGAAAAATGGTCGTGTGTACGCGGCTTTAAAATAACATCAATGTTGCTACTTCATTGTATTTTGTAGACCTTGCTGATCTGGATTCCCCAACCTTTGTTATGCCTATGACTAAGCATTGTACAACAATGTGAAACGCGTCAGCTATATCATCCCACCGTTTGCCGTTTTTCTGTTTGTGCAGTGTTTTTTTACTGGATTAAAGGCTTTTATTGTTTTTTACATTTATCGGAGTGCGGCTGTCCATACCTTTTTGCTTCCATTTATGCTTCGTGCATTGCCTGCACCCATTGGATTTTTCTGAGTCCACATTCATCACCTAAGTGCACTCATCTGGAGCGGCGGTCTCTTTCCCCCAACCTTTGTTATGCCCCTTTCGGACAGACTTTATTGGATATATAAGATTTATTTGGAAGGGGAATGCTGTGAAAATAGGTAGGGAGACTTCCCAAGCACAAGGGAGGCATAGGGCTCACAGGACCCTGCTCTCTACTACATGGCTGTTCATAACCAGAAAGAGACATAAGACCCATTAGCTTGGGTCTTCCTAGAACAGGAATGCTCTCTATATCCTCCTGCAAGTGTTGCTTGGGCAGGAGCAGTCGCTCTTACAGTGCTACACACTTTTTTACCTACCCTATGTGAAACTGGTAGATATTTTGAGTAGAGTTGAGAGGACACCTGGATGTTCGGGTTCGGACCCGAACCCGAACTTTAAAAAAAAAGTTCGGGTTCGGGAACCCGAACTCCGAACCCCATTGAAATCAATGGGACACGGACTTTTAGTAAAAAAAATGCGCGGAGGTCCCCCCAAATTCAATAACCAGACCCTTTAGGTCTGGTATGGATATTAAGGGGAACCCCGCCGTCAATTTAAAAAAAAATGACGTGAGGTTCCCCCTAAATATCCATAACCAGACCCTTCAGGTCTGGTGTGGATTTTAAGGGGAACTCCACCCCAAATTAAAAAAAAAATGGCGTGGATTTCCCCCTAAAATCCACACCAGACCCCTTATCCGAGCACGTTGACCTGGCTGGCCGCAGAAAAGAGGGGGGGACAGAGTGCGCCCCCCCCTCTCCTGAACTGCACCAGGCCACATGCCCTCAACATTGGGAGGGTTCTTTGGGGTGCCCCACAAAGCACCTTGTCCCCATGTTGATGGGGACAAGGGTCTCATCCCCACAACCCTTGCCCGGTGGTTGTGGGGGTATGCGGGCAGGGGGCTTATCAGAATCTGGAAGAACCCTTTAACAAAGGGGACCCCCAGATCCTGCCCCCCCCATGTGAAATGGTAATGGGGTACACTGTACCCCTACCATTTCACAAAGGAAGTGTAAACAGTAGTTTTCAGAAAAAAAAACACATACACCATAGAACAATTGCGCTAAAAACAACTAATAATGTGATACCAATACAGATGATCAGGTGCAATCAATAATAAACAATTAATGATATGATGTATCCACAGGGACAGGTTCAATTAAGCTATGACAGTGACTCAGCAACAATAAAAAATGTGTGTCAAAAAAATGTGAGTGTCACCAATGTATAATATGTGCAAACAAAAATGGTTGTATTATACTTGAGTCCACATAGAACTCAAGTATAATACAACCATTTTTGTTTGCACATATTATACGTTGGTGACACTCACATTTTTTTGACACTTTTTTTGGGCTGTTGTGTATCCCATGCTGTTTTTTATTCTTGGTCTGGTGAGTGCATCCCCATAAGGGGATAGTATCCCCCCACGTGGTGAAAAATAGCCCCCCTGGTGATAAGTAGCACATATTAAGGAAGACACTGTTTACGGCTGATGTTCATCTGCACCATTATTTGATACCTATGTCAATATAGAACTTTATTCAGAACTCACGTTTTGACTACCAAGTGCTGCTACAGTATACATTGAACTGTTTTGACTTCTCAGTCATTTAAATTCCATTTTTTTGTTTACTGTCATCTGACATTCTCTTTCTTTAAGCGGCTGCTTATTCTTGTATCCATTTGTCCATATTCCTTGTGTATCATTTATCTTAATTGCCACCTCCTGTGCGCTGAGCAGTGCTTTATTAGAAGGAAGGGCGTTTTTTTCAAGCACTTTACATATAACTATAGAGTAGCTGAAGGAATGCAATGGGTGACGTCGGAGAATTGAACTTCCTCTTTTACACGCTCGGCAGTACGTGTTCGTGTTTGTTGCCAAAAAAGTCAGAGCGTGTGTATGCTATGGGTGGGACCGGACAAATCAATTAGGACAAAAATCCAAGGGAAATTTTAATGGATGTCCGACCGTGTGTATGAGCCTTTAGAGTGGACCTTGCCCTTCACATAGAGATTCAAAAGGATAAAGAGGTCTGATGGAAATCCAAGGTGTTGGGAAAGTGGACAGGTTAGAGATGATTTACTAAAACTGGAGAGTGAAAAATCTAGTGCAGCTGTGCATGGTATCCAACCAGCTTCTAACTTTAGCTTGTTCAGTTAAGCTTTGACCAAAAAAAAAAAAAAATGGAAGCTGATTGTTTTTTTATGCACACAAGGTTATGTACTCTTCAGTTTTAGTAAATCAATCCTGTAGTGTCTAAGCTGTAAAGATTTCCAGAGGGTCAGGTGGAAAAGCACTAGAGACTGTTAGAGTTGGGATTGACATTTATGAAGTGAGAGGCTTAGTATAGATCAATTATAGGCAGACCCCCCCTCCCTCCAAAGTTTCTGACAAAAAATCTGGGTTATCCAAAATCATAAATATGGAAAGGGCATGGTGGCAGATGGTATTTATCAAGAACCATTGAGCAAATTCACAATGAAGGGACAATTGTCGGGTGTCATTTCAAGTAGTTTGGGATGTGTCTACAGCTCCTTGGAAGGCGAGGTAGAGGAAATGGAGAGAAGGAATTACTGACATATGTTCACTGACAGAGTCTCTGTAGAAATAGGAGTGATGGGTAAGGGCATTGAAGGTAGCAGTGATCTGGGGAAGTAGATGTTGAAGGTAGATTTTATGTTGAATATTCAGCCCATCTGGTCCAGTTCATGGATTAGATCAGGGCCGCATTCAGGAATTATGGGGCCCCTTACACAGCTTCAGGCATGGGTCCCCTGGAGCAGAGAACCGGGGGGGGGGTCTGCCGCCTCAAATTGAGAAGCGGGGGGCTGCCACGAATTGAGAAGCAGGGGGTACCGCCGCTAATTGGGAAGCGGGGGGCGTGAATTGAGAAGCGGGGGGGGTGCCACGAATTGGGGGTTGCCCGGGGACCTCTGGGCCCTTTACAAAAAAAAGGAAATAATATATATATATATATATATATATATATATATATATATATATATATAAAAAAGGGGGACCTCTGGGCCCTTTAATAAAAAGAAAAAAAAGTATATATTAAAAAAAAAAATTGTTATAAAAAAAAAAGGGGTTTGCCATCCGGGGCCCTGGGGACCTCCAGGCCCCTAGGGACCTCTGGGCCCTTTAATTAAAAAATTTAAGAATAATAAAAAAATATATAAAGGTTGCCATCCGGGCCCTGGGACCTATGGGCCCTTTAATTAAAAGAAAAAAAAGGGGGTTGCCATCCGGGCCCCTTGCAGGTGTACCGCCTGTTCCCCCCTGATGGCAGCCCTGGATTAGATCAACTAAGATCTATGGACTGTCATTTAGTCAACTTTGCCGAGCGCTCAGACCATTGTCAGGGGAAAAGATTAACTGCATAGAGAAGGAGTGTGATAAAACTATATAATATAGCTATAATAGTAGCTATTTTGTTGTAGGAGAGGAATGTGCTGGTGAGGGACCAAGAACAAATCTAGGAGTACTTCTTATAGTGGGCAGAATAAAATGTAAAGTCCCTATTGTCAGAATATCGTAGTCTCCAGATGTCAATCAGTTGCTCGTCATAATTGGAAATATGCTTTTGAAAGGCCTGAGAGAGAAAGTCCCAGTCGATGTATCTGCAGCTGTAACTCCCAGGATATGGATGCTTCCATGAAAGGAGTTAGTTTGTCGAAGACCTATTTGAGGAGCTGGTATTGGTTGATAATGGGACAATACACGGCAAACTGTATATTGTGCCTTTTAAAAAAGATATCTGCTATCACCTACACCAGTGGTCATCAACCCTGTCCTGCAAGGCTCACTAACAGGCCAGGTTTGCAAGATAACTGAAATACATGACAGGGGATATCATTTGCTGCTCAGTGATTGCAGTATTCTGGTCTGCATCTTCCCAAGGTAATACATAAAACCTGGCCTGTTAGTGGGCCTTGGAGGACAGGGTTGATGACCACTGACCTACACTACACACATCTAGCAAACGCCAAGGGACATATTTAGAGATCAGGATAGACATTCCTTTAGACTTTGCTTCTCTGTTACAACTGTGATCAGCTATGGGGTAATGTCGGTCTTTCAAGGTTGTCGGTCTGTCATTTCAAAAGTGCCTTTTCCTGGAGACACTGTAGATATGATATGGGTTTTCATTCTGTCTAGATCTTATAGGAGAATCTGTCTTTTTCAGGGGAATTCAACCCTTTGACATTTAGCAAAATAAAATATAGGTTTTCACCTGTGGGAAGCAGAAGAGGGAAAAAAAGAAGACAAGGGAGGAGGGTGAGGTGGTTGTAAGAAGATAGTGGTGGAGGGTAAGATGTAGAACAACTAAAGGTTTAACAGCTACTAGTGGGTCTTCGTCACAGCCCAAAATAAGGTGCACTGAAGTGTAGCGCTACCCCCGAAGGAGCCACTGGTTTTTGATTGGGCCTGTACTCTGCTTTAACACCCCCCCAGTAATTTGGTCTCACTCCCCTTGACACAACTGTGGTGCAGTGCTGATATGCAACTCAATAGTAAAATACAGGCAAATAGACACAGATTATATTCACTTTACCTGTGGTGTCACACTGTTACACCTGCTCGGAGAATTAACAAGTCTCACAACAAATTGTATTAAAGCAAAAGGTAACTTTACTAGAACAGGTTTTACCATTAACATGGAATCACAATTGGTATTCAACAATGAGACAAGAGGCTATAAATGGCAACCATAAATATAAAAACAGAGAACAGTTGCAGCGCAAACCAATCCTAAATGTGTAAATTAAAGTGAACAAGAGTAAATAATAAAATAAATACACATAAGGTAAATAGTCCACAATAAAGAAAAAGATCCAGCGATCAAATCTTTTGGAATCTTCACCACGTGAAAGAAGGAAAAAGAGACACCCCAAAACTGAAATGTGTTCCTCCACCAGTGTGAGTGGGTACTCTCACCTTAAGGTAAGACCACTGTTTTACCAGATGGTCATGAAAGCTTATAAGACACAAGGAGCTGGTGATGCGATCCAATCCTCATTACAGCAGCCACAACAAATGGTCAGGAACATGAAGAGAGAAAGACACAATCTAAGAGCCTCCACTTGGTCACAAAACGTTTAATTTAAAAAATGTACAGGCTACTCACAATTTTGCCGATTCAAACAGGCATATAAACAATCTTTGGCAGCAGAAGAGTTCCTGGGACACAGCGCAGAGCGACGTGTATAGGCTCCTGACCCCTGGACGCGTTGCGTGAAAAACACTTCCTCAGCAGGGCGGAGCCGAACACGTCATACGCTAGTTGATTTATACACGGCCGTCGTCACGGCAACCCCTATCCAAACAAGCGCGATCTTGCTGCGCGGCACGTCCCGCGTCACGCGCTATGGAAGAGCAGCTCTATTGTTCTCAGCAAAGGACAGACAGCACGTGTGTAAAAACAAGGGCGAGAAACTACTGGCGCCATCTTGTGGTCAAAAAGGAGATTAACTCCTATGATACATAATATGTGAAAGGCTTTTAATCAAAATATAATATATATTAAAAAGGACAAAACGCCGCTCTGCTGGGTCTCAAGAACTCTTCCTACAGACATACATAGTACAAAGATACAAAAATACAATAATACCCCCTAATAAAGTATACATTTTAATGAATAGATTTACCAACAATATTATTAAGAACCTTGGTCGTATTAAAAAAATGAACATGGACATCAAGTGACCAATGTCCATTAACCCATTAGTAAATGTCCATTTGTTAAAAATTCCAATCACAGTTGGAAAAAATATTTTAAAATATATTAAAAATATATATAAAAATATTTTAAAAAGGGGCAAGACTATAGGAAATTCATTTTCTCCCACTCTACCTCATCAGAACCAATGATGGTTAGGACAGAAAAAAACCCAAAAATTTATTTTTTAATAAAATAAAATTAAAATTCAGATAAGTGTAAGGATGAAAGAAAATACATATTTGTTAGAAGTAAAACAATTAAGAAATCGACATTAAGACCCTCAGGCTTGAGAACCCTAGTCTCATATATCCAGAAGGATTTCCGTTTCTTTACATTGAATTTACACTGCTTACAGGCCTGGCACCTACCACAGGCAAAAAAACCTGATAGGAAGGAAAAGATAGTGTTCTTCCTAAAGACAGGTGGATCTAATGCCCCAGAGGCAATAACATCTCTCAAAGTGGGGGCCTTCCTATATATAAAGAGGGGTCGTGGAGGGAGAACAGCTCCCAAACTGTTCTCCCTCCTCAGGACCTCCCAGTGCTTTTTAATAATCTTCTCGAATTGACAATGCTGAATGTTGTAGTCCGAAATAATCTTGAATAAGAAAAAAGAGAGGTACATCGCAAAAATACTAGTAAGTGAAAATTCTGAGGTGACACAAAATTAAATAATAAATGAAAATCAACCACTGTGTATCACTGAAGGTTAACAAATGACTGAAAAAATGTGTACAAATAAAAATAAAACACAAATACAAGTGAGTAAATGCATATAACAGAAAAGTGGATTAGACGGTCCGTGTGTTTATAAAGATAAACAGTGTGTGCAAGGAAGTGGCTCCAAGAGGAGTGTTTAGTCCATATATTCCCAGATGTCTAAAGAAAATTTCTTGAAACAGTGAATTCCACAAAGAATATCTTCAAAATAGAGGGTAATAGGAGGCTGACACCACCTTCCACCAAGGGCACACCCGAGTGACAAATAAATCCCCTTACCGGATATGCTGACTGCAACGGCGGTCAGACTGAACATGGGTGTGTTTAGAGTCACCCAAATGACTATATGCTGTAAGCTGGAGCTGCTTCAAACCGTATCCTATCGACCAAGGCGGATGGATGGCTCAAATACAAAAAAAAGAGAAGGGGGCCCATAGTGCAACTTTGCAAAACAGTTTTAATGTAAAAGTAAAGTAATGCACTTACAGGTAGTTGAAGAAATTTGGGCCCAGTAAGATGCACCATGTACAGTTAAAAAACGGGATCTCGGCGTCCACTATTGCTTTCCTTTCCTGGGTCAGTTCGTTCGGATTAGCGTGATGACGTCGGGACGCAGGCCACACCTACGCGTTTCGTCATATGTTGCCGTCGTCAACATATGACGAAACGCGTAGGTGTGGCCTGCGTCCCGACGTCATCACGCTAAACTCTATTTAAAGCGGTTGTAAACCCACAAAAAAATGTTTTTTTGTTCACCTGAAAAGTAAAAGCCATAATGAGCTAGTATGCACCGCATATTAGCTCATTATGAAATACTTACCTCAAAACGAGGTGTAGGGAACTTACCTGGTCTACGCCGAGTGAGATATCATCTTGACTCGGCGTGTCTTCCGGGTATCGCCGCTCCAGCGCTGTGATTGGCTGGAGCGGCGATGACGTCACTCCCGCGCATGCGCAGGGGAGATTTAAATTCGGCAAGGTCCGGCGGCTGCCGGTCCTTTAGCCGAGGATCCCCGCTGCGCATGCGCCCCTGCAATCAGCGGCGCATTGCGGGGGGAATATCTCCTAAACCGTACAGGTTTAGGAGATATTCTTTATACCTGCAGGTAAGCCTTATTATAGGCTTACCTGTAGGTAAAACTTATAAAAACAAGTTTACAACCACTTTAACTAAACTTGTTCCGTGGGACTACCAGTCTCAGCAACACTATGCAGTCAGTTTAGGTGTGTGACAAAACAGTACAAAGTTCTGGGCATGAGCCCTCTCACCACACGATGTCCAGGCAGATGGATGTCTCCGCTCCACAGGATCTCAGTCTGTTTGCAGCAACCACACGTTGTTCTCTTCCACAGACGACCAGTAGTTCTCAGTTACCTCCGCAGGGTCAATGGTTTGTTCACACTGCTGTTCTGCTTCAAAGAACGATCGGGAGTCCTCAGTTACCTCCCCAAGGATCGCTGGTTTGTTCAACACAATGTAGGCCAGAGCTCTGTGGAACACATACAGAGCTCTGCTAGCAAGCCATGTGCCTCAGGAGCAAGAGACCTAAGATGGCCACCACAGGGGTTTATATAACCTTCCCAGCATGCACTTCAGCCCCAAGTGTTCATGGATAAGTGATTTGCATAACATTTCACTGTGCTCTTGAAAAACAACAAAGAATAACTAAAGTCCATTTCCCATTTTAGCCACTAGATGGTGCCAAATACAAATTTATAGCATCAGTCAGGAAATATCATTATACATCATTAACACAAGATTAAAAGGCAAAAATACCACCGCTACATAAGTATATGTGGGTGGGTGCTACACATGCAGATATTGTAAGATGCATCCCAACTGCATGAATGAATATCTACACTTATGTTAACAGTAACAGCTAATGTTAAACCAGAATGAGCTTTAATGGAAAACAGGAAGTAGGTCTTCCCGTGGAGGGTCTCACCAGTTGGGGCCGAGGTATAATCCTCTTAGGGTAGGAATGCAATCTTTCCTCGATGGACCTCAAGAGGGTTGGACGGCTGGTCAGGAGGAGAGAAATATCAGGTATAAGCAGAAATCTCATTCCACTGTCACCTTGATCCCATTGTAGGTGAACCCTTCCTTTTTATCTACTGTAACCCTATTTTTTTTGTCACTATTTTCTAAACAAATTTTTTTTGCAAGACAATATTATGAAGAAAAGCAATTTTTGCCTTAAAACAGAAAACCAATAAAAATATTATATTTATATTACTTGGTTGTAAGTAATGACAAAGTTATTGCCGAATAAGCAGGCCCATAGCAGAAATTTAAAAAAATTCTCTGGTCAATAGGAGGTGTACAGGTGAGAGGTGAGGTGGTTAAGGGGTCCAATGGAACATTGTCAACTTAAGGTTATATAATGGAAACAAATGTTTCAGACCCTGAATCATACACTGATGTGAATCTGAGCACTGTCAATTTTTCATTGGAAGAAAATTGCATAACATGGATCTAAAACCTATTTTATACCCCTCTCTCAGCTGTCCTATAATCTAACTGGTAATGAAAGCTGTGTCATGCTTCTCTGTTAGCATTTGCAGGCTTCCATTGAATGTTAGCAATCAAAACACAGTTGCAGGTCTAGCACACTTGGGTTCATTTACAAAACTGAAGAGTGCAACATCTGGTGCAGCTCTGCATAAAAAACAATCAGCTTCCAGGTTTTTTTGTCAAAGCTTAACTGAACAAGCTGAAGTTAGGAGGTGATTGCCTACCAAGTACCAACAATTGCACCAGATTTTGCACTCTCCAGTTTTAGTAAATCAACCACTCTATGTCAGACGTTAGTGAATGTATCAGAAAACAGGTCCTGCCCTTTGACAGAGAACATGTGTCGAAGAAAAAGGAAATGCTAGAATCCTTTTCATATCTACATTAGATTAACAAAATGAGAGTTACTGATAGTGTATTATTTTATTTGTTTGTATCATTGTTTAATAAAATTGGGATCTTCTTTGTTAAATGTTATTATAATGCAAGTATGTCCAAGGTGTTCCTGGCAGTTAAACTAGATTTTTTACATGTAGAGACAAATAAACAATATAAATCTATGAACTAATGAGTGAGAAGAGTAAAGCACACCGGGACTTATCAATCAGTGAGATATATTCTACCCTGGAAAATCTCAAACAAATTAATGACATACACATTAACTGAATTGACTGAGCTATGTTAGGTTTGTAATGTTTTATGAATTAACGCTAACATAATCCTGCAGTAAATATGATTGTAGACATATAAGTGAAGAAAGAGTATGGCAAGATAATTATACAGTAGGAAATGCTGTGATTAATAAATGTAGCTGCTCACTGATGACATTTTTTATTAACTAGATTTAAGCATTACACAAGCCTGCCCCCCCACCCCACCCAAAAAAAATATTCAATGATTACCAAGTCTGAATTTAAATGTGTTACCTTTGTGTTTCCTCTACAATACTCTGTTACAATATTCCTTTTATCTTCATACAGCTAATTTCATCCACATGAGATTCGGACATTGGCAAACAGAAAGAATGTTGAAGGCCAGCCCTGTATAAGCCCCACCTTTAACCATCATGCCACAGTTTTTTCTTTTATAGTTTCCTAGGGGGTTAGATGCGTTGTCCTAATTCTGAAAGTACAGGATACAGTAGACCCTGGGTTAGGCCCTGTAACTGTAATTAATGACCTTTTTATTGTAGCGCTACCCCCGAAGGAGCCGCTGGTTGATTTGGGATCTACTCTCTTTTGGCTCAACCCACCCCTGTTTAACTAGCTCGAACCCTCCCTCGACACATCAGAATCCTGGTAGTGGGATATTGTGACCCCTGCAGGGCTGGAGTCACAATAGCAGGTACACAACATGCAATGACAATAAGATACTGAATTACCTGCTGTAATGGACGGTCCCTCCAGACAAGAAAATACTCCACACAGTGAATATAGTTGAAAATAAGGGATACGTTTACTGTATAGAAACTTAGAAACAACAGGTATATGGTTTAGACATAAACACAATCGATAAGTGATAACCCAGTCTGATTCGCAAGGGCCCTTGCAAGAATCAGCAATTAATGTAAGTTAGTGAAATTTCTCATTGAACCTAGGAATGGTACCATCCGTCTAAACTAGAAGGGAGTCTATACTCGCGAGCGCCCCTAACAGGCAGTTCTACAGATCAGTCAATATCTGTGTTGCGGCCAGTTGGTGCACATTAAAATTGTAATCCACGGGTAACAGTTAATAAGATAAGTTATGCAACAAAATGCCTGAAGGCAGCAGAACGTTGGTGGATTGATCGCTAGTCAGCGTCAATCTCTTCTATGGATCACTGATACGATTAACTAGGCCTCTAAATTTTGGCTATGGGCCAAACACGTGTCTGCGGCCTGTGAAGTAACACGGGGTGTCTATAGCAACCAGAAAGTCAGAAACTGAGCATGTACTCTCTCACCCAACAGGCCGATCCGCCTGATTTCTCCTCAGAAAGAAAAGGGCCGCGTTGGTAGGGCACTGCTCCACAGCACAAAGGATCCCGGACGGGGGGTGCTCCACTGTTTCTGTTGTCAGCTGGGCCGCCTCTTCGGTCTCCGGGAACACGGGCTGGATGCTGGGGTCTTGCTTCTGCCTGGATGGCTGGTCTCTCGGTGGATAGGCCCAGGCCTCCGGTCTAGTAGCACGGCTGAGATTATCAACAGCTCTGCTGAGGAAAAAGTGCGGATCCCGAGAGAGAGAAGTCAGCCTCTCCCTTCTCTTAAATAACTTCCCACGTACGTTCTAACTGGCTAAATGGAGTTGTCACGTGCTCCAATGGTACGGGGCATTGCAAGGGGCGTAGTCTGTTTTCTCCTCAGAGTCAAATGGAGTCCATATCTCCTGCTACTCATAGCCCCGCAATGCATAACTTCATAACAATGTCTAACATATTTACAAATGTGAATGTAATTCCCGCGGGGAGGACCTGCCGTGAGATTCTGACAGGGTGACCCCGCTACACAATTAAAAAAAAAAAACCTTCCTTCAATTAAGATACTTAGTACATCAGAGATATTTTTTTTCTTTGGTGACTTCCATTAAGATTTCCCAAAAAATGGTTTAGTCTCTACTAGCTTTAAAGGGCTGTATATGGCCTATCCTGGACTGGAAAATTGCCTCTGGATGCACCCAGGCTAACCTGAAATTTTAACTTCAGGCATCGGGCTCTGCATTGTAGTACTATCCACTTCATGTACTGTGTTAGCAGCAGAGCACTTTTCGAGACCAGAGCCATGTCCCGACCTGTTTCTGACTATTTAAATTCCTGAGTCTTTTAACCTCCCTGGCGGTATGATTAATTCAGAATTTAGGTGTTGAAAGCGGTACCATTATTTTGCATGGAAATTTGGCGTTTTATATTGTAGGCCTGTAATTATTAGAAATAACTCACTTAAATCTGTCCAAACAAGAGTCTAGTAGACATCTCGGGTATAATAAAATTTGAAACACAAAATCATAAATTATAATACAATAAATAAATAAATAATATAAATAATTATAACAAATAATATAATAATACAAATTATTACTTTAAATTTTTTGATGACAAATTTTCCCACAAATCACTATCGCTCAATTCTGCAAGTGATTTTAATTTATTATCGCTGTTTTCTAGCTGGTCTAAAACCACTTTTGACATAAAAGGACACTTTTTAGTTGCTATGGACAATCTCCAGTTTCCAGGCAGAAAGAACAGTTTTTATTTTATAAAAGTGCATGTAGGACACTGGGCAGACCACTAGGGACAAGGGGGTGTGTATTTTTTACATACAGTACTGTAATTTATAAAAAAAAAGTATACTGTATATACTGTGTTTATTTCCTTTTTTAAATTTGGCGCCGATCTCTGCCCCCGTGCGTCGTAACGTCGCAGAGAACGGAGCTCGGCAGCACTCGTCACTGTGTGGAACGAGCGAGGAGACACAGCTCGATCACACAGCGGGCGGCATCACAGGATCCAGGGACAAGCTAAGTAACTTATGCCTGTGGACTCTGCGAGGTGGTCCCGAGTCTGACTCGGTGTTACAGCTTTTGGTCCTGAAATTCCACCTCGAGCCAGACTCTGGAATTCCGCCAGGGGGGTTAATGAACAATAAAGAAAATACGATTTTTGTACTTACAATAAAATCTTTTGGTCTTCCAATTTTTTTTTCTGTTTGCCAGTGTCCTAACCCCCTTTAGGCAGCAGTATATTCTTAGGCCCAGATTCACGTAGGAGATATGACGGCGTATCTCCAGATACGCCGTCATATCTCTGAGTCTGAGCCGTCGTATCTTGGCGCCTGATTCAAAGAATGAGATACGCCAGAATTTGTATAAGATACGACCAGCGTAAGTCTCCTACGTCGTCGTATCTTAACTGCATATTTACGCTGGCCGCTAGGGGCATGTACGCTGATTTACGCCTAGAAATATGTAAATCAGCTAGATACGCCAATTCACAAACGTACGCCCAGTCGTCGCATTACAGATACACCGTTTACGTTAGGCTTTTCCCGGCGTAAAGTTACCCCTGCTATATGAGGCACAGATGAGACGTACCAATGTTAAGTATGGACGTCGGAACAGCGTAAAATTTTTCACGTTTTACGTCGTTTGCGTAAGTCGTTCGCGAATAGGGCTGTGCGTCATTTATGTTCACGTCGAAAGCATTGGCTTCTTGTGGGTTAATTTGGAGCATGCGCACTGGGATACTTTCACTGGCGGCGCATGCGCCGTTCGTGAAAAGCGTCATTTACGTGGGGTCACATTAAATTTACATAACAATCGCCCACATCTTCCACATTTGAATTAGGCGGGCTTACGCCGGCCTATTTACTCTACGCCGCCGCAACTTTGGTTTGAGAATACTGCACTTGCCTGTCAAAGTTGCGGAGGCGTAACGTAAATAGGATTATGCCTGCACAAAGATGCGCGCTTCTACGTGAATCCAGGCCTAAATGTTTACAATTTCAGAATACCTGAATTTCTGTGTCCATAAATGAACTGAAGTTTTTTTATGGTACCGTATAAGTCGAGTTTTTCAGCAAATTTTTTTGTGCTGAAAATGCCCCCCTACTTTTGCGCTTGATCTCCCGGACTTTGGGGAACCGGTACCGGCCGGCCGTAGGTTCCCTGACCCCAAACATGGACACAGTGAGGCATGGGCACAGTGAGGCATGGACACAGTGAGACATGCACATGGACACAGTGAGGCACAGTGAGGCATGCAGATGGACACCCTAGGCTTATACTCAAGTCAATAAGTTTTCCCATTTTTTTGTGGTAAAATCCGGTGCCTCGGCTTATATTCAGGTCGGCTTATATATGAGTATATACAGTAAGTACAAAAATATTATAGACCCTAGATCCATCCATAAAGAGTATCTGTCACTGCCTTTTTCTGTCACAAGGATGTTTACATTCCTTCTAACAACAATAAAAGGGATCCGATTTTTTTTTTTAAAAGGACAGTGTAAACAATGTTTTTAAAAAAAAAAAACTCTATCCCTCGCTCGCACGCAAAAGTAAATGCATATGTAAGTCGTTACCGCAAATGTAAACAGTGTTCAAACCGCACGTGAGGTATCGCCACGATTGTTAGAGTGAGAGCAATAATTCTAGCACAAGACATCCCTCTAAACTGGTAACCTGTAGAAATTTTTAAAGCATCGCCTATGGAGATTTTTAAGTAACATAGTTTGTCGCTATTCCACGAGTGTGCACAATTTTAAAGCATAACATGGGGGGCTGTGTAATATGCAGGGTGGGCTGAGTAGGCAGTTGCTGTGGTGTGCAGGGGGGCTGTGTAATATGCAGGGGGTTGTGTCATGTAAAGTAGTCCAGAGGTACGGGGCTGTGTAATGCAAAGGGATCCAGATTATTATCTTCCTTTATTAGCAGGTGAATGCGGCCCTCCATGCATTTACATACATTGAATCTGGCCCTTAAATGGAAAAAGGTTGCTGACCCCTGATTTAAATCCTAGCAATTGGAAATAAACAAAAGGTTCAGTTGATTGTAGGAAACTCTGTTGGGTACCTTGATCAAATGTAGATGACACGTTTAGCAACAAGGGAAATGTGCTACATGTTTTCATTTAATCAAAGCATTATTTTGGCAGTGAGTACTAAATCCTTGTGTGACCTCTTACTATTATTAGACACAAATGTAGCTTGCTAAAGGGATCCATGCCTACAATACTGCTTGCAGTAAACAAACTGATTTATTTTTTGCATACATAATTTGTCAAGCAACCAAAATAGGTGACTTTTGTCCAACTGTATACAAAGATCTGATTGTAAGGTTGGAGATATACATACTACTACATACTAATTGAAATGTGTCCAGATTTGTGTGCTTTGCTCAGGATTTAGGTAAACAAAATTTTTCATCATCAATAATCAGCAAAGTATCATCATAGATTATGACTCTTTAAACAGACATGAGGATGTTTTTTTTCCCCCAATGTTTCATTTGGAAATTTTTGGAAATCTAGCTACAATGGTCAGCATAATTGGTAAACTACAGAGTTAACAATAATTAGAGTATTAAGAAAAATAATGCATTCATGACCAAGAGTGCTGTCTCCTCCGCGCTGTCCCCCTCCGTGCTGTCCCCCTCCGTGCTGTCTCCTTCGTGCTGTCCCCCTCCATACTGTCCTCCTCTGTGCTCCGCGCTGTCCCCTCCGTGCTTCGTGCTGTCCCCTCTGTGCTGTCCCCTCCATGCTCCGTGCTGTCCCCCTCCATGCTGTCCAAACCTCTGTGCTGTCCCCTCCGTCCTCCATGCTGTCCCCTCCGTGCTGTCCCCTCCGTCCTCTGTGCTGTCCCCCTCCGTGCTCCATGCTGTCCTTCTCCGTACTGACCCCCTCCTTGCTCTGTGCTGTCCTTCTCTGTGCTGTCCCCCTCCTTGCTCCATGCTGTCCCCTCCATGCTGCTCTCAATCTGTCAGGATGGAGAGCGGAGGTAGGATCCGGACATAGCCGCCGAGTGAATGACTCGGCCCGCCCCGGCGGCTGCATCATTGGATTTGATTGACTGCAGCGGGAGCTAATGGCTGCGCTGCTATCAATCTATCCAATGAACAGCCAAGAAGCCATGGGGAGAACGATGCGGGATCGCGCCCACAGAAGTTTGGGGCTCAGTTAAGTAAAATGGGGGGTCGGGGGGTCGGACAGTGCCAGGTGTTTTTTCACCTTTATGCATAGGATAGATTAACGTGAAAAAACACGAGGCTTTACAACCCCCTTAAGAATTGATAATAAAATATGATATGTAGGCAGCAATATGGTCTTTAATTATTCTTGAAGCCGCACACACCACTTTCATCTTCAGAAAAAGAAAACAAATTCCACCTGTTTGGATGTCAAAAACCCCAAATTTGCTAAATTTTGTTGATGGCTGGAGAGGATACTAATTTTAGTATGAAGTAGGGTTGACCAGGGGTCTCTTATAATATGGTTTCAGAATAATGAGAAGTGAAGATAAAGGCCCGGATTCAGAAAGGACTTACGCCGACGTATCTTCTGATACGCCGCGTAAGTCCACGGATGCGCCGTCGTATCTATGCGCCTTATTCAGCAAACAAGACACGCCTGAATTTTGGCTTCATACGACCGACGTAAGTCTCCTACGCCGTCGTATTTTGGGTGCATATTTACGCTGGCCGCAAGGGGCGCATCCATTGATTTATGCGTCGAATATGTAAATGACCTAGATACGCCGTTTACGTAAGGCGTACGTCCGGCGTAAAGTTAAGCCTCATAAAGCAGGGTTAAGTCATGTTAGGGTATGGATGTCGGAACAGCCGTCGGATTTTACGTAGTTTGCATAAGTCGTACGTGAATGGGGCTGGGCGTAGGTTACATTCACGTCGAAGGCATTGAGCCGTCGTATCTTAGAGAGTATATGCGACGTGATTCTGAGCATGGGCGCACATGCGCCGTTCGTTCGGCCCTTCATTTACATGGGGTCACGATTAATTTTAATACATCACGCCCACTACCTGCCTACTTTGAATTAGGCGGGCTTACGCCGGCCCATTTATGTTACGCTGGTGCAAATATGGAAGCGAGTGCTTTGTGAATACTCAGCTTGCCTCTCAATGTTACGTTGGCGTAGCGCATATGAGATGCGCTACGCCGGCACAAAGATGTGCCGATGTACCTGAATCTGGCCCAAACACTTTAACCCAGAATCTATTTGTAACAGAGCAGGACCTCTAGGTGTGCGACATGTCTCCATCAGAAACACAGAAGCATTGCTTGGATGAAAAGTGGGCTATTATGATGGGGTCTTGATACCATCTACTCATGACCTTAGGTTGGTTTCATAGTAGGGGTGTTGGAAGAGACACCTGGTCTTCTAGAAAAAGAGGGCACGGAATTAAATGTAATACTTTATAATCAGTTACAGCAATAGTTATTTTTAGGGCCGTGGAAATGAAAGATTAATTCCTTGATTAATTGTTCATTTTTTTGACCGATCAAAATTCTTTTGATCGGTACTAGTGGTGCAACGGATCGTAAATAATCTGTGATCCGAACGGGTCACCAAATGCGTATCGGCACACCACGTGATCCGCTGAGCTCCGCTGCTGCCTTGGCCATAGGAAAGGCAGTGGCTTCGGCCTATCTCCCGGAGCGGCGGCCATCTTGGTCCACCCGGCGGCGGCCTAGGTGAGCCTAGAGCGGCGCGCTGACATCATCGCTTCTCTGGTAAGACTAAGCAAGCACTAATCTTCCTATACAGTGGGGGAGATGTGGACCTTATTACAGTGGGGAGATGTCTGTGGATATTACAGTGGGGAGATGTCTGTGGATATTACAGTGGGGAGATGTCTGTGGATATTACAGTGGAGGTGATTGTGGATATTACAGTGGGGGTGATTGTAGATATTACAGGGGGGAGATGTCTGTGGAAATTACAGTGGAGGTGATTGTGGATATTACAGTGGGGGTGATTGTAGATATTACAGGGGGGAGATGTCTGTGGATATTACAGTGGGGGTGATTGTGGATATTACAGGGGGGAGATGTCTGTGGATATTACAGTGGGGGAGATGTCTGTGCATATTACAGTGGGGACTATATATGGTGGTGATCCGAAAAATGTATGCATTATAATTAATAGAAATTAGTTGATTAATCGATTAAAAAAATCGATTATCGAACACAGAAATTTTAATCAGTAACAGCCCTAGTTATTTTCCTTTTGGGATAAAGTTTTTACATAAATAAATAAAACCTGGTCATTGTAAGCATCCCTGTTAGTGTTAAATGGTTTGTCTCAACCAATGGCATCTCTGCTTGTGTCTGTTGAAGGAGGCTCAGACTCTAGTTATCGCACCCATTTCCCCCTTTTGCTGTCACGGTGCACACTTTACATGCCAGGTAAATGCCCTCCTTTCCTCTGTAGGCCCCAGAGTCCTGGTGCGTGTCAGGTATTTGACACAGCCTTAAAATCCGGGGGGGGGGGGGGGCTTTCAGGCAAGGTGTACAGGGCCCCATAATGGGAGCCCTGGTTTCAGACACTACATTCTCTTGCACCTTAATAACAGGGAGGTCTGCAAACTCACTTCTGTTAGAAGATGCAGAAGGCTTAATAGTCCCTGCACCATCGATGCAGGTACATTTTTTCCTTCCAGGGACACCACTGATGCAGACCTTTTTTCCATTCAAGGGGCACATTTTTTGGCTCATATTTGTGAACTGATAATAAACTCTTTAGGTTGCTGCAGTGTACAATAACCATTGGCACTATTTTGGAACTGCTATTATTGGAAGGTGACGGGGATACAGTTTGCCATCTTTGCCCTGGGGTGACCTTGTCCTGGCATTGTCTGTAAGTGATTTCCCAGAAACTTGCTTTGTCCATTGAAGTAGCCAAATAGACGGGAGGGAAATGCTGATCTTCTGTTCATACAATGTATGAACAGAAGATCGGTCATTTCCCCTAGCGAGGCCACCCCCTACAGTTAGAACACACCCAGGGAACATACTTAACCCCTTCCCCGCCCCTAGTGTTAACCCCTTCACTGCCAGTGGCATTTATTTTTATAGTATTCCAATGCATTTTTATAGCACTGATCGCTATAAAAATGCCAATGGTCCCAAAAATGTGTCAAAAGTGTCCGAAGTGTCCGCCATAATGTCGCAGTACTGAAAAAAAATCGCTGATTGCCGCCATTACTAGTAAAAAAAAAATATTAATAAAAATGCCATAAAAACACCCCCTATTTTGTAAACACTATAACTTTTGCGCAAACCAATCAATAAATGCGATTTTTTTTTAAAGAAAAATATGTAGAAGAATACGTATCGGCCTAAACTGAGGAAAAAAAAAATGTTTTGTTTATATATTTTTGGGGGATATTTATTGTAGCAAAAAGTAAAAAATATTATTTTTTTTTCAAAATTGTCGCTCTATTTTTGTTTATAGCACAAAAACCGCAGAGGTGATCAAATACCACCAAAAGAAAGCTCTATTTGTGGGGAAAAAAGGACGCCAATTTTGTTTGGGAGCCACGTCGCACGACCGCGCAATTGTCAGTTAAAGCAAATCGCAAAAAGTGGTTAACAGAATCATTACAGTATTCTGTCTGTCTACCTTGCAGACATTAATTTTAGGCAACATTTTTTTTCCTTTACAACTCCTTTAAGAGCAATTCTAGACCGTTACTAAGCTAAGAATGTTATCTCATATGCACACAGGAACTACATTCTGCTCTATACAGTGGTATTCAGCATTGTAGCGTAGGATACTAAGGAAAAGGGGGCTAGACCAGGTACTGCTAGCCAAGGCTCCCATTGGAGGTGATCTGTTAAGTGATCTTTGAGCACTAATGAGAAATGAAGCACTTGTCTGAGCTTTCTGAGCACTAGTTGGGAGTAAGAAGCACTCTGTGGGATATTGCAGCTCTTAATGGGAGGCTGCATCTTCATTTTTTCATCACTATTTCACTTTTATTATTTATACAGTTTTTTTGCATGGACTATTCATTGTTTACACTGACTTCAATTATCTACTGATATTGGATTAATTTATATATACAGTATTTTGATGTATTGAGCACTGTGATCCTAATTTTTTTATAATTATTATTATAATTGTTTCATTACAGGGTAAGCTTAATACCTTGAGTAAAGAAATAGCGAGTCTGGAACAAAAACATAAAGAACGGGGACTAAAAGAGACGTATCTTAATCTAACGTTAAAGAGGGAGGAATTTAAGGGGATCTTAGAACAAGAAGCCAATAAAAGATTAAATAGTATTGCCAGAGAGAGATACCTATGGGGTAATAAGGCTAGTAAACATCTCGCCAAAATGGTTCAAAAAAAGAAAACGAGAAATTACATAGAGAAAATTAAGATGAAAAATGGGGAGTTGGTGTATTCTAATAAAAAGATCGCAGAAACATTCAAAAATTATTACGAAGAGGTATATACGATTAGTCAGAATAGGTGGCAAACGGGAGAAAAAGAGGCTAAAATTCGAGATTTCTTAGAAGGGGCAGGAAGGGGCATTGCCCGTTAACGTTATTGCCCTTGGAGTCTTCTCACATTTATGATTGGCCATTGTAATTATCTACAGATTGTTATGTGTGTGGGCTGGTTCCACTTTTCACTGATTGTTTTTGTTCTTCAGGACATTATATATATATGTATCTTTGATCCTTGCATTACTACTATCAGATTTTGTAGTGATATTTTTATATCCTTTATTCTGTGCAAGGTTGATTCTAACGGTATAAAATATGGCCTAGATTCACGTAGGGTGGCGTAAGTGTGAACGGGCGTAGCATATTGTATTTACGCTACGCCGCCGCAACTTGGAGAGGCAAGTGCTGTATTCACAAAGCACCTGCATCCTAAGTTACGGTGGCGTAGCGTAAATGTGCCGGCGTAAGCGCGCCTAATTCAAATTGTGAAGAGGTGGGCGTGTTTTATGTAAATAAAGCATGACCCAACGTAAATTACGTTTTGAACGAACGGCACATGCGCCGTCCGTGGACATATCTCAGTGCATATGCGCCGGATAGAATGCCTAAGATACGTCGAACACTGCCTACGACGTGAACGTAACTTACACACAGCTCTATTCGCGTACGACTTGCGCAAATGATGTAAAAAGATACGCTTGTTCCGACGTCCATACATTGCATGGGCTGCGCCACCTAGAGACCTGCTTTATGTTTACGCCGGCATATGTCTTACGTAAACGGCGTAACTAAATGCGACGGGCGCACGTACGTTTGTGAATCGACGTATCTAGCTCATTTTCATATTCAACGCGGAAATCAACGGAAGCGCCACCTGGCGGCCAGCGTAAATATGCACCCAAGATACGACGGCGTAGGAGACTTACGCCGCTCGTATCTTGGCAGAATGTATGCATAACTAATTCTATGAATCAGGCGCCTACATACGATGGCGCTCATTCGGACTTACGACGGCGTATCTGGAGATACGCCGTCGTAAGTCTTTGTGAATCTGAGCCTATGTGTCACCGGCTCTAACAAAAACGTAATAGGTTCAATCTCAAATTATGTTTGCTGCAGTTAAAAATATATATCCCACCCTAGAGTGGGATAATTGAAAAAAGAGGAAAGAGGTGATAACTGCGCTAACTTTCATATATGTTAGACATCTCTAGTTCAGAAATAAATGTGCATTTATTAAATTGATACAAGAAATTGAATATATATGCAACTTTAAATATTAATACCATTAAACAGGTGCCATCAAATAATTCCCTATGAGCTTGTTCAGTGATACAATACCGAACACAGCCCAAGCAACAAAAAAAAATAAAAAAAATTTGAAAAAAAGTCCAAGATTTAAAAGAAGTAGATCTAGATATATTATATATTCTAGTCCCAGTGGCTATCTTCAGTGCAGTTCAATTGTAGGTTAGGATGAAGGAAAAAAGCTGGGACAGCCGCACTCCAAAAAAACTCCTCCTTTAATTAAAAATCACAAAATACATGCCACAGCAAAAAACAGCACAACAAAAGAAAAGCTGACGTTTCGCACTATGCCTTAGTGCTTCTTCATAGACTATTACTAGTCTATTATTACTAGTAAAAAAAAAATATTAATAAAAATGCCATAAAAACACCCCCTATTTTGTAAACACTATAACTTTTGCGCAAACCAATCAATAAATGCGATTTTTTTTTAAAGAAAAATATGTAGAAGAATACGTATCGGCCTAAACTGAGGAAAAAAAAAATGTTTTGTTTATATATTTTTGGGGGATATTTATTGTAGCAAAAAGTAAAAAATATTATTTTTTTTTCAAAATTGTCGCTCTATTTTTGTTTATAGCACAAAAACCGCAGAGGTGATCAAATACCACCAAAAGAAAGCTCTATTTGTGGGGAAAAAAGGACGCCAATTTTGTTTGGGAGCCACGTCGCACGACCGCGCAATTGTCAGTTAAAGCAAATCGCAAAAAGTGGTTAACAGAATCATTACAGTATTCTGTCTGTCTACCTTGCAGACATTAATTTTAGGCAACATTTTTTTTTCCTTTACAACTCCTTTAAGAGCAATTCTAGACCGTTACTAAGCTAAGAATGTTATCTCATATGCACACAGGAACTACATTCTGCTCTATACAGTGGTATTCAGCATTGTAGCGTAGGATACTAAGGAAAAGGGGGCTAGACCAGGTACTGCTAGCCAAGGCTCCCATTGGAGGTGATCTGTTAAGTGATCTTTGAGCACTAATGAGAAATGAAGCACTTGTCTGAGCTTTCTGAGCACTAGTTGGGAGTAAGAAGCACTCTGTGGGATATTGCAGCTCTTAATGGGAGGCTGCATCTTCATTTTTTCATCACTATTTCACTTTTATTATTTATACAGTTTTTTTGCATGGACTATTCATTGTTTACACTGACTTCAATTATCTACTGATATTGGATTAATTTATATATACAGTATTTTGATGTATTGAGCACTGTGATCCTAATTTTTTTATAATTATTATTATAATTGTTTCATTACAGGGTAAGCTTAATACCTTGAGTAAAGAAATAGCGAGTCTGGAACAAAAACATAAAGAACGGGGACTAAAAGAGACGTATCTTAATCTAACGTTAAAGAGGGAGGAATTTAAGGGGATCTTAGAACAAGAAGCCAATAAAAGATTAAATAGTATTGCCAGAGAGAGATACCTATGGGGTAATAAGGCTAGTAAACATCTCGCCAAAATGGTTCAAAAAAAGAAAACGAGAAATTACATAGAGAAAATTAAGATGAAAAATGGGGAGTTGGTGTATTCTAATAAAAAGATCGCAGAAACATTCAAAAATTATTACGAAGAGGTATATACGATTAGTCAGAATAGGTGGCAAACGGGAGAAAAAGAGGCTAAAATTCGAGATTTCTTAGAAGGGGCAGGACTCACGAAGATTGGGGATATTGATAGACTTAGTCTAGATAGACCAATAACTGAAGAGGAAATTAAAATTGCCTTGAAAAATACAGCAAGTGGGAAAAGCCCAGGACCCGATGGGTTCACCGTATTATATTACAAAAAATTCATTAGTATCTTAATACCGAAATTGTGTAATTATTTTAATGGTCTCGGGGTAGAGTTTGACTTGAGTAAGGAAGCGCTCGCAGCCGCAATTACATTAATTTTAAAAGAAGGGAAGGACGGCTCCTCCTGCGCAGGATATCAGCCAATTTCGTTATTAAATACAGACATAAAGCTTTTTGCCAAAATTCTAGCGGAGCGATTGAAGGAGTTTATTCACTTATTGATCCATCCTGATCAGGTGGGGTTCGTGCCCGACAGAGAAGGTAAAGATAACAGTATAAGAGCGCTTCTCCTGCTTCAGAAAATAAGGGAGAATGGGTCCCCAGGCCTACTCCTGTCAGTGGATGCCGAAAAAGCATTTGACAGGGTAGACTGGGGACTCATGAACCTAACCCTCGAGGCGATGGGACTGGGGAAGAAATTTTTAGCTGGGTTAATACACTCTATCACGCCCCTTCGGCAAAAATCAAAATTAATGGTACTCTCTCGGACTCCTTTGAAATGAAGAACGGGACAAGGCAGGGATGCCCTCTCTCCCCCCTTCTTTTTATTCTATCCCTAGAACCGTTATTAGCCCTGATCCGCAGAGACCCCAGGATCAACGGGGTCAAAGTGGAGGGTGAGGAACATAAACTATCGGCGTTCGCGGATGATATCCTATTTTATGTGACTAATCCCCTAAACACAATCCCCAAGCTGACTAAGGTTTTATTACAATATGGTGATATTTTGAATTTCAAGATTAATGTTACAAAAACTGAAATTCTAAATATTAATTCAAATAAAAAGGATGAAAGGAGGCTGAGAGAGATCTGCCAATTCCCTTGGACAAAAGAATTAAAATACCTGGGTATTAGGCTCGCCAATTCGGTTAAGAAGATCTATAAAATAAACTTCATACCTCTGTTAAACGAGATTAAAAATGAGATTAAAAAAATAATCAATAGGCCCATATCCTGGATAGGACGCATTAATACTGTAAAAATGATCTTAGTACCTAAAATACTCTATAAATTCCAATTGATCCCTAATGCCCTGCCACAGCAATACCTTAGAATACTGAATTCTTTACTCCTGAATTATGTTTGGAAAAACAAAAAACACAGGATTTCTCTTGCAATTTTAAAACAAGATAAAACAATGGGGGGGCTGGCAGTTCCCGATATAAGGAAATATCATAAAGCGGCGGTTTTGTCCCGAGTGGTAGAATGGGCTAGAGATAGACAAGGGAAAAGGTGGGTTCAAATAGAAAAAGCACAAGCTAGGGCACTTTTAAGTAATATAATTTGGATTCCTGCACAATTTAGAGATTTAAATAATAAAACTTTTGATCTAACACGAGACACTTTGAGGGCGTGGGATAGGACCATGGCACAACTGGATATTAAATTTAACTCTCCACTAATCAACTTAAAAGAAAACGCATACTTTGCACCAGGGAAAAAAAGATCGGGGGGAATTGGATTAAAAAAAAGGAAGTACACTTGGGGGACATAATAAAAGATGGTGAAATTAGGACTTATGAAGAACTGAAATCGCGAACCGACGTTTGGAATTTGGATAGGTGGCGGTACTCTCAGCTACAGCATTTTATCCGACACCTCCCCCGCCCTTTACGGACTGGGGAGGAGTTAACACCACTAGAGAAATTATGTAGAATTGAGAATTCAAGGGGCACTGTTTCAAAATTATACAAATTACTTATAAAGATAGACTCACAGGGTGAACCCTATTTTGTTCAGAAATGGGAGAGGGAGCTGGGCACTACCAGAGGGAAAAATACTTTTGAAAAGTTGATGCAATTAACTCATTCGTCCGCGACGGACATGCAAACCGCAGAGACAAATTATAAATGTATTGCTGGTTGGTACATCACCCCTGACAAAATTAACAAATTCAAAACGGATCAACCTGCCAAGTGCTGGCGAGGCTGTTCAGAAAGGGGAATGATGGCCCATTTGTGGTGGACCTGTCCTAAAATCCAAAAGTATTGGGATCTAATTTTAAGGCAAATAAAGTAGATTGCAGGAAATGAGATCAAAAATGATCCCTGGGTAGTTCTCTTCCATGGTATCCAGGAGGGTATTAAAAAAAACAGGCAATCACTCATACCCCATTTGCTAAACGCGGCTAAAAGGCTTATACCAAGAAAGTGGCAAGAGGTCAAAAGTCCACAGGTATGGGAGTGGATTGATGTTGTCGAGGAAACTTATAGGATGGAAGAACTAAAGGATAGGGTGGTCGAGAGGAACAAGGAGTATAGGGAAAAATGGAAAAAGTGGCGAGAATATAAAAAAACATGGTGCTATGTGGAAAAACTGAGAGTAGACGGTTGAAACATGTGGAGAATATGGTGACTTTGATCTACTAACGGAGTTACCCCGACGATTTTAACTTGTCAATATAACAGTGAAAAATGTATACGCAAACAATCATTTCATTGGGGTAAATATTCATCTTTGTTGAGAAGGCTTAAGCACAGTTTGATCTTTGTTAAGGAAAGGCACATGTCATATCGATAAAAAAAAAAAAGTAACAAACAAATGTATAAATCTACAGATGATGCGAAAGTACAAAGGGAGACAATGGCAAGCATTTGACCATGAGCTGGTCTCTAGTCCTCGGTTGGAAGCTGATGTAGAGAAAAAAAAAATATTGTTTCATTACTTTGGTTACTGTAGAGTGGTACTATTTAAATTTAAAATATACTTGGCACATTTATGATAACAGTACCAGCAACATAGTCAGCCTAACTTTTAGCTATTACTAGCTGAATACCCGGCGTTGCCCGGTCTTCCTATCTTAACCTTTTGGGGAGGAAAATCATAGTAATATAAATATACCCATCTTTTATATAAGGATGTAGGTAAGGGTTAATTTAACTGTCATATATTTTTATTTGGCATATAAGTAATATGTGTACCAGGTATTATTGAAATATCTCCAGGCGTACAGAAGTTATGTGGAAACATACATTTCCCATTGATTTGCATGGGACTTTAAACAAAAACCCCGACCCTCACAAATGGGGGTAGTTAAGGGATAAATTACCTATCCTATAGTTTAAGTGGACATATAAGTAACATGTGACCAAGTGTTATCGAAATATGTACAGCCGTTTGGAAGTTATGAAGTAACATGTATTTCCCATAGAGTTGAATGGGACTTTAAAGAAAAACCCCGACCATGGCAAATGGGGGTGGGTAAGGGTTAAACCACCTATCCTATGTTTGTTGCTGACATATAAGTAACATGTGTGCCAAGTTTCATGTTAATATCTTTAGCCGTTTGGACGTGATGCTGGAACATACATACATACACACACACGTTGAGTTTTATATATATAGATTTTAATTTAGTAGCTCGCAGGATTTTCACAATAAAAATAGGATTTCTGTATTTGCCATAAAATAATGTTCTTGACAGACACAGGTCCCACTCCTCTGTTTTTATGCAGTGGTCCAGAGGGTGGAGGTGGTGCGGGGTTTTGGGAGGTTGATAGGTAAGATGAGGATGTCTGTGGTTTCTAGGAGATGTGGAAAGAAGGTTGACCTTGCATTGGAACATCTGATTTGCGTGCTTGTCCTGGGTCAGTGACTCAAAGTATTGAAGCCAGAGGATTAGCATGATGGCATTTTCAGAAGGAGAGGCCAGCAATGGTGACCTTCATGTTTCATTCATAGCATAAATTCTTTATTTCCTTTTGTAAATCAGCAGATTAGTCGCATTATAATAAGTTATTCGTAGTTCTGAAGGGGAAATTAGTAGTTATTAGTAGTTCTGAAGGGGAAATTATGATGGAAACCTGAATGCAATGAAAATTTCTGTAGGAAGTTATAATTTATTGAAAGTTATAATGAATCTTTATTATTAACCACTTCCATACTGGGCACTTACGCCCCTTCCTGCCCAAGCCAATTTTCAGCTTTCAGCACTGTCGCACTTTGAATGACAATTGCGCGGTCGTGCTACACTGTACCCAAACAATTTTTTTATCATTTTGTTCCCACAAATAGAGCTTTCTTTTGGTGGTATTTGATCACCTCTGCGGTTTTTATTTTTTGCGCTATAAACAAAAGAAGAGTGACAATTTAAAAAAAAAACACTATTTTTTACTTTTTTATTTAATAAATATCACAATTTAAAAAAAAAAAAACGTTTTTTTTTCCTCAGTTTAGGCCGATATGTATTCTTCTACATATTTTTGGTAAAAAAAAATCGCAATGATCATATATTGATTGGTTTGCGCAAAAGTTATAGCGTTTACAAAATAGCTGATAGATTTATGGCATTTTTATTTTATTAATTTTTTTACTAGTATTGGCGGCGATTTGCGATTTTTTTACTGTCACCGTGTCATTGCGGCGAACACATCGGACACTTTTGACACGTTTTTGGCGCCATTCACATTTATACAGCGATTAATGCGATAAATATGCACTAATTACTGTATAAATGTGACTGGCATTCAAGGGGTTAACATTAGGGGGTGAGGGAGGGGTTAATATGTATCCCTAAATTGTGTTCTAACTGTGGGGAAAGGGGGGTGACTGGGGGAGGTGACCGATGCTGTGTCCCTATGTACAAGAGACACAGATCGGTCTCCTCTCTCCCCTGACAGGACGTGGAGCTCTGTGTTTACACACAGAGCTCCACGTCTTGTCCCTGTAGCCGCCGATTCCGAGTGCCTGGCGGACATCGCGACCGCCAGGCACGCGCATCGGCATCTCGGGGACGCGCCGGGCGCGCGCGCGCGGCCGCCGGCGCGCTCGCGCGCCCCCCAGTGGCCGCAAGAATACAGGACGCCAAATGACGTCCTGTTGAATTTTCAGAGTAACCGTGGAGCCGTCATTTGACGATGGCCCGGTACTCTAGTGGTTAATACCGAATACAGACTCTTACTAAAATAACAGCTCTACAACTTTGTATGCCTCTTATTTTGGTTGTAACATCCTTTTTTTAAAGTCTCAGTTAACAAGAATATTGTTTCAAAGTGCAGTCACAGGTTGGCTTCCAAATAACCATGGAACATATATAAATACAATGGAGCATATTTTTTATATATTGTATTTTTTTCTAGGGAAAAAAATATACTTGTTCTCTTTTTATCCATGCTATGTTTTGATTAAAATAGGTTTTCCTCAAAACAATAGAATTTGGTGTCAGTACTATGTCTGTTGTCTGTACCCACCTTCCTATGTTACTCATCTTTATTATCATGAATGGTAGTCCTCTGTCGTAGCCTCAGGATTCTTGAATTTACAAACTTTTTTTTTTAATCACTATCACAAAAAATATTGTATTCTGAGAACTTTATATGATTAATACCTGCAAAGGTTGTATTGAGTTTATAAATTCACTTTTTATTTCACTTTTTGTATTTTTTAACATCGTTTGTATGCCAATCAAGTCATATAACAGAAGTTGAGATAAACTATACCGCTGCCAGAGGTGTTTTCTTTTAACAAAGATTAAAGTAGTATAGATGTGAGATAATTCACTGTTGTTTTTGAAGATTACAGCAAACTTAGATAAGACACAGTTGTTAGGCTTAACAAAACAAAATCTCTTCGAAAGTTGTGTGTGGCCTGATCATAGATGTCCTTTTGTGTAGTTTGAAGTAACATGTGTTTTATGCGAGTGCCTTCAAAAAATATATGAAATTATAGTCATGGCTTTTAGATTTAAATGATAAATGTGTTGCTAATGATGTTTGAGATGTTTCTGCTTTATCAGCGGTCCCAAAGCACTGTTTTTAAAATGAAACCTTAAAATAGCCTTCAAAGACCCTTGTGCAAAAATCTATAGTAAGCAGAATCTACTGCATTTATCATGAGACAGCTTTGTTTGGCAAATATGACATAATCCCTTTTGGTCTTTTAAATTTACAACACCATTAGGAGTGACCTGTTTTCCCACACATAACAAAGACCACAAAAACTGAAGAATTACCACTTCATATAAATGGTAAGTCCTGTTTCTGAAATTCAACTGCTCCTAGGGACATTTTTTGCTAAGGCAAGCAAGAGCTTTGTCTGTTTATTTTCTTAAACATAAAAGGGACCTATTCTAAACTACACGTGGCTCTTTGAACAATTCCCTTTATGTAGCTCATATGTACCAGTATCTTTTGTACTGTTACTATAAATTGATATAATCGACATAATATACAGAATTCAGTGCCTTTAAAAAAAATGTATCCATAATTTTTTAATTAATATTTTTTATCATCTTCAAACATTATAATGTGTATTTGGTATTTCATCTTAATATAGAAATCTAAGAAGTTTAGTGAATCCTTTACCAATCCTGCTAAATAAATAGCACTGCAGGTTACTATGATGCGGGCGTGTAAATGGGCCCTGAGTTGATTTTCAGCTTCTGAGTGTATATGGAATTGGATCATTCTCCTTTGGCAGAATTTGACAGGAGGAGGTGATGATGTCTGTGGGTTTCCAAGGACGTCAAATGATACTTTCAGCCCCTATATTGAGAAGGAATAATTAATAGTTAGGTTGGTAATTTTGGGCTGTTAGAGCAATTGCTTAGGGTTCACTGAGACATTCGGGTCTTGTAGGGGTTAAAGCTAAACTCCAGGTATGCAGAAACTGCTTTACCCACTAAAGAATTTGTAATTCTGTTTAGCCAATTTGTGCATAGCCAGGTCCTCAACATTTCAGCTGTGAAAACACAGCTTGATCCAAATGAACATAAGTTCCCAACCTGCTGATTGGCAAATCAAGAAGCAGAAGCACATTCCTGAGATAATTTTCTGATCAGCTTTTCACCTGTTAGCATTTTTACTCTTAACACATGTACATGACAGCAGAGCCTAATTGGCTCAGTGATCTCACCTTTTTTTACCAGTCTGTGTGCTGCTGTGGATTAGATTACATGGGGGCTGGTATCAAGAGAGACTTGGTTGCCTAAATATATAAGATGCATTTAATTATATTTAAATAAATAAATGCATATCTGTAGTAACTGGAGCGTATGCTATAACTGATCGGAGTTCAGCTTTGATTCATAAGAAATAATGAACACATGTGCATGTCTAAAGTGCTTTTTACCTGAGACGGAAATATTCCAACAATACCGTTTACTTAAAATTTGCAGCATTTCTGTGTTGGCTATGGAAAATCCCTGGCTGGTGTATGCTCTTATGCCGCGTACACACCATCACTTTATGTGATGAAAAAAAATGACGTTTTTAAAAACGTCACTTTAATTGACTGTGTGTGGGGGAAAACGTCGTTTTATGTCTTGTAAAAAACGACCAAAAAAAATTGCCCGTTAACGTTATTGCCCTTGGAGTCTTCTCACATTTATGATTGGCCATTGTAATTATCTACAGATTGTTATGTGTGTGGGCTGGTTCCACTTTTCACTGATTGTTTTTGTTCTTCAGGACATTATATATATATGTATCTTTGATCCTTGCATTACTACTATCAGATTTTGTAGTGATATTTTTATATCCTTTATTCTGTGCAAGGTTGATTCTAACGGTATAAAATATGGCCTAGATTCACGTAGGGTGGCGTAAGTGTGAACGGGCGTAGCATATTGTATTTACGCTACGGCGCCGCAACTTGGAGAGGCAAGTGCTGTATTCACAAAGCACCTGCATCCTAAGTTACGGTGGCGTAGCGTAAATGTGCCGGCGTAAGCGCGCCTAATTCAAATTGTGAAGAGGTGGGCGTGTTTTATGTAAATAAAGCATGACCCAACGTAAATTACGTTTTGAACGAACGGCGCATGCGCCGTCCGTGGACATATCTCAGTGCATATGCGCCGGATAGAATGCCTAAGATACGTCGAACACTGCCTACGACGTGAACGTAACTTACACACAGCTCTATTCGCGTACGACTTGCGCAAATGACGTAAAAAGATACGCTTGTTCCGACGTCCATACATTGCATGGGCTGCGCCACCTAGAGACCTGCTTTATGTTTACGCCGGCATATGTCTTACGTAAACGGCGTAACTAAATGCGACGGGCGCACGTACGTTTGTGAATCGACGTATCTAGCTCATTTTCATATTCAACGCGGAAATCAACGGAAGCGCCACCTGGCGGCCAGCGTAAATATGCACCCAAGATACGACGGCGTAGGAGACTTACGCCGCTCGTATCTTGGCAGAATGTATGCATAACTAATTCTATGAATCAGGCGCCTACATACGATGGCGCTCATTCGGACTTACGACGGCGTATCTGGAGATACGCCGTCGTAAGTCTTTGTGAATCTGAGCCTATGTGTCACCGGCTCTAACAAAAACGTAATAGGTTCAATCTCAAATTATGTTTGCTGCAGTTAAAAATATATATCCCACCCTAGAGTGGGATAATTGAAAAAAGAGGAAAGAGGTGATAACTGCGCTAACTTTCATATATGTTAGACATCTCTAGTTCAGAAATAAATGTGCATTTATTAAATTGATACAAGAAATTGAATATATATGCAACTTTAAATATTAATACCATTAAACAGGTGCCATCAAATAATTCCCTATGAGCTTGTTCAGTGATACAATACCGAACACAGCCCAAGCAACAAAAAAAAATAAAAAAAATTTGAAAAAAAGTCCAAGATTTAAAAGAAGTAGATCTAGATATATTATATATTCTAGTCCCAGTGGCTATCTTCAGTGCAGTTCAATTGTAGGTTAGGATGAAGGAAAAAAGCTGGGACAGCCGCACTCCAAAAAAACTCCTCCTTTAATTAAAAATCACAAAATACATGCCACAGCAAAAAACAGCACAACAAAAGAAAAGCTGACGTTTCGCACTATGCCTTAGTGCTTCTTCATAGAAGAAGAAGCACTAAGGCATAGTGCGAAACGTCAGCTTTTCTTTTGTTGTGCTGTTTTTTGCTGTGGCATGTATTTTGTGATTTTTAATTAAAGGAGGAGTTTTTTTGGAGTGCGGCTGTCCCAGCTTTTTTCCTTCATCCTAACCTGCATTTTGATTGCACTGCCTGCACCCTTGGCTCGGACCACAGGAATCAGATTACCTGGTTCTCTTTGAACGGTTACCCACTCTCGCAGTTCAATTGTAGATTTGTGAAATCAACCATTTATTCGTGACTCAGCACATCTGTGTTCCACCAATTTGTGACGGCACCGACACCTTATAATTTGCCCGCTCACCAGAAGTAAACTATATGTACGCCTTTGGTTCATCTATGGAATAACCACTCCACTCTCAAAAATCATCATGAAGCCTTCCCCATTCAGCGTATCAGCAATGTCAGCGTTTCAGCAATTAGCTTCTTATATATTATTCTCAGGAGCTCATGGAGAAATAAATAGCCATCATTGAGCAGTATGTTTCCTACTTTATAAAAAAAAGTTAAAAATTATTGCACTTACAATTTTAGGTACCCATAAGCTGGCACCAAGCCTTTCCAGCAGTGTAATGGAGCTGATGTCTCAACAAGCATTCCCCTGTGGTAGCGTGCGGCCCAAGCCTCACTACCACACGCTACCACAGGGGAACACTTGATGTGCTGAGTCACAAATGAATGGTTGATTTCACAAATCTACAATTGAACTGCACTGAAGATAGTCACTGGGACTATACTATATCTAGAGATCTACTTCTTTTAAATCTTAGACTTTTTTTCAGAATTATTTTTTTTTTTGTTGTTGCTTGGTGATTTATTGGGATACACACTGTGTTTGGTATTGTATCACTGAACAAGCACATAAGGAATTATTTGATGGTAGTTGTTTAACCGGTTAAGACCCAGACCATAATGCAGGTTAAGGACCTTGCCCCTTTTTGCGATTCGGTACTGCGTTGCTTTAACTGACAATTGTGCGGTCGTGCGATGTGGCTTCCAAACAAAATTGGCGTCCTTTTTTTCCCACAAATAGAGCTTTCTTTTGGTGGTATTTGATCACCTTTGCGGTTTTTAATTTTTTGTGCTATAAACAAAAATAGAGCGACAATTTTGATTTTTTTTTTATATTTTTAACTTTTTACTATAATAAATATCCCCAAAAAAGATATGAAAAACTATTTTTTTTCCTCAGTTTAGGCCGATATGTATTCTTCTACCTTTTTTTGGTAAAAAAAATCGCATTAAGCGTTTATCGATTGGTTTGCGCAAAATTTATAGAATTAATAATTTTTTAATTATTATTATTATTATTTATTATTAATAATTTTTTTTTACTACTAACGGCGGCGATCAGCATTTTTTTTCGTGACATCGACATTATGGCAGACACATCGGACACTTTTGACACATTTTTAGGACCATTGTAATTTTCACAGCGAAAAGTGCTATAAAATGCACTGTTTACTGTGAAAATGTCAATGACAGTGAAGGGGTTAACCACTAGGGGGCACTGTAGAGGTTAAGTGTGACCTCATGTGTGTTTCTTACTGTAGGGGGGAGGGGCTGGACGTGTGACGTCAGTGATCGTTGTTCCCTATATCAGCGAACAGACGATCACTGACACTGCCACAGAGAAGAACGGGGAAGGTTTGTTTACACTCATCTCTCCCCGTTCTTCAGCTCCTGTGACCCGATCGCGGGACACCCGCGGTGATCGCGTCCGCGGTCACGGAGCTTCGGACCATGTGCCCAGCCGTGCCATTCTGTTGACGTATATAGTCGTGCAGCGGTCCTTATGTGGTTAAGGGTATTAATATTTGAAGTTGATTCTAACTGACCTGTTATCAATGTTTCCATTCACTAGAGGTCACTGTGAACCTTACCCATTATGGGTCTATATTGATAGTGTCATATGAAAGAATTTTTTTATTTTTATTTAAATACTCTTTCTATACCAGCAGAAGTTTCTTCTTTAGTCTAGATTTTTTTTTATTTTGGCTAGTCCAGTGCGATTATAAAGACTGCTTTTCTTCATTGATGGCTAGTCTTTTACAACCAGGAAGTTGTTGTAGTACCTAAGTACCTTACTTCTTGCAAGTGAAACTACATAATTTCCTGCTTGACACTGGTGTTCTTCGCTTCCGGTTCTCTAGTTCTGGTTTCCGGGAAAACCAGTAATTGCTTTCTTATTCCATTTCTGGCTTGCAGCATATATATATATATATATATATATATATATATATATATATATATATATATATATATATATATAGCAACTCTTGTATACGTGGCAACGCCCCTGATGACGTCTGGTTACGATGGATCTCAGTGTAAGGAGTTGGGTTACGTGACGTTGCCAAATTAGACAGCCGACCTTCACACTGGATGGAAACATTGATTGTTTTTATTGGATTAAAATGTGCTTTTTACAATTTTACTAAGTTGTTTGTGAGTATTCTGGCCTTTGCTGTATTCTTAATAAATGTACTTGTCAGTAATACTGCACATTGAAGTTTGTTATACCTATTTACATGATGTCCTGATGTGATGAGAGTCTGTCTAAGGAGGATCCTATTGGTGTTCATGCAATCTATCTCCCCATGTGTATGATGAAATATAAGTGGAGGATTTTCAAGTGTTTTGATTAAGTAGTCCACTCATTGGGGCAAGAGTCCATGTGAACCTTTCCTTCTTGGTGACAGATTCTTCCCAGCACTCTCCCTACACCTATTGGACTGTTTTTATTGAGATTGGGACTTTTTATTTATTTTTAGCACTGCACTTTGTGATTTGTTATTTTGTCTTATTGTCAGGAGATTTGTGTCAGCAGCTGTGTTGCTATTAGTAACACTATCATTCATTAGCAAGGAATTTTTTGGTTTTTATTTATTTCCATACCTGGGAGTCTTTTTTCACCTGGTGTTTTCAACCCCAGAGATTCTCTGTGCTGTGCATTCTGGCCTTCCTACAAATCGGTACTTTGGCCTTAAAGTGATTGTAAAGTAAATATTTTTTTTAGGTAAAAACAACAAACATGTCATACTTACCTGCCCTGTGCAGTGGATTTGCACAGAGCAGCCCCGATCGTCCCTCTTGGGTGCTCCTGGCCCCTCCCTTCTGTTGAGTGCCACCACTGCAAGCAGCTTCTTGTGTCTATTCAGACTTGGAGCGGGGCACGGCTCCGCACCCTTTCTCTTCTCATTGGCTGACTGACTTTGATTGACACCAATGGCATTATGCTGCTGTCTCACCAATGAGGAGGGGTGTCCCAGGCAGCCGAGACAACAGCTTTTTATTCAGAGCAGAAGCAGGTAGGAATCTGCAACAACTTTTGTTACAATACTTGCAATGTAGATTGACCACTCAGAAAGGATTGCTTCCCCCCCCCCAACAAAAGTATAGTTAATATAAAGGGTCCAGTTCCCACAGGACATGTGCTAGAAACCCACTTGCTGTGCGTGCTTCCCACACCTTGTTAAAAAATACACTGCATTTGCAATCTGCAGTGGGTGCCAGTGTTAACCTAATGACACCCCAAAAAATGTATGGAGGGAGCTGAAACTAAAGCCTCGTACACACGATCGGTCCATCCGATGAGAACGGACCGATGGACCGGTTTCATCGGTTAACCGATGAAGCTGACTGATGGTCCGTCGCGCCTACACACCATCGGTTAAAAAAACGACTGTGTCAGAACGCGGTGACATAAAACACAACAACGTGCTGAAAAAAAGGAAGTTCAATGCTTCCAAGCATGCGTCGACTTGATTCTGAGCATGCGTGGATTTTTAACTGATAGTTGTGCCTACTAACGATCGTTTTTTTCCCATCGGTTAGGAATCCATCGGTTAAATTTAAAACAAGATTGCTTTTTTTTAACCTATGGATAAAGAACCGATGGGGCCCACACACTATCGGTTTTGACCGATGAAAACGGTCCATCAGACCATTCTCATCGGTTTAACCGATCGTGTGTACGAGGCCTCAGGGTTTCCAAGAGACAGCAGAGAAACCTTAAGGATTTCGAGAAGGTCTGTAAAGAAGAGTGGACCAAAATTAGTTTTATGTGTTTTTTATGGATTTTTGGTTGATATTCTATCTCTATCATTTATAATACACCTATAATAAAAAAATAAAGACCCTTAATTTCTTTGTAAGTGGGAAAACTTTCAAAATTTGAAGGGGATCAAATAATTATTTACCCCACTGTAGGCTGTTGACTTCGCAAGGGAATTATTCCTTAGGTTGCTGAATAAAGTGAAGATCTGCTGACTTCCATCATCCAATTATGTGCAAGCAATGCTGTTGTATTTTTCTTGCACGCGATTAGGTATTCTTTGTAAAGTGAATTTTCAACACATTTACTAGGCTAGGGAAAAATTATCTTGCAAATTGAGAACTACGTTGAACAGCCAATTTGCCTTTATTAAACCAATCCCATTATTTCTCTTAGGCCGGGTACTCACGACCAAACATGTATGGTGAAAGCGGTCCGTCGGACCGTTTTCACCATACATGTCTGCCAGAGGGCTTCTGTACGATGGTTGTACACACCATCGTACAGAAGTCCGCGCGTAAACAATACGCGGGGCGTGTCCGCGGTGTCGCCGCGTCGATGACGCGGTGTCGCCGCGACAATGACGCGGCGACGTGGGCGGCCCGCCTTTAAAATGCTTCCACGCATGCGTCGAAGTCATTCGACGCATGCGAGGGACGGCGGGCGCCTGGACATGTACGGTAGGTCTGTACTGACGACCGTACATGTCCGAGCGGGCAGAATTCCAGCGGACTGTTTTAAAACAAGTCCAGGAATATTTGTCTGCTGGGAAAAGGCCCGGCGGGCAAATGTTTGCTGGAATTCGGCCCGCTCGCGCCCACACACGACCAAACATGTCTGCTGAAACTGGCCTGCGGGCCAGTTTCAGCAGACATGTTTGCTCGTGAGTATGGGGCCTGAGATGTAATTGCCATTAGCTCTGATGGCGATTTCAGCCCCTTCAAATAAATGGGCTAAAATCGCACTGCAGACGAATTGCATGTGAATCACTCGGGAACGCACAGTGCGATACTGTGCGATTCATGGTATAAATCAACCCTATATTAGGATGATTTCCTTTTCATCACTATCTAAAAATGATTTTGAAGACTATGGGCCAGATTCAGAGAGATCGGCGTATCTTTAGAGCGGCGTAGCGCATCTGATATGCGCTACGCCGACGTAACATAGAAAGGCTCGTACTATATTCACAAAGCACTTGCTCCCTTTCTTGCGCCGGCGTAAAGTAAAATGGCCGGCGTAAGCCCGCCTAATTCAAAGTAGCAAGGCAGTGGGCGTGTTGTATTACAATTAACCGGGACCCCATGTAAATGCATGGCCGAACGAACGGCGCATGCGCGCGCATGCTCAGAATCACGTTGCATATACTCCCTAAGATACGTCGGCTCAATGCTTTCGACGTGAACGTAACCTACGCACAGCCCCATTCACGTACGACTTACGCAAACGACGTAAAATCTGAAGGCTGTTCCGACGTCCATACCCTAACATGACTTACCCCTGCTTTATGAGGGATAACTATATGCCGGACGTACGTCTTACGTAAACGGCGTAGCTTACTGCGACGGGCGCAAGTACGTTCGTGAATTGGCGTATCTAGGTAATTTACATATTCGACGCGTAAATCAACGGAAGCGCCCCTAGCGGCCAGCGTAAATATGCACCAAATATACGACGGCGTAGGAGACTTACGTCGGTCGGATCAAGCCGAAATTCAGGCGTATCTAGTTTCAAGAATACGGCACAGAGATACGACGGCGCATCCTACAACTTATGCGGCATATCAACAGATACGTCGGCGTAAGTTGTCTGTGAATCCGGCCCCTAGCATCCACTTTACCAGTAAATTATTTGAAAACACTATATGATATCAGAGTTGCGTGTATTGAGCTGTATAACAATTTTTCTATAGAACCCACAATATTTATTTTACAAAAATATTTAAAACCACCTTTAATTGGTTATACAAACTTTAAGCCTTTCTAGCACTATCCTGGGGACATCTTAAAGAACAACCTTGTCTGAACTTTTAATCATCTTTTCTGAGTGTTATATATAGCAATCTCAACCTTGTAAATATGTTTCCAGATGTGTAATTTTTCTGTGTGACTATTAAAATATAAGTTGCAAAGTAAACACTTTTTTTCTGGCATGATATGTTTTGAATGCACTTTCTTAGCTGACCTTATATTTATCTAATTTTTTTTCAGTCATTTAAAGCAAAGGATGGTTATGTTGTAATTGGAGCAGGCAACGATCAACAGTTCTCTACTGTTTGCAAGGTAAGCAGGACAGTGATGTAATGCAAGTGTTCCATAAAGGCACAGCCTTCAATATTTCTCTTACATTTTTCTTGAACATTATAAGTTGTAAAAATATGACTGATAGAAGTGACTATTTGAAGATAGGCTAAACATTATTATTCTTGGCAAGGCTGAGCTTTGCTGGGTAACTGGGTCCTTTGCAAAATCCTTCAGACATGCAACATAGTTAACGTGTACATTTTGATAGAAATAAGGATTCACTTTATAAATACAGAAATACTCACTGCATGCAGGGTTTTTTAAATTTATTTTTCTGCTATATATTTACAAAGTATTTAAGGTATAATGATCCCTTTGTAGGATTTCTCAGGGGTGCAGATATAAAATTTTTGGTCCTAAAAAAAGATTAGGGTGGGAAGAATCACTAAGTGGAGATGCACTTAGGGTTAAAGTGCATAGGTCAAAGGTCAGTTAGGGTTGAGGTTTAGGGTTATGGGTTAGGGTTAGGGTTTACCATTGAAGAATAAGGCTAGGGACCTTGGGGAGGAATTCTCTCTCCATAGATTGCAATTTTACTGATATCTGCAATTGAGACATGCTGTACAGAGTGAGCTTAGAATGTCTCCACTTATGCTTTCAAAACATCCTCTAATGAACGACATGTTGCTAGCAGAATATAAGAAAGGTATGATATCAAGGATTTATGCTAGATTGCTTAACACCATGCACGATGCCTCTGCACTCCCATGCAGAAAGAAGTTGGAAAAAGATTTAGGCCCCATAGATGGGGAAACCTGGGAACTATGCCTTACTCCGGCCCCATTGGTGTCCGTTTCTGCATCCCGCAGACTATCACATCTATTTTTGCTACATAGAGTATACAGGACTCCAGTCCGCCTACATAAATGGGGTTTTCGGGACACCCCACTGTGCCCGAAGAGCTGCATACATGATGGGGACCTGCTGCATATGATGTGGAAGTGTCCAAAACCTTTTTGGTATTCGAAGTATGGGCCAGATTCACAGCGGAGATACGACTGAGTATCTCAGATACTCCGTCGTATCTCTCAGAGTATCTATGCGACTGATTCATAGAATCAGTTACGCATAGATAGCCCTAAGATCCGACAGGTGTAATTGTTTTACACTGTCGGATCTTAGGATGCAGTACCGCGGCCGCCGCTGGGGGGGAGTTCGCGTCGTATTCCAGCGTCGGGTATGCAAATTAGCAGTTACGGCGATCCACGACGGATTTTCGCGTTCGGTACGTCGTCGCTAGTATAGTTTCCCGTCGCAATTTTAGGCGTCGTTTGACCTGCCCTAACTTTAGACAGCACACGTATGTGCTGTTTAAAGTATGGCCGTCGTTCCCGCGTCGAAATTTAAAATTTTTTTGTCTTGCGTAAAACGTCCGGGAATACGAAAGTACGCTACACACGTCGTCGCCGTTCGAAAAAATTACGTCACTTCGCGCAAAGCACGGCGGGAATTTCGAAACGGAGCATGCGCAGTAGGTCCGGTGCAGGAGCGCGCCTAATTTAAATGGTACACGCCCATTTGAATTATGCAGGCTTACGCCGGAGGCCGCCAGCGTAGGTTTTTATTGCAAGTGCTTTGTGAATCAGGCACTTGCGATGAAAACTTGCGGCGGCGTAACGTATCTACGATTTTACTGCTTCCCGAATACGTTGGTTATATATGTGTCTGTCACATGGTTTCCTCAATAAACTTTTTTCTGATAAAAAAAAAAAAAAAGAATGATGCTTTCCCCAACTTGTTCATTCCCCGACGTTTGGGTAGGCGGTACACTTTGGTGGGGGTGGGTCAGCCATGCCCCGTGACCTTTGACCTCTGGGAACCCGCCTTCTGACCTTTGACCCCTGGGGTAGGTCCCTGTTCCAACTCCTGAGTCCTGGTGATTCTCCCCACCCCACTCTTAGCGGGGTATACAAGGGAATGGACAGCTGTATAACGCAAAAACTGGGAGCAGCCTTTTTAGTGTGATTTTTGTTCTCAATCTGAATTAAAGCCCAAGTTTAGCAAAAATCAAAAACTTAAAAATCTGTACAATGAACATATTTTACAGTTAGAATGTTTCTCTTGTGCTGAAATTGTTCTCCTTCCCACCCCCCACCGCTGCCGGCATAATCGTATGGTGCCGCGGAGGGGTTAATACTAAAGAACTGTCAGGATCTCTCATCAAGAGAGCTATGCCAAACATTTCCTGACAGATCCGCCATTCATCAAAGCTGTACTACAGCGTTTATAAATGACACTGACACAGGATCTATGAATGGATGGGGAGGGGGTTGGAACTTACAATCATCCAACTGGTCCCTATTCAGAGTTTATGTTCCATTCATAGAAGCTGTAATTTGGCTTCTATGCATGGCGGATCTGGCAGGAAGAGATGACCATAGTCAAGTCTATTTTTAGAAAGAACTGCTCTTGCATCACTATTTGTGAACATCTTAACTGTATACCTAACTGTGAGCCATAGGAGTTGATTTGCTAAAGACAGATACAGTGGGGGGAAATAATTATTTGATCCCCTACAGATTTTGTAAGTTTTCCCACTTACAAAGAAATCTAGGGCCAGATTCACAGAACAAATACGCTGGAGTATCTACTGATACTCCGGCGTATTTTCAAATTTGCCGCGTCGTATCTTAATTTGTGATTTACAAACAAGATACAACTGCTTTTGGCTAAGATCCGACAGGCTAAGGCCTCGTACACACGACCGGATCTATCCGCTGGGATTTATCCGCAGATCAGTTCCAGCGGATAGATCCGGTGGTGTGTACGTCCGAGCGGACATTTATCGGCGGAAAAAATTCCAGCCGACGGATTTCCAGCGGATAAAAATTTCTTAGCATGCTAAGAAATCTATCCGCTGGAATCCTGTCCAGCGGATTGATCCGGTGGTCTGTACAGACTCACCGGATCAATCCGTCCGCTCCTCACCCTCGCATGCGTCGTAATTATTCGACGCATGCGTGGAAGTCTTTATCTTCCAGCGTCGCGCACGTCGCCGCGTCATCATCGCGGCGACGGCGCGGCACGTCACCGCGGATGGATTCCGCGTGGATTTCGATCTGATGGTTAGTACAACCATCAGATCGAAATCCGCCAGAGGATTTATCCGCTGGAACGGTCCGGAGGCCCCGTGTGTACGGCAATCCACGAAGCTACTCGCGTGCGTAACGTAGTTTTTTCCCGTCGCAAAGTTAAGCAATCTTTTTCATTGCCTAACTTTACACCAGCCATGTTAAAGTATGGCCGTCGTTCCCGCTTTGAATTAAAAAAAAATTTCGGCGTAAGTACGGTGTAAGTACGTTATGCACGTCGCCATTCACAAACACGTTGGGGCGCCGTAATTTCGCGCAAAGCACGTCGGGAAAATTGCGAACGGAGCATGCGCAGAACGTTCGGTGCGGGAGCACGCCTAATATAAATGGTACACGTCCCATTTGAATTAGGCGGGCTTGCGCCGGACGTCTTTACGATATACCGCCGTAAGTTTACACGCAAGTGCTTGGTGAATCAGGCACTTGCGCTGAAAACTTGCCGCGGTGTAACGTAAACACGATACGTTACGCCGCCGGAGTTTTCTGTGAATCTGGCCCGAAGGGTCTATAATTTTTATCATATGTAAAGAGAGGGTGCGGTTGAGGAAATTAGGCCAACATCCCTAAAAAAGTGAAAAGAAGTAAAGGATAACCCCTAAATGGGACTTTAAAGCGGTTGTAAAGTTATTTTTTTTACTTTTACCTACAGGTAAGCCTAGGTAAAATAAAATCTCCTAAACCTTTACGGTTTAGGAGATATTCCCCTCGCAATGAGCCGATGAATGCCGATGAATGCAGCGGCGAATGCGCACAGGGGATTTTTGGCTAGAGGCTCGGCAGCCGCCGGACCTTGCCGGAAAGAAGTCTCCCATGTGCATCACTGAAGCAGTGATACCCGGAAGACACACCGAGGCAAAATGTCAGCTGCCTCGGCGTGGACTGGGAGGGACACCGACTCCTCGTTCTAAGGTAAGTATTTTATAATGAGCTAGTATGCGGTGCATATTAGCTCATTATGCCTTTTCCCTTACAGGTGTAAAAAATAAAAAATAAATCAGCGGGTTTACTACCGCTTTAAGGGCCTAGGGTACGCTTAACACATTACCGTGAAATACATGTTTTGTCAAAAAAAGGAGAAAAATTGGTATTTAAGATAAAAAGATTAGGTACAAATTTTATTAACAATCATTAAAAAGCAGATTAAGGCTGGTGTATAATAACGTCAACGTGATGCAAATAACAATGTTGTGTATAGTTCTACATATTAAAGAGGCCGACATGATGAAGACAGCTGTGGCTAGGCATACAAGGAGACACCCCCCTAAATAAAGCCACAACACACTTTTTTCCATTGGGTATTAAAACATACATTGTAACATAGTCTGAAAGTATACATCCATATGTATTCTTGTGCACTCACATATGCATTTGCATTTAAGCCATATTTTCACCACCACATGTGGCCTGGTACGGTTCAGGAGGAGGGGGGGCGCTCTCGCGGCCTGCCATGTTGCGTGCTCGGATAAGGGTCTGGTATGGATTTTTGGGGGGAACCCCACGCTATTTTTTTTATTTGTGGTGCGGGGTTCCCCATAAAATCCTTACCAGACCTGAAGGGTCTGGTATGGATTTTGAGGGGACCCCTACGCAATTTTTTGTTCATTTTGGTTTGGGGTTTCCCTTAATATTCACACCAGACCCAAAGGGCCTTGTAATGGACTGAGAGGGACCCATGATGTTTTTTTCAATGACTTTTATCTCTATTGTGGGACCAACAATTTTCCTTTAGAAATGTCATTTTGCTGCAGGTACTGTTCTAAACACTGGAAAAATGTGCCACTTTACAGGCATACTATAAACCCCCCCAAGGGAATGAAATTTAAAGGAATATTTCACTTTTATTGTTTCACTTTGAGCATTATTAAAATATCACTGCTCCCAAAAAAACTGCCATTTTTAAAACTTTTTTTTTAAATTGATACGTGTCCCCTGGCGCAGGACCCAGGTCCCCAAACACTTTTTATGACAATACCATGCATATAAGCCTTTAAAATTAGCTCTTTTGATTTCTCCCATAGACTTTTAAAGAGTGTTCCACATCTTTCAAATTTGCCGCGAACACCTCAAATTGTTCGCTATTCGGCAAACAGGTGAACATTCGATGTTTGAGTCCTAGTTACGTTCGACTCGAACATCGGGCTCATCCCTACCTACAGTCAAGCACAGAGGTGGAAACATTATGCTTTGGGGCTGTTTCTCTGCTAAAGGTGCAGGCCGACGTTGCTGCATGGAGGGGTCAATGGACGGGGCCATGTATTGTAAAATCTTGGATGAGAACCTTCTCTATCTTTTGTATAGAAGAATACACTGTATATATTTCCTATAATTCCTTGTTTAGCTTTGTTTGACCTGTTTTATGTTGCGTTATGTTTCTTTGGCCAACAGCTTGTCCTATTGTGGGGCAAAGCAGATCAAAGGCAGCCTTTTCTTGTGAAATGGCTGCATTTAACTGCATATATTTAAATGCAAAATGCTGAATTTGACATGAAGGGTTGTTGAACTCAAATAATGTCTAATAATGTCTCTGACACACAAATATTATTTGGTCTAACATACAAGTTAGTTACTGAGTCATCCTCACTGTTACAATTAAATATTTGAAGGGCTGTATTCAAAGCCAAAACTATATGGTAATCTTCAAAGGGTTGTCATGTACATGACACATTTTTTATTCTGTGGGGTATCCACCATTTTATCAAATGTCTCACTTTTATTCTTGATGTTATTCCTTGCCATAAATACGTGCTTTTATATTATGGATGCCACACACGGGTAAACAGAAGAATTCAGCCTGCTCAACATGTAAATCAGACCCTTGCCATGCATCCTATATTAAAGGCTTGTCATAGAGTACTATATACAAATCGTAATTGGTATAAAAAATTTAACATCCAGTGTGGTCGTTAGGGAAAGTTGTGAAATAGATTTAAAATAAGTGTGTAGAAAATGTATTTAAGCCTTTCATCTTCAATAAAAGAAAGACTTCATAGGAAGGGCCAGTGGTACAAATACCAAACACTCAGAGAGCTGTCTGTGAAGTTATTTACATTGCCTTGGAGATATATACTCTGGATAACTGCCCTAAGTGGTTACAGACACATGGAGTTAAAAAGCTATACAAATTCAATTGAATGCGATAATACATACTGCACTGATGTTGTTATATTAAAATATTAGGAAAGTCCATTGAATATTCTTTTGTTGTTTCATTGACTTAGTACTTGGTTGCTAAGACAACTGGCTTCTGGGGAAAGAGAGACATACTACTGTATATTCTCATGTACATAGAATGGCTGATCTAGTAGGCTTCATGAACATCTGGTTGCTGCTGGCACAGCATGTGCATCATATACCGTAATTAGCCAGCATATTTTACAATACACATCTATCATATCCTAGACATTCGAAACAAGTGCTTAGTCAGTCCTGCATCAAAAGGGATGTAAAGCCACTAAGAAGGAAAGAAAGACAGAAGGAGAGGAAGAAAAAAAGGGATGAAAGGAAGGAAGTTAAGCCCTTGGTGAAACTATCCAGCACTATACAAGACTTTTTAGTATTTTATTGTATTTTTAAAGATAGGCTGTACCTCTCTACAGTATAGAAAGATCACTCAAGAGAGCGTGTTTCCTCTGATGGGACTTTAAATTGGGTCGCTGACAGCTTATATACAGTAGGAGTAGTAGGAATCATGGAATATTATAAACAAATATTTTATTTAGAAAAAGATAAAAATAATGAATTATCACAGATGCAGAGAATAAACATCTAACATAGCAGGATGCACATAAATGGATGCATGGATTAAATTGTGTACAATACAATAACCAACTCTATTGACAGTCTCTGACTGACAACAGAAGGACCCAACGTTTCAAGGTAATTGAAGGTAAACCTCTTCTTCAGGGGTAATGGGTAAAGCCACAACGATATTTACATCTACAATTAAAGGAAGCAGAAAGGCACAGATTTGTAAGTACATGCATTTATACCAGCACATTATTGAAATTATTTAGGCAAAAAGGAAGCTTTCTTGACATATATCTAAGTAGACATGTTAGACAGTAAGACATAGGTACTGACCACATATATTATGTACAAATTTTCAAGACATCCATAGCATCCGATAAAAGGTAGGTCAGCTGCAGCTCCACAATGACCAGAGGTGGGAAAAAGGGGGTAGAGAAGGGGAAGGGGGACCTCCAGGAGCGGACACGACACCACAAAGATAGACAGGTATCCCCAGCAAAACAGGTATCCCCAGCAAAACGATGCTACAAGGGTAATGCCACTCTCTAGTACCTCTTTACAGTGCAGTCTCTGTTTCATTGTGTTGCTTACTTTGAATATAAAAGACTTATTGTTTTCACAATCATTTTGCTTACTATTAAATTGAGGAGGAAACTCTTTCACAAACTGTATGTATTCTGTTCTGTGTAAGGTGCCTCAGTTAGAAGAAACTTTTTATAGTAACATGCTTTAACTGCTAGAGTCTCAGGCCTAACGCACACTGGATTTTTTATTGTGGCTGTTATGGGGCTCTGGCATTTTTTTTCTGCTTTTAAAGGCCCTTGAATGTTAGCCTATGTGTCCATTCACACATAGGCATTTAGAGGCAGAAAGAAACCCCACAGCCAGTGTGCCCGAGAGCAGCAATGTTTTGAGGGAAAAAACAATAACGCAAGGTGCGTTCAGCACTTGAGCTTTAATTCATGTCACGAAAAAATGTAGAGCTTGCAATCTCTCTTATAAATAGGTGCATCTGTATTGAAAATCCTTTTTTTTATTGGTCTTATGTAATATTCTAATTTTCTGAGATACTGAATCTTAGGTTTTCACTAGCTGTAAGCTATAATCCATCAAAATCAAAAGAAAGAAATGCTTGAAACATATCACTCTGTGTGTAATAAATCTATAAAATACCGTCTATGAGTTCAACTTTTTAAATTGAATTACTGAAATAAATTAACTTTTTAACGATATTGACATTTTTGAGATGCACCTGTATATATAACAAATTTATGAAAACAAAAAATACACAGCGAAATTACATAATGCACATGTTACATAAAAAAATATATAAGATAAAATGAACAGCATCCAATAAAAGTAAAGTTACACTCACTTTTTCCAGTGCCTGCAGTATGTGACGGCACCAGTGTATACAGCAGCAGTGAATTTTAGATTTGTGCTGCCCTGGGCAAGACTAAAAAAAAACGCCCCATCTAAATTTGGCCCACCCCAGTCGCTTCAAAATTGCGCACGCCCAAGCAATGGTGGCAAACGTACATTTTACTATCCATAGGCTATATTTTAAAAGCCTTTACAGGTTGCCACTTTAGATTTACAGAGGAGGTCTGGTGCTAGCATTACTGCCCATGATTTGACATTTGCGGTGATACCTCACATGTGTGCATGATTGCCGTTTGTGTGCGTGCGGGACCAACACGTTTGCCTTTGCGTGCGAGCATGGGTGGACGGGGGCACTTTACATTTATTTTATTATTATTATTTTTTTTTTTTTTTTAAACTGTTGCTTAAAGCAGAGTTCCACCCAAAAGTGCAACTTCCGCTTAATCCACTCCTCGCCCCCTTACATGCCATTTTTTTGGGGGGGAGTGGGGGCTTCAGGAGGAGTGGGAACTCCTGTCCCACTTCCTCCTTCCGCCGAGGGACACGTGACAGGTCCCAGGCGATCGCCTGTCCAATCAAATGGCGCAGCGCAGCTCGCACATGCGCAGTGGGTGCCTGGCCAAGAAGCCGAAAGCTGTCACGACCGGGTGCCCACACTTAGAATGAAGACGCTGGCCGGAGAGGGGGGGAGAGGAGCGTAGCCCAGGCTGGTGCGTCGCTGGAACGTGGAGCAGGTGAGTGTATGTTTATTAAAAGCCAGCAGCTACACTTTTTGTAGCTGATAACTTTTAATAAACATTAAAAATTAGTGGAACACCCCTTTAATTATTTATTTTTAGCACTTTTATTGCTGTCACAAGGAATGTAAACATCCTTGTGACAGCAATAGGTAGTGACAGGTAGGGTTGTCCCGATACCACTTTTTTAGGACCGAGTACAAGTACCAATACTTTTTTTCATGTACTCGCCAATACCGATTACCGATACTTTTTTTTAAATGTGTCCATGTGTCCCCAAATGCAGCCTTGTCCCCAAATGCAGCCATGTCCCCAAATGCAGCCTTGTCCCCAAATGCAGCCTTGTCCCCAAAGAGAAATCCAAGCCCCCCCGCCGTCTAGTTGATCAGCGCTCAGGGAACATAACGGCTTTCATTTAAATAGGTGTGTGTTCCCCGCCGCGTGTCGTCATATATAGCCACTCATGTGCCTTCATAATTAATGTGTGTGACACCACATGAATACAAAAGGAATTAAATGCAAATTAAAGCAAGATTCAATATGCACAAAAACACCTGTGCAAACCACTAAAATAAGTGATAATCAATTAAAAGTTCATAGAGTGTTGATTTCCCAAGTACTTCCAAAGTGAATCACCATCAAAGGTAAGTGCCTAGAATATCCCAGGAAACCGTGTTTGTCAGCAGGACAGAAGAAAGCCTCCACCTCTTAATTCAAATCTGCTTACCAGATTAATTTGATCTCTAATGAGATCACATGCGCGTTTAGGCTCAAATAGCCTAGCTGATTACTGGGAATTCATGTAGTCTCCTCTTATATCTCCATTAGCAGGTCTCAGGCAGGTCACCCCACAATAGATAGCCCAAAAAGAGAAAGGATGCCAACATAGAGTAGTACCGTTTAAAAACAAAGTTTAATAAGATACTAGTTGCACTTACAGTTAAGTGGAATAAATGAGCGTGTAGTTAAATAAGATAGCCGGCCGGCTCTCACAATCCACCCGTCCTTCTGGAGGATAAACAATTGGTGAGGATAAACAATTGGTGATCTGTCTATCAAAAGTGCCCGGACAAGGGGGAGTGGCTATATATGACGACGCGCGGCGGGGAACACACAGCTATTCAAATGAAAACAGTTGTGTCCCCCGAGCGCTGATCAACTAGACGGTAACGGCGGGGAGGGGGGGCTTGGCTTTCTCTTGGGGACTTTCTCCTGGGGACTAGACGGCGGCAGCAGCAGCAGCAGCAGCAGCTCTCCTCTCCTCCATTAGTGACATACCCGAGGACTGCTCTGCTCTTCTTCGCTCTCCGCCCCCTCTCCACCCAATCTCTGAAAAAAAAGTATCGGGTGAAGCATCGGGAGCATTTGCGCGAGTACAAGTACTCGTGCAAATGCTCAGTATCGGTACCGATACTAGTATCGGTATCGGGACAACCCTAGTGACAGGTACTCTTTATGGAGAGGTCTGGGGTCTATAAGACCCCAAATGCCTCTTCTGCACTCAAAATCATAAAAAAAAACACGATCTGTGTTTTTGAATGCTTTAGATTTTTAGAAACTGGTGCCAATGGTTCCCAAGTGCACCAGAAGTGATATGTCATTGTTTCTGGTTTACTGCTATGAGCTGCAGAGAAAAGTTATCCCAGCTTTGCTTAGCGGTCTGGCCAGCTGACGGACATGATGGCTGGTTGCTCGGGGCATCCCCTCCTGCTGCTTGTAATAGCAATTGGAGCAGCTATTTCACGCGACTTGGGCCATAAATGTAAGGATCTCTATGATTAAACCATGTGTCAGGTGAAGCATGTTAGGGGCGTGGCTTCGGGTTGAAGATTTCAACGTGTGCTGTCAGTGTTGGAGAAAGCGGCTGCTTCATTCGTGTTCCTGAGAGTTAACAGATCTCTGGGCTTGACCACTTAAGTGACGTAACAGATGAATGAGAATGAGAATGAGAATGTGAACGGTGATGTGAGTTGGGATCAACAAACAAAAAGGCAGCTGAAAGATAAGGTTTCTATTGCATGTGATGAAGGTATTACCATTTTTTTGGCATTTTATTAGGTGATGCCATGTCGTTTTTAAAGAGTATCAGTGAACTTGTTTAGAACATAAAGTACTTTATACTCTAGGCCAAATTTCAAATAAACCAATTAGACCATAGCCTGGGGCACCATGGCTACTACAGGTGGCACTTTACTTCACAGGCCATTTGTCCCTACATATCGCTGTACTGCTATACCTATAGCCTGATACCTGCAAGAGAATCCCTGCCATAGGCTCTCTCTTTTGCTGCACTGAAGTGCTTCCTCAGCTATCTGAATTGCTAGGTCTTCTCCCACATGACCCCCAGCCAGCATGCTAAGACACAGCAATGCCACTGGGGTGAGCATGGGACCTGGAATTTGGGCAGGCACTGGTGGTGTCCTCAACAGTGCGAGGAAAAGTTGTGCAAGCTGAGCCTGAGCTGAGATCTATCAGTGGGGAAGGGAGACTGTAGACAATTTGGACAAGTAAGGCTGTAATCATACATTATAGTAACCCATCAAAGGCATATTGGTGAAGTGGGCCAGGTGACTGTGCATAGTACTGTATTCAATGTTTTCAATGCTCCAATTTGCTGATTTATGATTCCAGTCTGTTTGACATATGGCTGCACTGTAATCTGATTTCCCAATAAACTCTATTGGGCTGATTCCTGAAAAGTTACACGTCTTTATGGACGTTGTGCACTCATTCAAATCATTTGGTGGGGGGGTGCAGGGTTCATTCACAGGATTTGGGCTTGGCCCCTTCGTTCCAGTGAAAAGAACTTTTAAGGCGTCAGCATACCAAGACATTTTGAACAATTTCATGCTCCCAACTTTGTGGGGACAGCTTTGGGATGACCCTCTCCTGTTCCTACATAACTATGTACCAGTGCACAGAGCAAGGTCCATAAAAACATGGATGAGCGAGTTTGGGATGGAGGAACTTGACTGGCCTGTACAGAGTCCTGACCTCAACCAGAGAGAACACCTTTGGGATGAATTTGAGCGGAGACTGTGAGCCAGACCTTCACATCAGTGCCTGATCTCACAAATGCGCTTCTGGAAGAATGGTCAAACATTCCCACAGACACACTTCTAAACCTTATGGACACCCTTCCCAGAAGAGTTGAAGCTGTTATAGCTGCAAAAGGTGGTCCGACTCAATATTGAACCCTACAGACTAAAACTGGGATGTCATTAAAGTTCATGTGCGTGTAACGGCAGGTGTCCCAATACTTTTGGTAATAGAGTGTATCTTTATGGCTAGGTTGAACAGTTCACTTAATGATGCAGGATGGAGGAGGGCAAAGGTGGAAGCACTCAGGGTGGATCCATGGGGGGGCAACAGGGCAATTGCTCCCCCCGAGAAAACATTAAAGACTCTGATGCCGCGTACATACGATCATTTTTCAGCATGAAAAAAACTTTGTTTTTCAGCATGTCGAAAAAACGAAGTTTTCTCAACTTCATCATTAAAACGATGTTGCGCGCACATCATAGTTTTTAAAAAAATGCTCTAGCAAAGCGCGGTGACGTACAACACGTACGACGGCACTATAAAGGGGAAGTTCCATACTCCTTTGGGCTGCTTTCGCTGATTCCGTGTTAGTAAAAGACGATTTGCGCTTTTTTGTCTGTTACAGCGTGATGAATGTGCTTACTCTATTATGAACGGTAGTTTTACCAGAACGAGCGCTCCTGTCTCATAACTTGCTTCTGAGCATGCACGTTTTTTTTATGTCGTTTTAGCCCACACGATCATTTTTTCAACCCGAAAAACAACATTGTTTAAAAACGACGTTAAAAAATGCAACATGTTTGAAAGTTTTTTTTGTCGTTTTTCAGAACCTGAAAAATGATGTGAAGCCCACACACGATAATTTTAAATGACATTTTTGAAAAACAACGTTTTTTTCATGCCGAAAAATGATAGTGTGTACACGGCATGAGGCTGAGCGAGCCCGGGTAACCAGAGCCGCGGTCGGGACAACCCGCAGCCATTCTAAACATGAATGACTGCTCAGAAACCTCAAGACTGCACTCTCCGCCCCCTGTACCTCCCCCAGAAGTTTTTTCAGCTTCTCTCCTGCAGGCTGCTGCTTAAGTGGGCAGGATGTGCCTTTTTCACGAGATCTTGCTTGTCTGGAAGCAGGAGATGTGTGCAGCTGAGTAGAGGGAAGCCGTATGAAAGTTCCTGGAGGTGAGCTCTGCTGCTTGCACTACAGTGTGGATTTTTTACAGGCACCTCTATGCTGAGCCTCCTGAGTTACTGCAGCTTAGCAAAGAGGATCTGTTAGCTGACAAATCAGATCTTCTATTCATGACAAGTGAGAAAGAAATTTAACTTAACTGCTCTCCTGACTCCCCCCCCAGTGTATGCTCTCCTGATCCCCCCAGTGTATGCTCTCCTGATCCCCCCAGTGTATGCTCTCCTGATCCCCCCGGTGTATGCTCTCCTGATCCCCCCGGTGTATGCTCTCCTGATCCCTCTCCGTGTATGCTCTCCCGATTCCCCCCCAGTGTATGGTCTCCTGACCCCCCCAGTGTATGCTCTCCTTAACCCCCCCCCCCAGTGTATGCCCTCCTGATCCCCCTCAGTGTATGCTATCCTGATCCCCCCAGTGTATGCTCTTCTGATCCCCCCAGTGTATGCTTTCTTGACCCCCCCAGTGTATGCTCTCCTGACCCCCCCAGTGTATGCTCTCCTAACCCCCCCAAGTGTATGCCTGCCTGACCCCCCCCCAGTGTATGCTATCCTGATCCCCCCAGTGTATGCCCTCCTGACTCCCCCCCCCAGTTTGTGCTCTACTGTTCCCTGCACACTGCCCTGCATACTACTGACCTCTATACACTGTATTACACAATAAATCCAGTTCCGTAAGTAACACCTTTTCTCTTATCGTCCATGGACGGACACAGCTCCTTAAATCTTGACAAGTGGGTTATGTTCCCTGTTTACAGGAGAGGACTAGGCAGAAACATGTTAAATAGTTAAATACATGTTACATTAACAGAGTTGAACAGCCCCGCCCAGGGGGCGGTCCCTCCAGACATAACCCTCCTCACTGCAGCTTGCAGCCTCAGTTTCGTTCTGCCTAGCAAAGGAGAAGGACGTATGGCTCCCTTTGGGCCCAGCGCCCTGAGGAGAAATTTTATTTTATTTTACTTTACTTTTTCTTGAAGAATCTTCTTTCAACTGTTGGCTGAGAGACAGGCTGGATATTATAGATCCTTGTAGTCTACTCAGTCCGACCAGCAAGCGTGGGCACACCTTTGCAAAGAGGCTTGGTCTGCCACGCCATACCTCATGACTCCTGAGGTGGCCGGTGAGCTTTGCTCCGAGGTCCACATATGACTGAGCTGTGGTGTTGCCTCACTCACAGTGGACCGGGCCGACAGCTACCTCCATTGCGGTTGTAGGTCTGTCAGGAATGCGTCAGCGAGTCCTCGCTCGGACGGGTAAGTACAGTCCCTCCTGCTTCGGTGGGTTGGTACAGCTGGGCATTCCTGGGGTTCGGGGGTCCCTTCCCCTTACTTCCCTGCTCCTTTCCCTTGCTGCATTGCTAACATTGCCGCTGTTAGGGGGTAGGGGGCCTTCCTGAGGGGACTGTTATCTGGCCTTTTTCTTTTTTGTATTGGGCTTTCCTGTGAGGTAAAAAGCCCTGTGATGAGCACAGATGTTTATGATTATACTTCAGCAGACGCTGACTGATTGGTGACACCTGTAATGGTTTTGCTTTTTATGCTGTATCTGTGTCTTATCCTTAAATAAAACAGCCCTATGAGGCTTTTCCTGTTTAAACACAGGTCCCTGCAAAAGTTACCTCACGGTTCTTTTCCTCACAGGCAGCGCTGTGCAGTCTCCTCCTGAGGGAGTCCCCTGGTTACCCCTGGTCAGCGCAGCAAGTGGGTGAGAGGCCCTGAATAGGGCTCTAGGAGCTTTTGTCTATTTGTATGGACAGGTGTGCATATTATAATACACACTATATGTAAATATTGGAGTCAGTATCTGGGTCCTTCCCCACATGCTGGTGGTGGCAGCAGGTGTTAGCACCTGTGATTCCCACAGAGTTTTTATTGTTAGTCCTGGACACAGTTTGTGCCAGGGTGGGGGTGGACTGCGGGCGGGCGGTAAAAGAGTGCCCCCTTCCCCCGTTATCCCCTGGGGAATGCTCTGTTATGGAGCCATGGACCAGGTACCTCAGTGGTCGCTGGCGCTATTTTTTGGGAGATTTTTCAATTACATTGAAAACTCCCATTGGCGCCCATTTTGTCGTAGCCACGCTATGGCGCAGCTTACATTGTGCTGGCCTTTTTCCTGTGGCCGCGTTCTGAACGCTCGGCGGCCATCTTGGAGTAGTCCTGACCCCTAGTGCTGTATACAACTCACAGAGTGAGCATTTTGCACCAGACAGTGGAGGAGCACCGACTCTCTCCTGAGGTTATTAGCCTAGCGGACCAGCTGGTCCAGGGCCTCATATAGGTCTGTGATGCTTCATTGAATGCTGCGCCCTTGTTATCCAGGCGTCTGTTTCAGAATGGTTTTTGCACACGGTGGTGTAGTGCTTAACTCCATTACTTGGCAGCAAAAGAGTCATTGGTTCGAATCTGCACACTGACGCCAATCTGCACACTGACGCCAATCTGCCTGGAGCTTGCATTGTCGCTCCCTGTGTCTGTGTGGGTTTCCTCCGGGTACTCCGGTTTCCTCCAAAGACATGTGTGCATACACCTACATAATATACATACACACTATGTGTGTGTATTATTTAGGGGCAACCCTCCCAGGCCGTCAAAGGCCCAGCTGGGGGACTAATCTGTCCCTGGGTGCATAAGCCGATCACGCCGGCACCCAAATCCTGCCAATGTATATAGCCTTCCCTCCCTGTCTCTAGGTGGGAGGGGCGGCTTGCAGGTTCACAATTCAGTGAAACCTCCCTGCTCTCCGACTAGTGGGTCTGCGAGGTGGTCTCTTCGGAGTACTAGATAGGGTTTCCTCCTATCCACAGAACAAAGTTCTGTCCTTGTGTCTTCCCCTCCCGGCACGTCGGTCTGCCTTGGGCAGTGTGGGATTTGCTAAGCTGCAGGGTAATTTTACCTTTCCTGCAGGACGAGAGTTTTGGGGTTTTCTATGGGCCTCAGGCCCTAAATACCTTTGTGAACGTCGGGTAGTTCCGCATGGAATCCATTTGTTCGGTGGTAGCTGCGCTTCATCCGGGGGATGTCCTGACGTCCTCGGACATCAGGGACGCATACATGCATGTCCCGTTTTGCACATGTCACAGTGTTTTTTTTCTGTGCTTCGTGATGAGAGAAGGGTCTCTGTCAGCCTGTGGCCCTCCCTTTTGATCTGGCGTCAGCACCATGGGTTTTCAGCTAGGAGCTCGCACTTATTTGAATTTTGTTGGGACAGCGAGGCTTTGCCTCATTGGCTACTTTGACGACTTTCTTCTGAGAGCAGCTTCTGTCTCCGACCTAGTGGATGGGTTATTCCCATTCAGACCCTCCGAAGATTCGGGTGGATGTTAAACGTTTAGGCCAGAAAGTGTAGCTCAGTGGCAGCAAGCCTGCCCTACATGTGTGCGACCCAGGGTTCAAATTATGGGCATGCTAGGTTCCGACTCAGCGTTGGAGTATCTAGTGTTGATCCAGACTCCTCAGTGGCAAAGGTCCTTCTTCCCCTGGAGAAATTGCAGACTCTTCAGTCTGCGGAGAAGGTATTGGCATCACGCAATCGGTCTTCTCTCCGGGCGCCTGCTGGTTCAGGGTCTGTGGGTAGCCTCCTTCAAGGTGGTACTGTATGCCCAGTTCCACACCCTGGTTTTCCAGTGGAACTACTGTCCAGGTGGTAAAAATCTCTTGTCTCTGAAATCATTAGATTCCTGTGCGCCACCTAGTCAGAGTCTCTCTGAGTTGGTGACAGAGATTCCCGACTCTTCGGTCCGGGAAGTTGTTCCTTCCTTCCAGTGGTCGGTGTTTACGACGAATGCCAGCTCACGGGTTGTGAACCTGGAGGTTCACAAAACTGGGGGGTCCAGTCGGCCCTGAGTCGCTGGACTTGCGTGGACCTATGACCACACCTCCTTGAATGTGTCTGGTCTCGGTAGCTACCCAGGGTCGGGCCTGGCTAGTGCCTGGTGGAAGACCGCCTGGGAATACCAGGTGCTGTCTACTGTTCATTGTCCTACTATTTTAGGCGATCAGGCTATGCTTCTCCTTGTGGTCGACCAATCTGGTTTCAGCCGGACAACGCCACGGCCGTGGCTTCAGTCTACCATCAGGTATGCCGGCAGGCAGACTACTGGAGTCGCCAGATGCTGGACCAGGGCGACTGGTCTTTGTGCTTGGGGTGTTTCGGCTCCCTTGCAGGAGGTGAGCCTCACATGGCATGGATCTCCTGGCAGCTTGTCTCCGCCGCAAGGGTGTCAGTTAGTGGCCAGGTCTAGTGATCTTGTACAGACGCGTCAGTCGCGCTGGTGGCCCTGTGTTGTCTGTATCGGTGATTTTTTGCCATTCCTCCATGGTAGTTGCTTCCTCGGCCGCTCCACAGAGTGGATGCTGAGGAGATCCCGATGATTCTAATCGCTCCAGATTAATCTCGGCGTCCTTGGTACGCTGATATCGGGCGCCTGGTAGCGGAGGCACCCTGGCGATTGCCAGGGCAGGAGGTTCCTGTCTCAAGGTCCCATACTTCCTCCTGTTGTACAGTCACTGACTTGCTTAACATGGTTATTGGAAGCCAGACTTTAGGTGACCAGGGTCTGTCTGACTCGGTCATCTCAACAGGGCACCGTAGTCTTCTTCCGGAGGATCTACCGTCGCACCTCTCTTGGTGCGAAGGGATGGAGTGACGTCCACGGGCGTACTTTCAATGTCCAGGGTCCTGCTGTTTTTAAAGCTTGGATTGGATCTAAAAATTGCTTAAAGCACCGTTTGGGGGCAGATTTCAGCCTTGGCTGTGTTCTTTTAGTGGCCTTTTTGCGGCCCGTTCCCTGGTGGGTCCCCTTTTTTTGTGTGCAAGGGGTTTGTCATATACTTTCCCCTCTTGGCCCATCTCTTCCCCCATGAGTTTTGACTCTGGTGCTCTCGGTTCTTCAGGAACCTTCCTTTTGGAAACATCAGAGAGATTTTCTCTTGACACTATCTCAGAAGGTGGCCCCTTTAGTGGCCTTTACCTCTGTTAGAGGGGTTTCTGAGTTGGCGGTCTTGTCTTGCAAGCCGCCATGCTTGATCCCCCATAAGGATTAGGTGATGGTGCGCCCGCGACCTTCCCTTCTTCCGAAGGAGGTTTCGGCCTTTCATACTTTAGGCGTGGTACGCGCTTTGCGGGTATACCAGCCTACTACGGCTCCATCTCGGAGCTTCTGACTCTCTTTTGTGTCGGTGTCTGGTCCACAAAAGGGCCTGGCGGTCTCGTCGACCACCATTTCTCGGTGGATCGGGCAGGCCGTCATACAGGCCTATGCTCCTAAGGGCGGGCCCCCCTTTCCGGTCACGGCACTTTCGACCAGGGCAATTGGTGCTTCCTGGGTTTTTTTTTTTTTTTTTTTTCCCGACATCATGCGTCGGTCTCACAGGTGTGCGAGGCGGCGATTTGCTCGTCCGTTCACGCTTTTTCCAGAATTTACATGGTTGCTGTGAGTGCATCTTATGATGTTTTTTTCAGCCGCTAGTTTTTGCCGGCGGCTGTTTAAAGTTGCACTTCCTCCGTTGAGGAGCTCTGCTTGTTTTGGGGTGAAGTTAAAATTGTTTTTACTGATATATTTCCCACCCCTCGTTTTTTGACACTGCTTGGGGACGTCCCACTTGTCAAGATTTAAGGAGCTGTGTCCGTCCATGGACGATAAGAGAAAATAGGATTTTTTGTACTCACCGTAAAATCCTTTTCTCTGAAGTCCATGGACGGACACAGCTCCCACCCCTCCTTTTTAGGTTTGTACTGCTTGTTACGAACTGAGGCTGCAAGCTGCAGTGAGGAGGGTTATGTCTGGAGGGACCGCCCCCTGGGCGGGGCTGTTCAACTCTGTTAATGTAACATGTATTTAACTATTTAACATGTTTCTGCCTAGTCCTCTCCTGTAAACAGGGAACATAACCCACTTGTCAAGATTTAAGGAGCTGTGTCCGTCCATGGACTTCAGAGAAAAGGATTTTACGGTGAGTACAAAAAATCCTATTATTTTATGGCAGTGCCCCTCCCAAGACTAGACTCTGGATCTGCCACTGGAAGCACTCAAAGTTGTTCATGCAGGGAGGGGGCAGAACAAGATGGTAGAGAAAAAACATTTGAATCCAGCTCTGCTTATTCTTTACAATTAACCCCTTACAACCCCCTTTTAAAGCACATGTAGCATGTATATTTATATATGTATATAGCATTCTTTATGCCCAAAAATCACTGTAGTGATGCAAAGCGTCCCTACTGTGAAAGGGCAAAATTGATGGGCATGCCTTCTAGGCCAAAAGAAAAGCCCAGTCCTCCCCTGAACAAACCCTGTATATGTGTGTGGGGTTGACAGTTAATCTTGTGTGTGTGTGTAGAGTAGGGCACAGGGACACACAGAATTCAGATTTGTATGCCCTTCAACAACCAGTCTAGAGATATATTTCCCCTGAGGTTTTTGTTTTTACTACAGTACTTTATTGAATACAAACTGATTGTCATGCTAACAAGTAGACAGAATCTCTGCCTTGATCACTAATTGAGATGAAGGGAATGCATTCATCCTTTTTTAATTTGTACAAGAACATATCACACCCAGCAGATTCTCCTAAAGTTAATAAAATGTCATTTTGTCTGAAGTGGAATACATACCCATGTACATTACTGCCACAGGATGTCACCAGTGCTCCAGTAGTGAAACTTCCACTGTCAAAATATGTGCTTCCAGTCCAACAATGTAGTAAACGCCTCATTGATTTATAATAGCGGCCATAAATCTTAAAAAGTACAATTTTAAACTAGCAATAAATACGTATGTTTTTACTACATTCTTGAGTGGATTCAGGTCACTTGTTGTAATTCCACGAGATGATATAAACAAACGCAAGTAGAGAAAAATGTGTAGATTTGTCTTGGATACCTGACACTGGAATATACACACTTGCCACCATGTTATCCTAAGGATTTGTTATTTATTGTATAATAATTTATTGTCCACCTGTTGGAACATTATAAGATTGTTTAAGGTTAAGTTTGCCTTGGTGACCTAGTCACAAGAAAACAGATTTGATGTACTTTGCACATTTTTACATTTTTTAGAGTATAGTGAAGAGAACAGTTGGATAGTGTAAGAGATTTGATTTAAAGTGAAACTCCAGTTTTGCTGGAAAAATAAAAAAAAACTTCCCCAAGGGTAACAAGGGTTTTAGCAGACCTATGTTAAACTCTCACCTGTCTCTGCTCTGTAGATACTGAGGCAATGATTGTTAATTCCCAAAAGAAAGTAATAAATAGAAGGGACTACCTTTTTATAAGAATATGATCACTGCTTGTGTTTAAATACAAGACATGTTGTATCTGTGGCATCCCTTGAGATTTTTAGCACCGATAGATTATCACAGCTAAAAGGCTCACTATAGTAAAATACTATGCTAGAGATGCTTGAAATTCTACTTCCAGCTTTGTGTAAACTTCTGGGAAAAGCATGGAACCGCAACCAACACCCCTTGAAAATGACCCATTAATGACCTTGTACCAACTACCGGGAAATGACCATGCTAACATCTGAATTGATATAAAATGTTTAGCCGTGGCATTCTTTTTTGGTTTACATGTAATTGTAGAGTTCATCCACATTTATAGATTCAAATGATAAGCCAACTTTCAAAATACCAACCCATCAGATAACGAATGCTTGACTAAAAGGGGTCAAGCATTCAGTACAAAATCAGTATTAGATTAATTAAGAGAAAAAGCCACTTTTAGCATGCTAAAGGAAAACAACCCATCAACAAAACAAGTGTTCCACATGTAAAAAGCACAAAATTTCTATGTAAAAATGAATTCCCAGCTTAAGAGGTGATGGAACACAAATACATGCTGATTATATACAATAAAGCGCATGTGGTAAATCCTGTAAAGGAAAAAGAGAGCCTTCTGAGCAATAAGTCCTGTAAGCTAGATGAGCTTATACCATGAGTGACAGTTTGTTTTACCGGGCAGCCACGCAGGGGGAGCTGAAGCAACACTCCAAGTACGAGGAGATTTTTTGGAGTTGCTGAAGATCATAGTAAAAAAAAATTGTAAACAAAGAAACTCACTTACCCGTCATCAGTCATATCATCCAGTGATGCAGATAACCTGTCAATCACATTGAACTAACCCAGTGTAAGAAAAAATCTGCTGATGCATCGGATCCCCTTGCCATGAATGACAGAAATAGCTAAGCGAAAATCGGGAGGAAGGACTATAAAAAAACTTAGGGTTAACTAAGGCCTCGTACACACGATAGGATTGCCAGAGGACAACGGTCTAAAGGACCGTTTTCATCGGTCAAAACCGATTGTGTGTGGGCCCCATAGGTTAGGTATCCTTCGGTCCAAAAAATAGGAACTTGTTTTAAAATGTAACCGATGGACGCCTAACCGATAGGTCAAAACCGATCGTTAGTATGCAAAAGCATCGGTTAAAAACCCGCGCATGCTCAGAATCAAGTTGACGCATGCTTGGAAGCATTGAACTTCGTTTTTTTCAGCACGTCATCGTGTTTTACGTCACCGCATTCTGACACGATTGGTTCATTAACCGATGGTGTGTAGGCACATCAGACCATCAGATCATTGTCCTCTGGCAATCCTATCGTGTGTACGAGGCCTTAGAGGTAAAAATGGTTCTAAAGGTACTGTAAAATGTTTTTTACCTTAACCACTTAAACATCAGGCCTATGTTGACACTATTTGTTTAAATGAAAAAATAAGCTTTTTTTTTGCTAGAAAATTACTTAGAACCTCCAAACATTATGTATTTTTTAGCAGAGGCCCAAGAGAACAAAATGGCGGGTTTTGCAATTTTTTTATGTCACAATGTATTTGCGCAGCGGTTTTTGGAGGGCACATTTTTGGGAAAAAATATACTTTATTTTATTGCACACAAACACGATATAATACCACATGTTTGGTAAAATAAATAGTAAATAGATACCAAACATGCCATGCTTTAAAATTGTGCATGCTCACGAAATGGTGCCAACATTTTTTAATTTTTATAGGTGACATTTCAAAATCCTTTACAGGTTACCAGTGGAGAGTTACAGAGGAGGTCTAGTTGTAGAATTATTGCTCTTGCTCTGATATTCATGGCAATACCTCACATGTCTGGTGCGTTTGCCATTTAGCTATGTGTCTTCATCTTTGCTCGCAGATACAAGGGGACGGGGGCACATAAAACTTTTTTTAAATGTATTTTATTTTACTTTTACATTGTTTTTTAACACATTTATTGCTGTCACAAGGAATGTAAACATCCCTTGTGACAACAATAAGCAGTGACAGGTACTCTTTATGGAGAGATCTGGGGTCTATTAGACCCCAGATTTCTCCTCTGCACTTAAATGCATTTGATCACACCAAGATCGGTGTGATCAGATGCTTTCCTATTTAAAAAATGGTGCTGTTTACATCTGGAGAAACCAGAAGATTTATACATTTTTAAATTGACAAATACAGATCCGGTTTCCTAAACCATAAAGCAGATTGGGGATCTTCCGATCCTCAAAAATGGTAAGCTGGCAGAAGCGACGGATGGACGGGGGGGGGGGTCTTCTGCAATCCAGCGGCTAATTAGCTTTTACGAAAAAGCCATCTGCCAGCAGAAAAAAACTTTACCAGGATGATGTCTGCAGCTACAGGCATCATCCTGGTATTGTTTTTTTCTGCTGGCAAATGGCTTTTAACCATTTTTTCTCCAGAAGGTTCACCCCTCTTCCGGACCAGGACATTTTTTGCAATAGGGCACTGCGTTGCTTTACCGACAATTGCGCAGTCATGTGACACTATACCTAAAAATATAATTTTCCCACAAATGGAGCTTTACTTTTTATTGATATTTGACATTTTTTGCAGTATAAACAAAAAAATACAGAAAATTCCTAAAAAACAAAACAAAACAATATTTTTAACTGCTATAAAACACATCTAATAACAAAAAGGTAAACAATCGATTTTTTTCATGAATTTAGGCCAATATGTATTCTGTTACATGTTTTTGGTAAAGAAAATCCCAATAAGTGTATATTGATTGGTTCGCGCTAGTGTCTACAAACTGGGACAAATTTTGGGATTTTTTTTATTAGTAATGGCGGGAATCAGCGATTTCTAGGGGGACTGAGACATTGTGGTGGACATATCTGACACGAAGTGACACTTTTTGGGGACCAGTGACACCGATACAGTGATCAGTGCTAAAAAAAATTGCACTGTCATTGTACTAATGACACTGGCAGGGAAGGGGTTAACATCGGAGGCAATCAAAGGGTTAACTGTGTTCCCTGGGAGTGTTTTCTTACTGTGTGGGGTGTGGTTCAACTGTAGGAAGACAGATATCTGTTTGCCTGCATAGCAGAAACACAATATATCTGTCTTCCTTACTAGCAGAATGGCAATCTGCCTTGTGTACATAGGCAGACCGCTAGTTTTGCCTCTCCCGGAACAATCATCGGGTCGGCCGGACCCACTGATTGGCTCCAGCTGTGTAAAGTCACAGCGGGTGCTGTATCCAATCACAGTGGGAGCGGGACGCTAGGTACGTGATTTTGCACTTAAGGGCCACCCTGCCGCAGTAAATGTACGTGGGGCAGTCCTTAAGTGGTTAAAGCTTAAAAGTAAATATGCGTAGTGTCGTCTTTTAATGCAGTCTCTGCATTAGGATAGAAAAACTTTTTTAATATTGGCGCCCCTCCAAATACTCACCTGAACCTGGTCTCAGTCCAGTTCTGTGCATGTCTACATCAGCCTTTTTCCCCTCTACCTACTCTCACAGTCTTCAAAGAGAGCAGTGGAAATCATTGGCTCCCACTACTATCAGTCAAAATCTGTGCACAGAGTGCGGAGAAGTTGGCCAAGCTGGGCTGTGTGTCTGAATAGATGCAAACAGCCTGGCTCGGGATCGAGTATGCACAAATGTCCCTATGTGAAGAAGCTTCCTGTGGGTGCACTTGGCAGGGAGAGGAATCAAAGCACCAACAAGGGACCCTAGAAAAGGAGGATGGGGCTGGTCTTTGCCAAACCATGGCACAGAGCAGGTAAGTATGACCTGTTTTTTTTTTTTTATATATATATATATATTTACACTTTGCAATCGCTTTAAACAAAAACAGCTCTAATGCTGCGTACACACGATCATTTTTCGGCATGTAAAAAACAATGTTTTTTCCAACTTAAACAACGTTGCCCACACGCGGTTGTTAAAAAAAAATGCTCTAGCAAAGCGTGGTGACGTACAACACGACGGCACTATAAAGGGGAAATTCCATTCGGATGATGTCACCCATTAGCTGATTTTGTGTTAGTAAAAGACGATTCGCGATTTTCTGTCTGTTACAGCGTGATGAATGTGCTTACTCCATTACGAATAGTAGTTTTACCAGAACGAGTGCTCCCATCTCATAACTTGCTTCTGAGCATGCGTGGGTTTTTAACATCGAAGCCCACACACGATAATTTTTTACAACCCGAAAAACGACATTGTTTAAAACCTTTATTTAAAAAATGCAGCATGTTTGAATTTTTTTTGGTCGTTTTTCAGAACCCGAAAAATGATGTGAAGCCCACACACGATCATTATAAATGACATTTTTTCAAAACGTCATTTTTTACATGCCGAAAAATGATCGGCATAAGACCCATTCACAGCTGAGTGTTTTGTAGTGAACTTTCTTATGCCTGAGTATGTTCAACTGTGCTCTCCTCCCTTGGCCCAACCCAGCCCAGGAAACAAACACCTGAAGCTTGATACCTGTAAAAAAAAGACTTGCACAAAGCTTTTAAAACACTGTAAAAATTGAAAAAAAAAAATGCTTCAAAGCCACCAGAATATTGCTCTGCTCACACATTGGCAAAATACACTGCAACAATTTGGTAGGATAAATGATGAATAATGAATTGACCCTGCAGACACTGTTTCCAGAAATAATTTAGGATCAGTTCACACTGCCGTGACTAGGGATCTGACTTGTGAGACCCCAAGTCACATCTCATACTTAAAGGGGTTGTAAAGATAAAAAAAGAATTCCCTAAATAGCTTCCTTTACCTTAGTGCAGTCCTCCTTCACTTACCTCATCCTTCGATTTTACTTTTAAATGTCCTTATTTCTTCTGAGAAATCCTCGTTTCCTGTTCTTCTGTCTGTAACTACACACAGTAATGCAAGGCTTTCTTCCTGGTGTAGAGAAAGCCTCTTGAGGGGGAAGGGGGCAAGCAGGAGTGTCAGGATGCCCACTAACACACAGCTCCTTTCTCTATCTGCAAAGTAGAGAGTGTACTGACTTGCCTGCTCACCTCCTCAAAGAGGCTTTCTCAACACCAGGGAGAAAGCCTTGCATTACTGTGTGTAGTTACAGACAGAAGAACAGGAAGTGAGGATTTCTCAGAAGAAATAAGGACATTTAAAAGCAAAATGGAAGGATGAGGTAAGTGAAGGAGGACTCCACTAAGGTAAAGGAAGCTATTTAGGGAAAAAGATTTTTACCTTTACAACCCCTTTAATTACTAATTTCAATAGATTTCTTACAATTTTTCAAAATTCAAGCCTACATTACAGACTTGATATGCCTTAACACAATGGACCTTGGATCTGCAAGTCTGCAACTTTCACTTGTGTCATTTTACCTTTGTAGAAATGTATTCAAGATGTAAAATTTGTCTTAATAAGCTTGGATCGTGTATTTACTCTGTTGGTTTCCAGTGTCTTAAAAATATATATATTTTTTGTAGATCTTGAATTTACCTGAACTTATTAGTGATCCAAGATTCAAGACCAACAAACTTAGAGTCCAGTACCGAAAATGTCTCCTTGAAATTCTAACCACACGGTATGTTATTCTATTGAATGTTTGTGCCTTGAACCATGCATTCCATGGTACCCTCATCTTGTGACCTGGCATATAACTGGTCAGGAAAGTAAGATGGATCAAGCAATGTATAAAAAACATCAGTTTTATATTCATGCTTTCTTATACTGTTGGTTCTCCTTTTCATATGACAAAATGTATGTTTGCTGTTCTTTAAACAAAATAACAACACTATTTTCATTCTGGAAACTTAGAAAACATTCCAGGCTTTTTATACTTTGCACACCTGTTTTTCTTTTTCTTGCCATTCTGTTTACAATCGCTATTTTCACTAAGGGCAGATAAATCCATCTCCCTTAATTCCTCGACCTCTGGGGCTGCCTCCTTATACAGGTGACAGTGCACATCATCTTGAGTGGGAAGGCAATGTTGATGTATCCTTCCCCTACATCTGTAAGGTCAGGGCTACATCAAGTGGAAAAGTGGAAATTTCTTCTTTTTTTAATCGAAGGGGTACATACCGAGACCTTAGATGTTAGTCTGTATATTGATTTTATGTTGTATTGATTGTATTGTTTTGTGAAAAAAAATGAATAAAAGTATTTGATAAAAAAAAAATAAAAAAAAGTGGAAAATCGGTTATTGTATGTAAAACTGTAAACAAAGGCAATTTTTTATTTATTTATCTAATGCATGTAAGATGATCTCATATCAGCATGCAGAGCTGCAGTGTATACATACAGTGTATATACAGTACAAAAATGATTTTAAAAATGTCACTCTTTTTAATGCAAAGCAGTTAAAATAGAAAGGGATAAAATATGGAAAAGCTATACATCACCAACAATTTAGAACATTTATTCTACTCCTTGGACATGTTGAAAAATTTGGATCTTTCTCCTAATTGTGCACAGTCCCCAACAGTTATATTGCATTCTATGCATTAAGGTGAAAAACCTCCTTTAGTGTAGCAGCCCCCCCCCCCCGCAGTGCCCCCGTTATACTTACCTGAACCCTGTGTCTTTCCCGCGCACCAGCTCCAGCCAGGAGTCTCGTGACCTCATTGGATAGATTGATAGCAGTGCAGACCTTGGCTCCCACTGCTGTCGATCAAATCCAATGGAGCCGGGGGCCGGGCCGAGTCCTGCTGTCTGTGTCAATCGCTTCTCAGAAGGGGGACTTGAGAAGAGAAGGAGCCAGGAGCGCCTCTGAGGGACCCCAAAAGAGGGGAATCATTATCATAAACACAGTGACATCCCAGCAGCCGTACCTTAAACCAGATGATTGGTCAGATCATTATTGTCAAGAAAAAGAGACTGCAACCACATTTGACAGCTCTCCTTTAACATCAAACCAAAGAACACCTGTCAAGTGGTATGTACCATCTTGCTTGACTGATTCCATTCTGCTAAACCAGGACATTGTTAAGTATTCTCACCCTCAACTCCTTTTCATTTGTCTGTTGCTTTAATGTCTCCTTTGTAATATCTTTATTTATTTTTTTGTAAATATTTTACTTGCACCATTTTACCTTTTTATTATTAAACCATATTTTGAAAAGAGTTGAAACTGTCTCTAATGTGCGAACGCAAACTCAAAGAATCCCTGTCTCTTGCAGAGAGCTACTGTAGTGTAAATATCTGAATATACCTTTCTGTGGTGACAGTGTGTTTTACAGACTGTAATTCTAAAATCATTGGTTGCTATTGCTAATCTTGTATGTAAAAGTTTACTACTGTTCTATAAAAGTAGTTGGTGGTGGCAGTTTAAAGAGTTAAATGCTTGTTAACCTTATCCAGTGACAATCACTCTGTCTGTTGGCACTTAGATTGGGGTCGCACAAACTGGAAAATCTTTGTGTGGGGTGAGGCTGCGAGTGTCATTGTTACGATTCAGTGACAGCATGGTGTGAGGTTGACCAGCCAATTGTCACAAGCTGGTGAAAGGGGCAGTGGTCTGACCTGCGTTTGTCACAGTGGGGCCGAGCTGGGCTGCGTGACTGAATAGACACAAGCTGCCCTGCTCGGGAGTGAGCCTCAGCCTGCACTAGTGGCCCATGGTTTTCTATGGGGGCACTTGGCGGTAGGGGGAGCCAAGAGCGTCAGCACGGGACTCAAAAAGAGGTGGATCCAGGCTGTTCTGTGCATTTAACGAGCAGGGCCCTCTGATCCCTTCTGTATTGATTTCTATTGTGACTGTACTGTCTTCCATGATGTAAAGCGCTGTGCAAACTGTTGGCGCTATATAAATCCTGTATAATAATAATAATAATAATAATAATAATAATTTAAAATGATTTCTTTGTGATGTCTCAATTTGAAATCTCTAAACTAAACTTCTTTGTTAGATTAATTAATGTTGCATGATTGATAAGTTGTTAGGACCCAGTAAATCATATTTTCCTGTTAGGATCAGTTTAGTCAAAGATCTACTCCTACTAGATCAAGTGACACTCCACTTACTATGTGGACATATATGGTAGGAAAATATGACAAAAGATGATGTCATCCAGCTCTGCTAGAGAGAAATCAAAGGTTTGTTTGTATCACTTATTGGGTTTAACTTTGTAAACGGCGCTTTTCACCGTATTGCGTTCCACGCTGGAACGCATACGGCGACCGCACAATGACATCATCGCTCACCGCCGCGTGCGTTCCAGCTTGGAACGCGGAAGTGCCGAACACCATTAGCGCTCTATTCGGCACACATGCTTCTTAGCCTTAAATAGAACAGCATGCAATACACACGCTGTTCTATTATTGTCAGCCATAGCCGGCCATGCTACAAACTAACAATACCATCAGTCCCCAAGCTACAGACCTTGCCTTCACTGGATCCATGCTGCCATTGCTGGGGATACCCTAAAAGATAGCTTCCTCCAGGACAACATACACTACGGAATCCCATTGCTGCTAACATACTACAACGCTCATCCTCTGTAAACGGATAAGTAGCATTTACTTCTATTGTACTGCTCTAGAATTACCTGCTTGCTTCTACCAAGTACTATATTTAAATCTGGCTTACTGAGTACTAACCTACTGCTTGGGATTACTTACTGTGTCTTCACTAGTTCGCTGTGGAATATCTTAAAGGGACATACACTCTCAACTCAGCTGAGCTATACTTGTCTCTCTTATGCAAATATTACTTGCTTACAGTGGGGTAGATTCAGATAGATTAGCGGATCTTTAGATCCGCGTAATCTATCTGATTTACGATCCGCCGGCGCAAGTTTGAGAGGCTAGTGCAGTATTCAGAAAGCACTTACCTCGAAACTTGCGCCGGCCGATTGTAAATCCCCCGGCGGAATTCAAATTACACGGCTAGGGGGAGTGTAGTATTTAAATCAGGCGCGTCCCCGTGCCGATTTAACTGCGCATGCGCCGTCCGCGAATTTTCCCGGCGTGCATTGCAACCAATGACGTCGCTAGGACGTCATTTGTTTCGTTGTGAACGTAAATTACGTCCATATTCGCGACCGACTTACGCAAACGATGTAAAAATTCAATACTCGGCGCGGGAACGACAGCCATACTTAACATAGGATACACCGCATATAGCAGGGGTAACTATCCGCCGGAAAAAGCCAAACGCAAACAACGTAAAAAAAAAGCGGCGGGCGGGCGTTTGTTCCTGAATCTGCGGATCTCCTCATTTGCATATTCGTCGCGTATACAAATGGAAGCGCCACCTAGCGGCCGGCGGGAGATTGCAGCCTAAGATCCGACGGTGTAAGTCACTTACACCTGTCGGATCTAAGGGAGATGTATGCGTAACTGGTTCTTATGAATCAGTCGCATAGATCCGACCGTCGGATCTCAGAGATACAACGGCGTATCAGGAGATACGCCGTCATATCTCTATCTGAATCTGCCCCATTATTCCTATTTTATATGTGCTTGACATACGTTGTTAAATTAAATTGGGCTCAGCCCCTAAATTACTGAACATGTTCACCTTAACTTTTTTATTCTAAGGGTAGAGGGTATTTTATATACCTGCTCCCTTAGTGGCCTAATGCATTCCTCTATGTAAGGTGATATGATGTAGAGAACCCCCAAACTCCTGTTCTCAGATTGGAGTGACGCCTGGGGTCCCGTACTGATAATCACCTACATAGGGAAGTGCATTGGAAGCTTCACGTGCATTGTATTCTTTCAACACTAGCGTTTGGAGGCGTGTTGTAATACCTCCATCCTTAGTAGCTCAACGCATTCCTATACGTGAGAGAGATGATGTAGTGAACCCCCAAACTCCTGTTCTCAGATTGGAGTGACGCCTGGGGTCCAATACTGAAATCTCACATAACATAGAGAGGTGCATTGAAATCTTTTGCTAGCCGCAGTTGTGGTTCACTCCCGTTCACCATAGTTTGTGACAAGCATTCATTTGTTGCAGAACTGGGAATGTGTATTGCATGTATATATGTTTGCAGCAATATATGTTTATTCAGCGTTGGAATTATACATATTACATTACATATTGAGTATTATCCCGTGATCTGGGTTATATATTTATAGTTCTTTTTTCTATTTTATTTTGTATTGTTGTAGCACTGGGATTGTGGTATCACAGATCAGTCTACATATTTCTCTTACCATATATGCCCACATAGTGAGTGGAGTATCACTTGATTTAGGAGGAGTAGCGCTAAACTTTTTGTCATTTTTGTTTGCATTATAGTGTGGGAACACATTTTAGGTGCTAGTAGCAACTCAAATAACTTTTTAGGCTGGCGCACAAGTATTTGCAACTTATCATTTTTTTCCCCCTAATAAGTTAGAGGAGGAGACATATTATGAACAAAATAAAGGGCTGATATTACTGAATATGCTAATAAGTCCTTATACAGTATGCATATTAGTTTGAGGAAAATAACTCAAAGTATACTGAAGACAACAGAATACAATGACAGCCAGGCAACTAGGATTTTCAAAAGCAGATGATATCATTGGCGGCCTCCATGTTTCTCCCATAAAACATTTCCTCTAAATTTTTCACATCCAAGTTTTTGCTGATTGGCCCTTAAGTCCCCTTCCTCCACAGGTGACTCTAATTTCAGCCAATTCCTGCTTCATCTGCAAAAATTCAAGCTGTGGGTGGCTCTGTGAGCACCACCCAGCGCAATAAAATGTGAGGCAAAAATAAATGAGCCATATGGAAAGTAATTCACCAATCAGTGACTGTATTGTATCAAATGCAGTCACTGTTCAGTAGAACCACTGTATTTAGGCAGCCACATTAGTAGGCCTGTAAGGCCGGGTACTCACGAGCAAACATGTACGGTGAAACCGGTCCGTCGGACCGTTTTCACCGTACATGCCTGCCAGAGGGCTTCTGTACGATGGTTGTACTAACCATCGTAGAGAAGTCCGCGCGTAAACACTACGCAGGGCGTGTCCGCGTCGTCGCCGCGACAATGACGCGGCGACGTGGGCGGGCCTGCCATTTAAAGGCTTCCACGCATGCGTCGAAGTCATTCGACGCATGCGAGGGACGGCGGGCGCTCGGACATGTACGGTAGGTCTGTACTGACGACCGTACATGTCCGAGCGGGCAGGATTCCAGCGGACGGTTTTAAAACACGTCCAGGAATATTTGCCCGCTGGGAAAAGGCCCGGCGGGCAAATGTTTGCTGGAATTCGGCCCGCTCGCGCCAACACACGACCGAACATGTATGCTGAAACTGGCCCGCGGACCAGTTTCAGCATACATGTTTGGTCGTGTGTACGGGGCCTTAGAGTAAAAGGACTCTATGTACAGTTCTTGACCACACCTAATGTGCATATTTACATTGGTAATGTTGCTTTGAAAAATTAGATTTAAAATGGACATAAAACCTTATATAACTATAATTATTTTCAGTGCACAAGTAATTATAATGTTTATTGACATTAGTGGCAGCGAGACTGTGCTTTAGAAGGCCACACCTACTGATATAACAGATATAAAAAAGTGATAAGTAGCCTAGATTAGTCTGTCACCTCATTATCTTTGTCACACTTGATGAAGAATAACAAAATGACATTTTTTTTTCACCCAGCAATGGAGAATCAAGCTAAACGTCCTTCTGTTGAAGGCCAGGAGGACAGCATGCATTCCTCAATCCACCATCTGGTAACTTTATTACAAAAAGGGAGGGGAGATATTTACATCCATGAACACATAAATGTACAATCCCTTTGAAATCGTGACAAGGTTTGCACAGTTAAAAACAGAGCTCTTTCAGACCTTCCTCACTGTTTGATTCTAGATAATAAAGTTGAATCCAGGTCCCTTATTATTTCTGCATGGGAAAGTTGTGTAGATCACATTTAAATAAATCCTATTTATTTCATCAGCGTGTATAATTATGTGAACACATTATATATTTTATTAATTTGTCCTTGGTGTTTATGACTTTTTGATACTTTCCTTTCTGTGTTTCATTATATTTAACCAAAATGATCAAAGCACCTGTATATTATTCCAGATGTATCGTTCAGCAATGTCCTTACAGTTCTGCTTGGATTTGCAGGAACTAATGTTGGAGTCACAACTTTGTTACATGAGCATTTCCTACATCTGTATCTACTCATGAGAGAATCAATCACTGACAACTAGATATATGAAATAGTATGTGCCAGTTCATTGTACTTGATTTTTCACTCATTAATAACTACTTCAGCTCTCACACCTGTACACCCCACTATGGAGCACAGCATTTTTTACAATTTTTGCTATGAGCCTATTAGATTGACAATACCTTTTGTGATTACTTCAGATAACAAAGTGATACATGTACAGTATATATTTTTTGGGACAAACAGGACTTTATTTTGGTGATATTGTTTTGCAAAAGAATTTATGTAATCCATTTAAAAAAAACAAAACAAAAAAAACACACTTTTTTCTAGTTGAATTGTGTTACCATAGATGAAACGTACAGAATAAGTTAATAACAGTTCAGACGTTTAACCACTTGATGACCGCCGCACGATGATATACGTCGACAGAATGGCACAGGCAGGCATATGTACGTCCCTGCCTCCCAGCAGGTGGGGGGCCCGATCGCCCCCGGTGTCTACGGCGGTTGGAATCGTTCCAGGAGCGGACCGTGATGATGGGGAGGCCACTGATTCATGGCCACCCCCTCACGATTGCTCCTGACGAATGGAATACTTCCTCTGCTTGTGAAAGTGTAAACACAGGCAGAGGAAGTGATGTCACGCTCCTCGTGCCAGTCTTTTCGTCCAGCGCTGGGGAGAGAAGACATCTCAGCGTAAGTGCACCAACAGTACACTGACACCAGTACACGTAAGCACACTTTTCTCCCCCCAGTCACCCCCTGCACCCCCAGTCACAGTGTCACCGATTGCAGTGTTAATTTATTTACTGATCACTGCATTTGGTGTCATTTTTGACTGTAAAAAGTGTCAGGGCAGTTAGTGGTAGGCTCCTTTAGGTGTAGGGTCCCCCCTAATAAAGTTTAAACTCCTTGATCACCCCCCAGGTAACCCTTTCACACCCTGTCGCCAGTGTCACTAAGCAATCTTTTTTCTGATCACCGTATTAGTGTCGCGGGTACAATGTACAATATATGCCCAACAAGGACCAGGAACGTACTGGTATGTTGCTGGACTTTGAGTGGTTATACCAGAATGATGGTATCATTATTTTCGGCCTGCAGTCGGTTTTCATGTAAAAGCAATCCTAGCAGCTAATTAACCTCTAGACTGCTTTTATAAGCAGTGGAAAGGAATGCCCCCCCCCCCAACGTCTTCCATGGTTTTCTTTGGCTCTCCTGTCCCAACAGGGAACCTGAGAATGCAGCCAGTGGTTCCACCAGCTGACTATAGACGGCTCCAATCATCTCTATGGCCTAAGAAACCAGAAGCTACGAGCATTTCTTTATCGTTACATCACGGGACACAGAGCGGCATTCATTACTATATGGGTTATATGGAGTACCTTCAGGTGATGGACACTGGCAATCTCAAACAGGAAATGCCCCTCCCTATATAACCCCCTCCCATAGGAGGAGTACCTCAGTTTTTACGCCAGTGTCTTAGGTGTTGGTCATGGTTTAGCTTGCCTCCGCATCCTTGGGATTAGGTGAGCTAACCGGTTCTGTCCAAAGGCCTCAGCGCTAAAGTGGTCAGTAACCGGGCCCCAAACCCTTGGGGTATAGCCCATAATGCTTTTCTTTTTAGAGAGCTGGACCCTGGGCCCAGAACTTAGAAACCTTTGGGGGCCTAATGTTTCTGTTGCCAGGGTGCTATATGGGCCCAGGACAGTGGATCCTTCATAGGAACCCAGGGCCTGAAGGTCTAGACATCCCCACGGAGATGGGGGAAGATTGGGCCTCTTGCTTGGCAAAGTCCTGCGGCAGGGAGCAGGTAAGTGAGGGGAAAACTTGCGGAACTTGGTTCTTAGCAGGTTTTTTCTGGGGGGTCACAGGGGACATGCCTAAAGTTATGCGCTGCATCTGGCAAACTAGTCACATATCTTAATGATAGGATGGCTCTATGTGTATTATTCCCCATAAGAAGTGACCTCCCTTGTAGTGTTGGAAAAGCATTGAGTGGGGCCTGTGTGATATAATGTGTATGTGTGTGTCAGAGAGCTGTGCTTACCTGCAAGCCTCCAGGCGATGCTCCATCAGTCTTCCTCCTCAGAGCCTGCAAAGCAGGCAAAACGCTGACCTCCTCGTGGTTCCAGGATGGAGCAGAGAGGCTCCCTTCCCCCCAACCCCCCCCCCCCCCGTCGGCGGGCGCGCGCGCGTCCCCGTGTTATAGGCGCAGTTCGCGCCGTTTAGCTGAGGGGGGAAGGGCGGGTCAGTGGCTTAAGGAAGGGGCGGCCCTTCCTTTTTCGTTCCAACAGCTCATTCTAACATTGGAACTGAGGAGGAAAAGACCAGAGCGGCAGCACGGGGCGCCGAGGACACACAGTGGCCAGAAAGGATATTGCAGTCTTCAGAAGACTGTTTTCAAGCCCAGAAATAGGCTGTTTCTTTTCCATCTCATAGTTTTTCTTTGCAATACTACTCAGGGGGACAGAATGCTTTTTGTTTCCTGGATTTGAAACAAAAAACGAAAAAAAAAAAAAAAAAGAAGTCATCTAGGGGAGAGGAAGCATTTTTTATCCCCCAAACAGGTGTTTGGGCAATTAACTATTTATAGTTCCAAGTACCAATAAGCTAGCAGGTGTACCTCGGTATTGTACCATGGCATCCGGGTCAGAGGGTACAAGAGGTGGGGATTCCCCCAGAGAGTCTGAGGTCTCGGACAAAGTTATGCCGCTGCTTTCCCCAGAAGGAGCCTTGGGGCCATCGGGATCTGGGGCTGGAGCTGGCGCGGGTCAGTCCAACCCTAAGATAGTCACGGATGAGGTATTACTCACCTCTTTAAAAGAGATGGAGAAAAGAATGGGAAAAATGATAGCCACAGCTATGCGGGGCAGTAAACGGATTAGATCTCCGTCGCCCGAGCGCGGACCCTCAGAAGAGGAGGTCCTTTCCTCAGGGGAATTGGACGACCTCTTGGACAAGGACCAAGTGGGTTCAGGGATCGAAGATCCGGATACAGAGGAATCTGGAGCAGTCTCCCAAGGGGAGAGCTGGTGGATTCAAGCCTTAACGGACTTGGTCCATAGTGCATTCAACTTGCCAGTACCAGATCTCCAGGTATCGACGGTTTCAGCTTTGGGCTCACTGAGGGCGCCTCAAAGCAATGCAGTGTTTCCGATCCATCCTCTACTAGAGGGAGTTTTGTTCCAAGATTGGAACAAGCCAGATAAGATCTTCTTACCACCTAAAAGATTCTCTGCCCTATATCCTATGGAGGATAAATTTTCCAAGAAATGGGCTACTCCTGCAGTGGACGCAGCCATCTCATGTGTTAACAAATCGTTAACATGCCCTGTAGAAAACATACAGGTGTTCAAGGATCCAGTTGATAAACGCTTGGAAGCACTACTTAAGAACTCCTTCACTACTGCAGGGGCAGTAGTACAGCCAGCTGTGGCTGCGATTGGGGTTGCTCAAGCATTATCGGATCAAATTAAGCAGATGCTTAAACTTATTCCTGCCCAGCAGGCAGAAGAATTTTCGGATGTCCCTAGGGCCATATGTTTTACGGTAGACGCAATTAGGGATTCTATCCAGCAAGCGTCACGTTTATCGTTATCCCTTATCCATATGAGAAGACTCTTATGGTTAAAGAGCTGGGAGGCCGAGCCCCCATGCAAGAAGCTCCTGGTAGGGTTCCCCTTCCATGGAGGTCGACTCTTCAGAGAAGACCTAGATAAATACATTCAGACCATTTCAAACGGCAAAAGTACTCTCTTGCCAACTAAAAAGAAGTTTCAGGGGCCTGCGTTTAAACGACAGTACTCCCCTGGGCAGGGGCCCTCTAATGCCAAACAGTATCGACGGCCTCCTGCGAAAGCAAACTTCGGCTTCAACAGCAAGTCGCAAGGACAGGCTGCTAGAGGCAGAAAGCAGTGGTTTCGCAAACCAGCAAAACCAGCCCCCAAGCCGACCTTATGAAGGGGCGCCCCCACCCACGAAGGTGGGGGGAAGGCTGCGACTCTTTTCAGAGGTTTGGGAAGCCAGCATTCCCGACGAGTGGGTACGGTCTTCCGTGGCCACGGGCTACAAATTAGATTTCCTAAAGTTTCCTCCTCCTCATTTCCAGGAGTCGAGGATTCCAAACGATCCGGAGAAGGGAGCCGCATTAATGTCGGCATTAAATCATCTACTTTCCCAGGAAGTAATAGTAGAGGTACCAGTCCTGGAACAGGGGCTGGGTTTCTACTCCAACCTATTCATCATCCCAAAGTCCAATGGAGATGTCAGGCCAATTTTGGACCTAAAGATGGTAAATGCATACCTAAAAGTCCGCTCATTTCGGATGGAATCCGTGCGGTCAACAGCTGCCACACTCCAAAAGGACGACTTCATGGCGTCCATAGACATAAAGGATGCCTACCTTCATGTTCCAATTTATCAGCCACATCAAAGATATCTACGCTTCATGGTGGCTTCGCGTCATTTCCAATTCGTGGCGCTTCCCTTCGGGTTGGCTACGGCCCCCCGGGTGTTCACGAAGGTCCTAGCTCCAATCCTAGCCAAGCTAAGGATCCAAGGGGTCACGATCCTAGCATACCTGGACGACCTCCTAGTCATAGATCACTCGTCTCCCGGCTTGGAGCGAGCAGTGGCCCTCACGGTCCAATACCTCGAGAAGTTCGGCTGGGTCCTAAATCGAGAAAAGTCAGCTTTCCTGCCCACAAGGCAGTTGGAATATCTCGGCATGAGATTAGACACAGAACAACAAAGAGTGTTTCTACCTCTGAGGAAGGTCAAAGCCATCAAGGAATTAATCCTACTGGTTCTAAACAAGAAGGAACCGACTATTCGCCTATGTATGAGGTTACTAGGCAAGATGGTGGCCACATTCGAGGCGGTACCATACGCCCAGAGCCACACTCGCATCCTGCAGGCAGCCATCCTGTCAGCATGGAGCAGAAGGCCACAGGCCTTGGATATCCCGTTGCCGCTCTCATCAAGAGTCCGACAAAGTCTGTGTTGGTGGTTAGACCCTCAGAATCTACTGAAGGGGAAGTCTTTCAGCCCAGTGGCTTGGAAGATAGTGACCACAGACGCCAGCCTGACGGGCTGGGGAGCAATTTTGGATGGTTGCACTCGCCAAGGTACTTGGGCAAAGCCAGAGAAGCAGTTGCCCATCAACATCTTGGAGCTCAGAGCTGCTCGACTAGCCCTCAGGGCTTGGACGTCAAAATTGCAGGGGTTCCCGGTGAGAATTCAATCAGACAATGCCACGGCCGTGGCATACATAAATCACCAAGGGGGAACCAGGAGTCAAGCCGCTCAGAGAGAGGTGAGCTTGATTCTCCTATGGGCAGAGGCTCATGTGCCCTGCATATCGGCAATATTCATTCCAGGAGTGGACAACTTTCAGGCGGACTTCTTAAGGCGCCAGACTCTATGGCCAGGGGAATGGTCTCTGCATCCACAAATCTTTCAAGCACTCTGCCAAAGATGGGGAGTGCCGGACGTGGATATCATGGCATCGAGACTCAACAAGAAGCTAGACAGGTTCATGTCCCGCTCAAGGGATCCGATGGCCTGCGGAACCGATGCGCTGGTTTGCCCTTGGCATCAGTTCAAACTTCTTTATGCGTTTCCCCCGCTCCAGTTACTACCCCGCCTGCTGCGCAGGATCAGGGTGGAGCACATACCAGTTATCCTGGTAGCTCCAGCATGGCCCAGAAGGGCATGGTACTCACTAATCTTAAGGATGGTAGTGGGAGACCCTTGGACTCTTCCTCTACGGCCAGACCTGCTATCGCAAGGTCCGATCCTCCACCCTGCCTTACGGCATCTAAATTTGACGGCCTGGAAGCTGAATCCCTGATTCTCAGGGGTAGAGGTCTGTCTCAGAAAGTAATCTCTACCCTAATCAGAGCCAGGAAACCGGTCTCTAGGGTGATTTATCACAGGGTCTGGAAGGCCTATGTAGGCTGGTGTGAGTCCAAGCTATGGCTTCCTCGCAAGTTCACCATCGATAGAGTTTTAAGTTTTCTCCAGCTAGGAGTGGATAAAGGATTGGCATTAAGCACAATCAAAGGACAGATTTCTGCTCTGTCAGTGTGGTTTTAGCGGCCGCTGGCCACCCACTCGCTGGTTAAGACCTTCCTTCAAGGGGTCTTACGTATTAAACCTCCAGTTAGATCCCCGCTTTGCCCGTGGGATTTAAATCTTGTTCTGTCAAGTTTACAGAAACAACCGTTTGAGCCGTTGGCTGAAATTCCTTTGGTTTTACTGACAAGGAAGTTAGTATTTTTGGTCGCCATAGTTTCCGCAAGAAGAGTTTCGGAACTGGCGGCCTTATCCTGTAAGGAACCATATCTTATTTTTCATAAGGACAAGGTCGTTCTCCGCCCTCATCCTTCCTTCCTACCGAAGGTTATATCCAGTTTTCATAAAAAACGATGTGTTATTAAGAAATATTAATAAAACATTAACAGCGCTAAAAAAAGCCTATCAAATGGCTTATGAGTCCAATACTCATATACTGCAATGGTTAGTTGAGGAAAAAGTTTATAAAGTTATCTATGCATAAAGGTATTATGTAACATGTGTCCACACTCTTTGTGAATCAATTAATGATAGTCCTTGCACTTCCTCTAATATGCTGTTCTTTGTGTGGAGTGATTTCACAGTATAGCTGTTTGTTCATTCAAATGCTGATTGGAGCTGTCTGTGATTTCCCCCTAAGGTATTGTACTCACCAAAAAGTAGTACTTTAAAAGCATTGGATACATCCACTGGTGGTAATCACTCATCGGTTCTCCTCCTCTGGTGTATAGTGATGATCCATACGCTCTTCAATCAGTGTAGCTTGGCAATCATGCAGGGAAGCAAGAGAGACTTTGCATAGTGTAAAATCCTTTTTATTTATAATCATAAAACCCCTGCTACCCGCTCATGCTTACACAAGATTAAAGATAAAAAGCGCTTGTCATAAAGGCTGCTGCCTCTGCTCACTCAGGAATATGGCTCCAAATTACTCAGGCTCAAATTTCCCCTCGTAAGTCCCGGGTAGAAGCTGGGCTGCCTTGCAAGCTGAATCGTCGTGTAGTCACGCCCTGACGCGTTTCGTGATAGGTCCACGTCTTCAGAGGGCGTGGCTACACGTCTTAGACTGTTTAATTTATAGTGGGAGCTCTGATCTTGGTACCTCCCCTCCGTGGACCCTATTGGTCAGCCTTTGACAGGGCTGTAGAGTAACTCCCCATCAGCTGTGCACCGTTACTGCGGGTTCATTGTCAGTGACGTCTACCGCTCACCTCTGATTGGTGCGCGGCGGTCACGTGGTCCGAGGGATCGGGATACAGAGTTCCCACCCCTCTGCTATACTGATTGGTCACACGTCAATAGCCTTGGAGGAGACACTCCCACCTTGCTGACCGTGCGTTCCAACCACTGTAACCAGCCCTCGTTTTAGCCATCGCTTGTATAAGCTGATGTGTGTAAACGGCTGATGAGTACTCGCACTCTGGTCATTCCTATGCGATTTATGGAGGCATGTGTCCTTCCTTATTAACCCCTCTGGTTCACTTAATGCTCTCGCATTTTCGTTAATCCTAGTGGGGAAAAAGAAAGGAAGGGGATCATTTAAAAAATTATTTATAATTCATATTTGTTTGAACTAATTATTTGAAAGGATTTTTTTAAAAAAGCTTTCTTTTAAAACTCATATTATTGTGATAAATAAAGTTTTGTAACAATTTTATGCAAACTGTACGATTAATATATGCTTATCTTGGTGACAAATATATATATATGAGGCTGTCACCTTATTACTGTGTGAGCAGACACTTCTGACAGCCAAAAAAACACATATTGAAACCACTATGCATATCAAATAGTAATATGTTTAGGGAAAGGAATGTATAGCAGCATCCATCATTAATATAGCAAAAATACAATCTATAATGTTTATCCACAACAATTGTACATAGCTGATTATACACAAAAAATGATGGAACTAATGATAAAGGTATTAACACTGTAATCATTATAATTATCTGATAGATGGATCTGAATCTTTCCAGTGCTGTTCTATGAATAAATACATATAGAACAGCTAGACTGTAATTAACATTGCATTCCAAATATTCACTAATATTATTATGTTGCATTGTTAAAAATGTTATTAAAAATATTAAAATGTTAAAAACATTAAAAATGTTAGATGGATAACTTGAAATTTTAAAACTGTAGGGCAAGATTGGCTAGATCTTATTCTAATTTCTGTCTTTCTAGTGATTGCTGATAAAACAGCTGAGGTCCACATCTATATTCAGGCCATTTGGACTAAGAGTATTGGTCATGTACAGCCATTGCGTTTCGCGTTTTGAAATTTCTCGGACCATGTTGGCACCCCGCCAGTTGGGGCCAACATGGTCTATCCCCCAAAATTTCAGCCCTATGGGGTTCTTATCATGTTTCTTCAAAAAATGTAGCGAAACACTGTGTTCTTCATATCCAATGGTGATGTTGTATATGTGTTCAGACACCCTTTTGGATAATTTTCTTTTTGTTCGTCCTATGTACATTAAGCCACAAGGGCATTCTAAAGCGTAGACCACATGTGTTGTAGCACACGTAATTGACTCTTTAATTTCAAAAGTTTTGCCGTTGGCTGTGGATGTGAAGCTATTTATGCCCCTCAAATGGGTGGATACCTGGCGACAAGATTTACACTTTCTGCAGGCTGTGAACCCCGGTTGGTTCCAAAACATATGTAGTTTTTTTGGGGGGTCTAAAACTTTATGTACAATCTGGTCCCCAAAAGTTGCTGTTTTTCTATAGATGAACACAGGAGATTCTGGTAACATTGGTTTTAATGTTTTATCCATAGCTAGTATGTTCCAATGCTTTTTGAAAATCGTTTCCACTTCACGGTACTGGTCATGATAGTTTGATATAAAGCCCCATTCATGTGTTGATTGCCGTGGGCGTTCCTTAGGTTGTAGAAGGGCTACCTGTGAGCTTTCTCCCACCTGGAGTCTTATCTTATCTAGTGCTTCTTCTTTATACCCTTTTTCCACAAAACGCTGTTGAATCAGTGAAGATTGTGTTTTATAGTCATCATCTTCCGTGCAATTTCGCCTGATTCGCATGAACTGGCCTTTAGGTATATTTCGAAGCCAGCGTGGATGGTGTCCACTCTGGATTGGGATGAAGCTGTTTCTATCTGTTGCTTTAAAATAAGCTTTAGTTATCAGATGATCTGCTCCTTTAATGACCGTAACGTCTAGGTAGTGTATTTCCTGTTTACTCCAAGAGAATTCCAATTTGATGTTATTCTTATTACCATTAAGCCATTCTGAGTATGCAATGAGTGATTCCTCCGATCCTTGCCATATGATAAATAGATCGTCGATATATCTCTGGTAAAAGATCAACTCTTGCTTCCTATTATTATATACCCATCTGTCTTCCCATTCACTCATAAATAGGTTGGCTAGGCTTGGTGCAAACTTTGCACCCATAGCCACACCTATCTTCTGAGTGTAGAACTGCCCCCCATACCAAAAGTAATTATGGGTAAGGCAGTAATCTAGTGCCATTTTCAGGAATTTCTTTTGAACAAACGGTAAATCTTCTCTTTTACTCATGGCCCAATTAAGGGCTAGGAGGGCATCATCATGTTGGATGTTGGTATAAAGGGCAGCCACATCCGCTGTTACTAAGAACACTTCTGATTCTTTAGGAAATCTCACTTCTTTTATCTTCTGTATAAAATTGGTGGTATCCTTTAAGAAAGCCTTAGTGGTGATAACACTGCCTTGCATGAAGTGATCTAGATATTGTCCAATTCTAGCTGTGACGGACTCTATACCATTTACGATAGGTCTCGCTGGTGGTAGAGTTGGGTGTTTGTGTATTTTGGGGACAGTGTAAATCGTCGGAGTCCTATTGAAACTTGGGCATAAGTAAAACTTTTCTTTCTTTGTTATCACCTTCATGTAATACCCGTAATCGATTAGATTACGCAGGTCAACTCTGTATTGTTTCATTGGGTCCTTCTTTAAAAGTTGGTACGTATTTTGATCTTCCAACATTTCTTTTAATTGTGTGTGATAATACGTTTTGTCCATCACGACCACTCCTCCCCCTTTGTCAGCCGGTCGGACAATGATGTCCTTGCGTTGTTCGAGAGCTTTAATGCCTTCCTCGATGTATCTAGGATTTAGACTTTTCTTAGCTGGTAAAATTTCAAGATCTTTTAAAACTAACTGTTTAAAAACTTCTACTTGATGGTTATTCGTTTGTTGTGGGTTAAATAGTGACTTATTTTTAAGACCACTGTCTATCCCAACCATCTCAGAGTACTTGTTGCTTTTCACACCAAAACTGTTTGATAGGAAATATCTTTTGATATTTATTTTCCTAATGTATTTTTGTATGTCAATGTATACATTGAACTTATTTATTGATTTTGTGGTGGTACATTTGGTACATTTTTTTGGTACATTTTAACCCCGGGGAGGTACCAAGATCAGAGCTCCCACTATAAATTAAACAGTCTAAGACGTGTAGCCACGCCCTCTGAAGACGTGGACCTATCACGAAACGCGTCAGGGCGTGACTACACGACGATTCAGCTTGCAAGGCAGCCCAGCTTCTACCCGGGACTTACGAGGGGAAATTTGAGCCTGAGTAATTTGGAGCCATATTCCTGAGTGAGCAGAGGCAGCAGCCTTTATGACAAGCGCTTTTTATCTTTAATCTTGTGTAAGCATGAGCGGGTAGCAGGGGTTTTATGATTATAAATAAAAAGGATTTTACACTATGCAAAGTCTCTCTTGCTTCCCTGCATGATTGCCAAGCTACACTGATTGAAGAGCGTACGGATCATCACTATACACCAGAGGAGGAGAACCGATGAGTGATTACCACCAGTGGATGTATCCAATGCTTTTAAAGTACTACTTTTTGGTGAGTACAATACCTTAGGGGGAAATCACAGACAGCTCCAATCAGCATTTGAATGAACAAACAGCTATACTGTGAAATCACTCCACACAAAGAACAGCATATTAGAGGAAGTGCAAGGACTATCATTAATTGATTCACAAAGAGTGTGGACACATGTTACATAATACCTTTATGCATAGATAACTTTATAAACTTTTTCCTCAACTAACCATTGCAGTATATGAGTATTGGACTCATAAGCCATTTGATAGGCTTTTTTTAGCGCTGTTAATGTTTTATTAATATTTCTTAATAACACATCGTTTTTTATGTCACTATTTTATTATAATAGCTGCTTTTCTACTGCATAAAACAATCATACATTTAACCCTTTTTTCCATTGAGCGCTGGGATCAGAATCATCCGTAGGTTTTTTCTGATAAATTTTTTACAATACTTCTATATTTATCTATAGCGAGCATGGATTCAATTAACTATTTAAGTAAACGCGAGTTGAACTTAGAGTCAGTGTTTTCTAATGATGGGGAATGGGAAACTAATGACGATCATAATGCGACTCTAAACGCATTAGCAAACGCATTGGAAAAACAAGTGCGTACATGGTGGGACATAACCACATTTGAACACTACTCAAAGGAGAAAATTATTATGCGCAGTTTAAGGTGGGAGGTAGCCCCACAAGATGGTCTAGACGACCCAGAATCGACCACTGAATGGCTGGACTTCTTCAATGCAGTCGGCCTCAAACTGCAGCAACTTGTGTTGAAACGCAAGAAGAAAAAGATGGCTTTGCTAGAGAAAAGTATTGCCGAACTACAAACTAAACTTGACCCAATTAAGGGCACACAACTGTTAACCAATTTTGATGCTGAAATTAAAAAGAAATTGGAAAAAACCGACAAAGACACCCAGAAGAAAAAAGCAAAAAAATATAGAAGGGATGTCAATGACTTCAAGAAAGGCACAGTGTATTTGTGGCAAATGGGAGACGAAACAGGTGCACAGAATCAACAGGCAATCACTACACCTTTGATCCAGAACACCGCTCCCAACACTAATAGAGGGCCACCGACTTCCCAGAGAGAAGTAAGAATTGCACCTGCTACTAACAATCAAAGAGGCAGAGGCAATCAACAGACTATAAGGGGATCTAACAAAGGATACACGAGGGGAGGATATGGACCCCCACAATATGGACAGAGTACATCTAATCAAGGATATGATGACCACCATGAAATCAGCACACATAATAGATATGATCCTCTTCAGGACACTAGGGAGAATACCTATTATGCGCCATCACCCAGACCAGTCCCTTTTTTAGGGAGAGGTATGAGGGGCAACTCTCGGGGACGAGGGAGGGGCAATCGACCATGGAGAGGACGAGGCCTACCATCCCACAACCCCAACCTCATGAGAGAATGGTGGAACCCACCACAACGGGAGAACCATCACAGCCCGGCCAGGAACAACAGAACAGCAACAGGAGAGGATGTCGAGCAGGGCAACGTATCCAACAAAAAAAGGCCAAGACAGGGCGATTAAGTGGAATCTATAACTTATCAACAGCTACCTTGACACAGAAGGAATCCAATATACTAAATGCGGGGTTAAAATGTACCACCACAAAATCAATAAATAAGTTCAATGTATACATTGACATACAAAAATACATTAGGAAAATAAATATCAAAAGATATTTCCTATCAAACAGTTTTGGTGTGAAAAGCAACAAGTACTCTGAGATGGTTGGGATAGACAGTGGTCTTAAAAATAAGTCACTATTTAACCCACAACAAACGAATAACCATCAAGTAGAAGTTTTTAAACAGTTAGTTTTAAAAGATCTTGAAATTTTACCAGCTAAGAAAAGTCTAAATCCTAGATACATCGAGGAAGGCATTAAAGCTCTCGAACAACGCAAGGACATCATTGTCCGACCGGCTGACAAAGGGGGAGGAGTGGTCGTGATGGACAAAACGTATTATCACACACAATTAAAAGAAATGTTGGAAGATCAAAATACGTACCAACTTTTAAAGAAGGACCCAATGAAACAATACAGAGTTGACCTGCGTAATCTAATCGATTACGGGTATTACATGAAGGTGATAACAAAGAAAGAAAAGTTATACTTATGCCCAAGTTTCAATAGGACTCCGACGATTTACACTGTCCCCAAAATACACAAACACCCAACTCTACCACCAGCGAGACCTATCGTAAATGGTATAGAGTCCGTCACAGCTAGAATTGGACAATATCTAGATCACTTCATGCAAGGCAGTGTTATCACCACTAAGGCTTTCTTAAAGGATACCACCAATTTTATACAGAAGATAAAAGAAGTGAGATTTCCTAAAGAATCAGAAGTGTTCTTAGTAACAGCGGATGTGGCTGCCCTTTATACCAACATCCAACATGATGATGCCCTCCTAGCCCTTAATTGGGCCATGAGTAAAAGAGAAGATTTACCGTTTGTTCAAAAGAAATTCCTGAAAATGGCACTAGATTACTGCCTTACCCATAATTACTTTTGGTATGGGGGGCAGTTCTACACTCAGAAGATAGGTGTGGCTATGGGTGCAAAGTTTGCACCAAGCCTAGCCAACCTATTTATGAGTGAATGGGAAGACAGATGGGTATATAATATAGGAAGCAAGAGTTGATCTTTTACCAGAGATATATCGACGATCTATTTATCATATGGCAAGGATCGGAGGAATCACTCATTGCATACTCAGAATGGCTTAATGGTAATAAGAATAACATCAAATTGGAATTCTCTTGGAGTAAACAGGAAATACACTACCTAGACGTTACGGTCATTAAAGGAGCAGATCATCTGATAACTAAAGCTTATTTTAAAGCAACAGATAGAAACAGCTTCATCCCAATCCAGAGTGGACACCATCCACGCTGGCTTCGAAATATACCTAAAGGCCAGTTCATGCGAATCAGGCGAAATTGCACGGAAGATGATGACTATAAAACACAATCTTCACTGATTCAACAGCGTTTTGTGGAAAAAGGGTATAAAGAAGAAGCACTAGATAAGATAAGACTCCAGGTGGGAGAAAGCTCACAGGTAGCCCTTCTACAACCTAAGGAACGCCCACGGCAATCAACACATGAATGGGGCTTTATATCAAACTATCATGACCAGTACCGTGAAGTGGAAACGATTTTCAAAAAGCATTGGAACATACTAGCTATGGATAAAACATTAAAACCAATGTTACCAGAATCTCCTGTGTTCATCTATAGAAAAACAGCAACTTTTGGGGACCAGATTGTACATAAAGTTTTAGACCCCCCAAAAAAACTACATATGTTTTGGAACCAACCGGGGTTCACAGCCTGCAGAAAGTGTAAATCTTGTCGCCAGGTATCCACCCATTTGAGGGGCATAAATAGCTTCACATCCACAGCCAACGGCAAAACTTTTGAAATTAAAGAGTCAATTACGTGTGCTACAACACATGTGGTCTACGCTTTAGAATGCCCTTGTGGCTTAATGTACATAGGACGAACAAAAAGAAAATTATCCAAAAGGGTGTCTGAACACATATACAACATCACCATTGGATATGAAGAACACAGTGTTTCGCTACATTTTTTGAAGAAACATGATAAGAACCCCATAGGGCTGAAATTTTGGGGGATAGACCATGTTGGCCCCAACTGGCGGGGTGCCAACATGGTCCGAGAAATTTCAAAACGCGAAACGCAATGGCTGTACATGACCAATACTCTTAGTCCAAATGGCCTGAATATAGATGTGGACCTCAACTGTTTTATCAGCAATCACTAGAAAGACAGAAATTAGAATAAGATCTAGCCAATCTTGCCCTACAGTTTTAAAATTTCAAGTTATCCATCTAACATTTTTAATGTTTTTAACATTTTAATATTTTTAATAACATTTTTAACAATGCAACATAATAATATTAGTGAATATTTGGAATGCAATGTTAATTACAGTCTAGCTGTTCTATATGTATTTATTCATAGAACAGCACTGGAAAGATTCAGATCCATCTATCAGATAATTATAATGATTACAGTGTTAATACCTTTATCATTAGTTCCATCATTTTTTGTGTATAATCAGCTATGTACAATTGTTGTGGATAAACATTATAGATTGTATTTTTGCTATATTAATGATGGATGCTGCTATACATTCCTTTCCCTAAACATATTACTATTTGATATGCATAGTGGTTTCAATATGTGTTTTTTTGGCTGTCAGAAGTGTCTGCTCACACAGTAATAAGGTGACAGCCTCATATATATATATTTGTCACCAAGATAAGCATATATTAATCGTACAGTTTGCATAAAATTGTTACAAAACTTTATTTATCACAATAATATGAGTTTTAAAAGAAAGCTTTTTTAAAAAAATCCTTTCAAATAATTAGTTCAAACAAATATGAATTATAAATAATTTTTTAAATGATCCCCTTCCTTTCTTTTTTCCCCACTAGGATTAACGAAAATGCGAGAGCATTAAGTGAACCAGAGGGGTTAATAAGGAAGGACACATGCCTCCATAAATCGCATAGGAATGACCAGAGTGCGAGTACTCATCAGCCGTTTACACACATCAGCTTATACAAGCGATGGCTAAAACGAGGGCTGGTTACAGTGGTTGGAACGCACGGTCAGCAAGGTGGGAGTGTCTCCTCCAAGGCTATTGACGTGTGACCAATCAGTATAGCAGAGGGGTGGGAACTCTGTATCCCGATCCCTCGGACCACGTGACCGCCGCGCACCAATCAGAGGTGAGCGGTAGACGTCACTGACAATGAACCCGCAGTAACGGTGCACAGCTGATGGGGAGTTACTCTACAGCCCTGTCAAAGGCTGACCAATAGGGTCCACGGAGGGGAGGTACCAAGATCAGAGCTCCCACTATAAATTAAACAGTCTAAGACGTGTAGCCACGCCCTCTGAAGACGTGGACCTATCACGAAACGCGTCAGGGCGTGACTACACGACGATTCAGCTTGCAAGGCAGCCCAGCTTCTACCCGGGACTTACGAGGGGAAATTTGAGCCTGAGTAATTTGGAGCCATATTCCTGAGTGAGCAGAGGCAGCAGCCTTTATGACAAGCGCTTTTTATCTTTAATCTTGTGTAAGCATGAGCGGGTAGCAGGGGTTTTATGATTATAAATAAAAAGGATTTTACACTATGCAAAGTCTCTCTTGCTTCCCTGCATGATTGCCAAGCTACACTGATTGAAGAGCGTACGGATCATCACTATACACCAGAGGAGGAGAACCGATGAGTGATTACCACCAGTGGATGTATCCAATGCTTTTAAAGTACTACTTTTTGGTGAGTACAATACCTTAGGGGGAAATCACAGACAGCTCCAATCAGCATTTGAATGAACAAACAGCTATACTGTGAAATCACTCCACACAAAGAACAGCATATTAGAGGAAGTGCAAGGACTATCATTAATTGATTCACAAAGAGTGTGGACACATGTTACATAATACCTTTATGCATAGATAACTTTATAAACTTTTTCCTCAACTAACCATTGCAGTATATGAGTATTGGACTCATAAGCCATTTGATAGGCTTTTTTTAGCGCTGTTAATGTTTTATTAATATTTCTTAATAACACATCGTTTTTTATGTCACTATTTTATTATAATAGCTGCTTTTCTACTGCATAAAACAATCATACATTTAACCCTTTTTTCCATTGAGCGCTGGGATCAGAATCATCCGTAGGTTTTTTCTGATAAATTTTTTACAATATATCCAGTTTTCATCTAAACCAGGATTTGGTATTACCATCCTTCTTCCCTAAACCTACTTCCAGAAAGGAAGGGTTGCTGCATACCTTGGATATTGTCAGGGCCATGAAGGCCTATCTTAAAGCTACAAAGAAGATCCGGAAAACGGATGTGCTGTTCATTTTACCGGATGGGCCCAAGAAGGGGCAGGCAGCTGCAAAGTCCACCATCTCTAGGTGGATTAAGCAATTAATCACTCTGGCCTACGGCTTGAAAGGGTTGCCTCCTCCAGTATCATTAAAGGCTCATTCTACTAGGGCCATGGGCGCCTCCTGGGCAGCACACCACCAGATCTCTATGGCTCAAGTTTGCAAGGCGGCAACCTGGTCTTCTGTCCACATGTTTACAAAATTCTACCAGTGGGACGTAAGAAGGAATACTGATACAGCCTTTGGGCAGGCAGTGCTGCAGGCTGCAGTTTGAGATTCCGGGGGCTCCTCTTTTTTTGAGTTAAATTTAAAATTTAAGATTATTTTTCTCAACTAAGTTGGATTTATTATGATTTGAGTATATCTCTAAATTAAATCCTTTTGTCTTGGAGATGTTCTCCCTCCCCTCATTGTAAGCATTGCTTTGGGACATCCCATATAGTAATGAATGCCGCTCTGTGTCCCGTGATGTAACGATAAAGAAAAAGAGATTTTTAATACAGCTTACCTGTAAAATCTTTTTCTTGGAGTACATCACGGGACACAGAGCTCCCACCCCTCTTTTGGGGACCATTTTGGGAGGCATACTGCTTGCTACAAAACTGAGGTACTCCTCCTTTGGGAGGGGGTTATATAGGGAGGGGCATTTCCTGTTTGAGATTGCCAGTGTCCATCACCTGAAGGTACTCCATATAAGCCATATAGTAATGAATGCCGCTCTGTGTCCCGTGATGTACTCCAAGAAAAAGATTTTACAGGTAAGCTGTATTAAAAATCTCTTTTTCATGACTTTCACCGGATATAAACAGCGTCATTGGGAAATTGGCAAAGCATTTTATCACACCGATCGTGGTGTGGTCAGATGCTTTGAGTGCAGAGGAGAGATCTAGGGTTTAATAGACCACAATTTTTTCTAAAAAGAGTACATGTCACTAGAGCTGCACAATTAATCGTTAACAAATCTTGATCTCGATTCAACCCCCGTGACGATCTCCAATGCAGAGTTTGCTGATTCTTTCTTATAACAAGTGGAGAGACTTTATCTGCTCACTCAGCTGTCAAAAGAAAATATCCGGGCAGTCTGCCAAGTTTAGATCAAAGGGATAAACTTCTGTGTGTGTAAAGAAAAAATCTGGGCAGTCTGCCAAGTTTTTAACAACATCAAACATTGTAACTAACTTCCTTCTTAGATCAAACTTCTGTGTGTAAATGCAGGAAGTTCAACCACTTATGCCTCGTACACATGACTGGTTTCCTGGCAGGAAAACTGCCATGAGAGCTTTTGGTTGGGAATCCCGGCTGTGTGTATGCTCCATCGCAGTTTTCCCGACAGGACAACCAACGGGAATCCCGGCAGGAAAAAAAAGAACATGTCGGTTTTCCCGACCAAAGCTCTCATGGCAGTTTACTGTCGGGAATCCCGGCCATGTGTAGGGGAAAAAAGCTACCGAACAGGTTCTCGGTTTTCTCCTCGGTTTTTACCGCTGGGAAAACCGATCGTGTGTACAAGGCATTAAAGTCCAAGGGGCAGATCCACAAAGATCTGCACCCGCGCAGCGTATGGGAGATACGTTACGCCGTCGTAACTTATTCAGGTTTGGTTTGAATCCTGAAAGAATTTGCGCCATAAGTTACAGCGGCGTAGTCTATCTCTCGTGGCGTAAAGGCGCGGAATTCAAATGCGGCGAGTAGGTGGCGTGTTTCATTTAAATGAAGCGCGTCCCCGCGCCGAACGAACTGCGCATGCCCCGTCCGTCAAAACTCACAGGGTGCATTGCTCCAAATGACGTCGCAAGGACGTCAGTGTTTTCGACGTGAACGTAAAAGGCGTCCAGCCCCATTCACGGACGACTTACGCAAACGACGTAGAATATTTAAAATTATACGCGGGAACGACGGCCATACTTAACATTGAGTACGCCACCAAATAGCAGCTTTTACTATACGCCGGAAAAAGCCGAACAAAAACGACGTAACAAAATGCGACGGCCGCTCGTATGTTCGTGGATCGTCGGAAATAGCTAATTTGCATACTCGACACGGAAAACGACTGAAACGCCACCCAGCGGCCGCCGGAAAATTGCATCTTAGATGCGACGGCGTACTAAGGCGTACGCCTGTCGGATCTAACACAGATGCCGTTGTATCTGTTTGGTGGATACCAACCAAAAGATACGACGCACAAAATTTGAAATTACGCGGCGTAATGTCTTTGAGGATCTGCCCCCAAATCTTTTTCTGACACTTGTTTCTTAAGTTAAAATCAATATTTTTTGCTAGAAAATTACTTGGAACCCCAAAACATTATATATATTTTAGCAGAGACCCTAGGGAATAAAATGGCAATTGCTGCAATATTTTATGTCACATTGTATTTGCCCAGTGGTCTTTTAAATGCATTTTTTGGGGAAAAAATACACTTCAATGAAAAAAATATAAAAAAAATAAACAGTAAAGTTAGCCCAATTTTTTGGGTTTTAATGCGAAAGATGATGTTACACCACGAGAAAAAATAGTGATTCTCATTTTAGCCAGAATCATGCAGCTCTACATGTCACTACCTATTGCTATCATAGGGGATATTTACATTCCCTGAGATAACAATAAAAATTATTAAAAAAAAAACATGAAAGGCACAGTTTAAAAATGAAATAAAAAGCAAAATAAATAATAATAATAATAAAAAAGCACCCCTGCTCTCGCGCAAAGGTGAATGCAATCGTTGGTCTGGCGTCATATGTAAACAGCAATTGCACCATGCATGTGAGGTATGTAGCAGTAGACCTCCTCTGTAAATCTAATGTGGTAACCTGTAAAATATTTTTTCATGTAAACAAAAAGTGTTAGAAAGGGCTTTGTCTACAAGTGGTTAGAAGAGTGGGCGATGTGTGACATAAGATTCTAAATGTTGTGCATAAAATGCCAGGACAGTTCAACCCCCCCCCCCCCCCCCCCCAAATGACCCTATTTTGGAAAGTAGACACCCCAAGCTATTGGCTGAGAGGCATGTTGAGTCCATGGAATATTTTATATTTTGACACAAGTTGTAGGAAAAATATTTTTTATTTTAGATTTTTTTTTGCACAAAGTTGTCACTAAATTATATATTGCTCAAACATGTCATGGACATATGTGGATTTCTAAGGGCCTAAAATGGTGATTTCACTTCCTCACTACCTATCACAGTTACGGAGGACATGAAATGTCAAGCTAGCACAAATGACCCCTTTTTTGGAAAGAAGACACCTAAAGCTATTTGCTGAGAGGCATGTTGAGTCCATGGAATATTTTAGATATTGCCACAAGTTTCTGGAACATTATTATTACTTTTCTATTTTTTTTACAGAAAGTTGGCATTAAATTACATATTGCTCAAACATGCCATGGGTATATGTGAAATTACACCCCAAAAGGCTGAGAAGTCAATCTAATGATCGACTTCTGTGCAACCATCCTGTTGGTTTTTTACCAAATGATCATAGCCACTGGCTATAGCCAACAGATCAGTGTATTCTGACAGCAGAAAAGCCTCCCCATAGTCAGAATACAATAGCTTAGTGGGAGTGATCCACTGCTGGTTGAACAAAAAAAATGAAGCATGTACATATGGAAGTGTACATATTTTTATTAAAGAAAGTGACATATAGTTTTTGAGACCAAGGAGGGGTACTGTCAGGAAAGGTTCCATCTGCTGGTAATATCTATCATTTGGCATGCAGTACTGAGGTCCACCAGCAGGTGTCTCCTGGCAGTTTTGAACTGTCAGGTGAACTTCTCCCTGCTGGTGTTATGTCATCCTTGGGCCGCAGCACTGGCGTCCACCAGCGGATGGATCCTGGCAGTGTGGAGCAGACAGCACCTTTTGTGCTCAGATGTGACTTGAAGCCAATTACAGGTATTCCTATAAATACCTGGCAAGTGCAAACATACCTTGCCCTGGTATTGTCCTCGTGCCCTGATCTGTACCTGCTGCCTGATTATCTGAACCTGTTCCTGTAATCTGCTACCTGAGTCCCTGATCATGTCTCCCTGTCCTGACCATCCATCCTCTCCCTGTCCTGTGTTCCTTACCCCATCTGCTGATCTCCCTGTGTATGACCTTGGCCTGGCTAATGTTTATGCTTCTGGAATATCCCTTTGTCCATCTGCCGATCCGCTGTGTATGACCCTGGCCTGGCTATTGTTTATGATTCTGGCATTTCCCATTTATTGTACATATCTGTCTGTTGTTATTTGTGGGTCTCTGTCTGTTGGTTGGTTTGTTGCACTGTGTCATATTAGAGGTGGTTGTATTTATATTATTCACTTACCTAAATAAATCTTTATATTTTCACTTATATGTGTATGGTTTTCCTCTGTTGCTAGCCACACAGTTCTGGTCACACCTGGTACATGACAGTATACCAGGGCCATCTCTGACCAGAAGTGGCTGAACAGAGGAACCATCTTGGTTCAGGTTAATTTGTTAAAATGAATTTGGATGTTTTTCGTTACTATGCTCTGCTGGCGTCAGAGAGTAATGCATATCTCCGCCAGACACTGAAAGAGTGGACCAGTGATCAGCTGCTAGAAATCATTTGTTTTGCTCACTCCTGGGTTGATCAGGGCTGTATGCTGTTTAGGGATGTTCAGCCTTTAATTCAAATCTGCATAGAGCTGGCTTTGCCTTGCATCCCAGAGGACCATGATGATTTTTCTCCCCCTTTCAGCATTAATCAGGTCACATCGCTGGTATGGCTTTTGGAAGATGATCAAAGAATGTGTTGATTCTGTACAATCCCTTGTCAGACAGGCAGTATGTAACCCGCAGTTTGTGCAACCACTGCTCTTAGCATGGTCTGATATTTTGCAATCAGCCCCAGCCAGCCCCCAACAAACCCTCTCTGCTACCAGACACCTGCCTGCCCAAGGGTCTTTTTTCCATCACCCATGGTAACCTCCGCTTCAGCCCAGTATACACTGCTCCCAACCAAATACTCAAATCCAGTCTCAGCTCCCTGTACCTATCCTGCATTCCACCCAACTGTCTCTTAGCTGCCAACAAACCCACAAGAACCTTACCCAGCTACTGTTACCCCTTCTCTGTCATATCCTAATCCTCCTTCCCAGTCTGCTGCACCCCTTACCTACAGAGCTTCAGTGGCTAAGCCAAAGAAAAAACAAAATTTATTTCCAACCAAAACGATCCTGCCAGTAACCCAACCTGCCTCCACACCAATCAACCTGCTCCAGTCTGCTTGTATGCCAGCTGAACCTGATAACCAGTCTGATTCTGCCAAACCTCTGCCTGCTATCCGGCAAGTGCCTCTGCCTGGAGTTCCTGTATGCCAGCCTGGAGTTCCTGTATGCCAGCCTGGAGTTCCTGTATGCCAGCCTGGAGTTCCTGTATGCCAGCCTGAAGTTCCTGTATGCCAGCCTAAAGTTCCTGTTTGCCAGCCTGAAGTTCCTGTGCCAGTTTGCCAGCCTGAAGTTCCTGTGCCAGTTTGCCAGCCTGAAGTTCCTGTGCCTGCCTTCCAGTCTGATGTCTCAGTACCTGCCTTCCAGTCTGATGTCTCAGTGCCTGCCCTCCAGACTGATGTCTTGGTGCCTACCTTCCAGTCTGATGTCTTGGCACCTGCCTTCCAGTCTGATGTCTTGGCGTCTGCCTTCCAGCCTGATGTCTCTGTGCCTACCTTCCAGCCTGATGTGTCGGTGCCTACCTTCCAGCCTGATGTCTTGGTGCCTACCTTCCAGCCTGATGTCTTGGTGCCTACCTTCCAGCCTGATGTCTCGGCGCCTGCCTTCCAGCCTGATGTCTCAGTGCCTGCCTTCCAGTCTGATGTCCCGGTGTCTGCCTTCCAGTCTGATGTCCCGGTGTCTGCCTTCCAGTCTGATGTCCTGGTGTCTGCCTTCCAGTCTGATGTCCTGGTGTCTGCCTTCCAGTCTGATGTCCTGGTGTCTGCCTTCAAGCCAGAGGTGCCAGTGTTCCAGCCTGAGGTGCCAGTGTTCCAGCCTGAGGTGCCAGTGTTCCAGCCTGAGGTGCCAGTGTTCCTACCCAAGGTGCCAGTGTTCCAGCCCGAGGTGCCAGTGTTCCTACCCAAGGTGCCAGTGTTCCAGCCCGGGGTGCCGGCGTTCCAGCCTGAAGAACCAGTGCCAGCATTCCAGCCTGAAGAGCTAGAGCCAGCATTCCGGCCTGAGGTTTTGTTGCCCGTCTCCCGCCTGAGGTTTTGGTGCTCGTTTCCTGGCTTGAGGTTGTGGTGCCCGTTTCCTGGCTTGTGAAGCCTCTATCTGCTGCCCAGCTCAATGACCCGGAGCCTGCTGCCCAGCCCGATGACCCGGAGCCTGCTGCCCAGCCCGATGATCCGGAGCCTGCTGCCCAGCCTGATGTGTTCCTTCCTGCTGCCCTGCCTGATGTGTTTCTCCCTGCTGCCCTGCCTGATGTGTTGCTCCCTGCTGCCCAGCCTGATGTATTCCTTCCTGCTGCCCAGCCTGATGTATTCCTGCCTGCTTCTGTTCCTGCCTGCTGTCCAGCCTGATGAGCCTCTGTCTGCTGCCCAGCCTGGTGTGCCCCTGTCTGCTGCCCAGCTTGATTTGCCCCTGTCTGCTTCCCAGCTTGATTTGCCCCTGTCTGCTTCCCAGCTTGATGTGCCTGCTACCCAGCTTGAGGTTCCTGTGCCTGCTACCCAGCTTGATGTGCTTTTTGCCCAACCTGAGGTGTCTGTACCCGCTGCACTTTGCCCAGTTTAAAGTCATGGACCTTCCTCCTGCCCAACCTGATGTGACTTTGTCCGCTGCCTGGCTTGACGCCATGGACTTTCCCCAGCAAAGGCTAGTTGGAGTGTCCGGAGGTCGCTCCTTCAAGGGGGGGTACTGTCAGGAAAGGTTCCATCTGCTGGTAATATCTATCATTTGGCATGCAGTACTGAGGTCCACCAGCAGGTGTCTCCTGGCAGTTTTGAACTGTCAGGGGAACTTCTCCCTGCTGGTGTTATGTCATCCTTGGGCCGCAGTACTGGCGTCCACCAGCGGAAGGATCCTGGCAGTGTGGATCAGACAGCACCTTTTGCGCTCAGGTGTGACTTGAGGCCAATTACAGGCATTCCTATAAATACCCGGCAAGTGCAAACATACCTTTCCCTGGTATCGTCCTTGTGCCCTGATCTGTACCTGCTGCCTGATTATCTGAACCTGTTCCTGTAATCTGCTACCTGAGTTCCTGATCCTGTCTCCCTGTCCTGACCATCCATCCTCTCCCTGTCCTGTGTTCCTTACCCCATCTGCTGATCTCCCTGTGTATGACCTTGGCCTGGCTAATGTTTATGCTTCTGGAATATCCCTTTGTCCATCTGCCGATCCGCTGTGTATGACCCTGGCCCGGCTATTGTTTGATTCTGGCGTTTCCCATTTATTGTACATATCTGTCTGTTGTTATTTGTGGGTCTCTGTGTGTTGGTTGGTTGGTTTGTTGCACTGTGTCATATTGGAGGTGGTTGTATTTATATTATTCACTTACCTAAATAAATCTTAATATTTTCACTTATATGTGTTTGGTGTTCCTCTGTTGCTAGCCACACAGTTCTGGTCACACCTGGTACATGACAGTAACACAATATGGCAGGGTTTCTCCAAACAACAGGTAGGAGCATAGTGCAAACCCCACCCAATACGAGGGACCCTTACATATGTGTCCTTTTTATTCTCTTGTTTTTCCAACATCATTCTCCAGTTTGCTTTCATCTTTGTTTTTTCTTTTTGTTGGTGTAATTTTTTTATTTATTTTTTTCTCCCTTTCCTGCCAAGTTTTTAACAACATGAAACACTGTAACTAACTTCCTTCTTAGATCAAACTAAGATCAAACTGTGTTTTTTTCACATTTTATGTACTATCATGCCCCATTAAGGGGTAGAGATCTTGCCAGCACTCGACATTGTACCCGCTATTCTGTTATTCATCCCAGTCGGGCTCTGCATGTGCAGCTTTTGCACATGTTTGTCCATTGTTTGGGGCAAAGTTTCCTGTCCTGAAGAAGCAGATCTGTTTATTTCCTTCCCCCTTGATGCTTTCCCTATCCACCATCAGGGGCTGCTTTGCATTAGTTTTTTTCCTAGAGTCCTACTCCTAAAACAATCCTTTAGTCCATTGGTCATTGATCAAGATCTCAGCTGTGCCCTTCAATGAACTCAGAGAAAAGGATTTTATGGTGAGAACAAAAATGTATTGTATGATCAGACTCACAAAGCTAAAGTTTGACTTCAAATTTAGGTCAAGAGCTTTTGTTACTGGGGAGCATGATTAATATATCCTTTAGTAATCATGGAATGCAAAGATGTTCCATCCTTGACTGATTGAGCTTGAAGGTATTTAATCTCGTCTCTTGACATTAGTTATGGCAGTCATGTAAAAAATATTCATAATGATTTTTTTTTCCATAAAAAGAAATGAAGCCATTTATAGTTCTTGGGGGATGAGACTGAAGGATACACAAACACTAAAGCCTTAAATACACCCCAGTGATTACTGGGGGATTTTGAACAGTCTGAAGGCACGTTTGATACTAACTTGCCTTTACTTTACAGAGCTTCAAGGAAACCACTTGTGTAATTCCAGAAATGATCTATGCGCTTGCCTTGAAAATTCATTAAGCGTGCCATTAGAGCATATTGTTTACGTAGATTTGACTCATTGACATCCTGACTGAAAAGGTTCCCGCTATGGTGCGTTCTAGTTTATTCCCTTAATAATTTTATCTTACTGTAGAGAATAATTGTTACTCTGTACAAAAGGTTTTTAGTCTAATATAAGTTTGTGAAACGCAATTTCTCTATACACAAATTTTTTATGCCTCTTGGTTTTGTGTAACCCAACTGTGGCTCCAAGGGTAGTTGTGGTCTCTTAAAAGGCACAGACTCTAAGGATTGGCTGCTTTTTTGTCCCCATAAGGAAGATTACATTTTTTATGCAGGTTGCAATTGTAGCGTTTAGCAACACCTGAAGTGAAGTACCATAGTCTAGGGAAAAGAATAGTCCATAAATTGTCAGAAATGTATTCAGGTGGTCTTGATGTAGAATTGGTTTACAGCCATGGGTCAAGGTATGCAGCATGGCATTCAGGCAGAATTTAAACCAAGTGGTCAAACATTGGGAACCAGATTATAGGCAGGTGAGACACCCAGGGATACAGCTAGGGTTCACAGTGCACATACCAAAGTTGACAAGAAGGAAAACAAAATTGTTACTCACACATTATAACATGTTCCTCTGTAGTATATAGCTTTGCCCCTTCATAATCCATAAATACTTCCATAACCCCTGAGAAAACTCACTAAATAGATGTGCCTGACAGCCCAATAGTAAGCCAAACATACTTGCTCACAGGTCACAATATGTCCCATGCTACCTGTGCCCATGGCAAACATGGGAAACTGCCCCTCCCACCTATCAGACAACTGTCCCTCTGCCCACCGTTGGGTGGAGAAGGGAATGAGTGCCAAAATGTTGGTAATGTTAATGACATGCAATGAAATACCACCAGTGAAAAGTTTAAAATCGGCACACACATATGAGGCTAACAGTTGCAAAGGAAAAATGTTTCTGCATCAGCAATGTCACTGAAAGGAAAAATATCCCTGCATTGGTAGTGTCACTGGAAATAAAAAAAATGTCCTGGAGTCGGTGTCGTCACTGGAAGGAAGAAAATCCCCTTCTGTGGATGTAATCACTGAAAATAAAAAAATGTCCCTGCATTGGTGGTGTCACTGAAGTTTAAAAAAAGACCCTGAGTTGGTGGTGCCACTGGAAAGAAAGAAAATGCCCCTGCATCGGTGGTGTCACTGAAAGGAAAAAATGTCCCTGTGTTGATGGTATTATAATCAATATAGATTGTTCGCTCCTTGAGGGCAGGGACTGATGTGGATGTTCAATATATATGTAAAGTGCTGCGTAAATTAATGGTGCTATATACAGTGGAACCTCGGATTGCGAGTAACACAGTTAATGAGAGTTTCGCAATACGAGCACTATATTTAAAAAAATCTAACTCGGTATGCGAGTGTTGTCTCACAAAACTAGCAGGATTCAGGCCAAAGTGGTGTGCAGTACCGTGTTTGGCCTAAGGTGGGGGGCGCCGGACCCGAGCGGCGCCATTTGAAATTGCACGGAAAGGCCCGAGGACAGCTCGGGTGACCTCGGCAAACCTCGGGAATGGAGTCTTTCAGAGGTTTGCTGAGGTAAGCTGAGATGTCCTCGGGTCTTTGCGGCCGTTTCCGAGGCTCTCTGGCGCCCCCAACCTCTGGTCGCATGCGGTATTGCATGCCATTGAAGTCAATGTGGAACAAATTATTTTAATTTCCATTGACTTCAATGGGGAAACTCTATTTGATATGCGAGTACTTTGCATTACGAGCATTCTCCTGGAGCGGATTATGCTCGTAATCCGAGGTTCCACTGTAAGTACCTGTAATAAATAAATAGCCTGCGTTGATGGTGTAACTGAAGTAAAAAGAAAAAGAGTTGATGGTGTCATTGGAAAGAAAAAATGCCCCTGTATCAGTGGTGTCATTGGAAAGAAAAAACATCTATGCACCGGTGGTATTACTAGAAGGAAAACCTTTCCCTGCATTGGTGGTGTCACTGGAAGGAAGAAATGTCCCTGCGTTGATGGCGTCACTGAAATGAAAAGTGCTCCTGCATCAGTGGTGTCCTTAAAAGGAAAAAAATTGCCCTGTATCGCTGGTGTCACTAGAAGAAAAATATACTGCTGTGTAAATGTTGTCATTGGTAGTGTCAGTGGAAGGAAAAAATGTTGCTTCATTGGCTGTGTCACTAAAATAAATAAAAAATCCCCTGCATCAGTGGTGTCTTTCTTTTATCATGTTTTTTATTGAAGGTTTTCAGAAAATAGGTATTAAAAACAATCAAATAGGAAAATAGGACATTGTCCATTCTTGTCATTAGAAGGTTGGATACATGCATGTATGACTTAACTTTTTCAATGCAGACAGTACAAGAGTGCAATAAAACTGTATTATCAGTGATTATAGGTAAATCCACAACAAAATTATGGCATCGGTCATGTCACTAGTATAGTCGAACACCCCTATTGGGAGAAAACTGTGGGGCATAGTCAATAATAAATTTTAGGTATGACTTTCTTTTACCAAGTTTGTTGTGGTTTTGAAATTCTTTTCTTCTATTACCATTTTAATTATTTGCGTACAAAACATAAGTGTGGAATTGAATTAAACCGTATAACAAAGCTGACGAATGCTAACCAAAGAATCTATCATATTTCTTGTCAGTGGTGTCATTGGCATTAAAAGTTGTCATCTGGTGTCATTGGAAGGAAACATGTCCTTGCACAGGTGGTGTCACTAAAAGTAAAAATGCCCCCACATCATTGGTGTCCCTGAAAAGGAAAAATGTCAATACATCAGCGGTGTCACTGAAAGGAAACATATCCCTGCATCAGTGGTTTCACTGAAAGGAAAAAAATGTCCCTACATTGATGGTGTCGCTGAAAGAAACACCACTATAAAGCTCCACCCTCATCCCACAGTACAGAGCTCTCTCACCCTCCCAAACCTCTCAATAGAAAGCTATATATACAGTCTTTAGTGCACAAGGAGCAGATGCCAAGAGGCTGGGCTGTTATTCTCTGTGTGAGCATGACAGCCCAGTCACTCCTCCTGCACTGGAAATGTGCTGTCACAAAAGGGAGCAGAGGGCTAGTGGTCGAGGTAGTGGTACTGAGCAAAGATGTGCTCTGTATGAAAAAATACCTTTTCACAGAAGTGAACACACAGAACCACCTTTGGCTGTGAGCCATGCAGCTAAAATTCTAGTCATCTGGAAGGACAGTGACATTGATACTTATTTACTATCCATCTAATGTCAGGGCTGAGAAGCTAAGCCCTGAAGAACTTTGTGGAATTACCCAGTGAAACAAATGGAATGTGGTTCAACAGTTTAACAGTTTTTGATGGTGTTCAAGCCTGAGTCTGCCAAAATAGCAAAATTAGCAGATTAAGCAGATACTTGCATAAACACTCTGGTATCTGACTACCACAGGGCTCCCACTATTGTCTGGAAAAGGAGGGAAAGCACCAAAGACAACTCCTGCTACAACTATGAGCCAAGAATCACAGTGGCTAGCTCCTGAAGCTCCTGGTAACAGAGTTAGAAGATGAAAAGGACATCATCTCAGAGAACCTCCTTACTTTTACTGGGCAAATGGCTGGATGGCACCCAGAATTCACCAACTGGACTCAGGACATAGCAAGGTATTGTGTAAAGAAGTGGATGTGACATCTAGGCAATGTTGGGGATGGACAGACGGAGGAAAAAGAGGTGGAGATGCACAGATTATCCTAAGAAATAATATATGGGCAGTTACATGAGTAACCACCATGCATGCACAATTACCCAATACATGTATGTCTGATGTAGTACATGTAATTGTTGAATCTGTATTTCCAGTGTTAGCAGTCACTCATAGTGCTCACAAGGCAGCCAAGGCACGGTCTCTTGTTGAAGAGCAGGATGGTGCCCATAGGCCCATTCCTTGCTCTGATCAAGTGGACTCTGCAGAGCCTCAGCTGCTCTCCTTCTTTGCCATCGGACATTTGGCCAGGATTTGTAGTGCTACATTTGAGCAATCCTGCAGACTCAAAAGCCTGGCCAGACCTCCAGACCTCCTCTGCAGGGAGACAAACAAAAGTTTTACTGAGAAAATGGAAAGCTGTACAGAACCTAACCACTGGAGGCAATAAAGAAAACTGGCCAAAAGGCAGATCGTTGTACCCAACCAATTTAAGAGGCACTTGTTGAAGGTGGTGTGGAAAATTCCCCTAGCAAGTAATTTGGGAATCACTCAGACCAAGCCATGGGTGATGCAGATTTTCTTCCATCCTAACATACTTACAAACATGACAAACTACAGTCACTCCTGTGTTACCTGTCAGTGGGTTGGCAAGAAAGATGTTCATAGGGATCCACTAAAACTGTCACGGTCCAGGGTCAGGCTTGGAAACAAGTAACTATAGCAGTACAGAGGTTCCCACCAACAAGCTGGATAAGTGCAGCAGCAGGTCACCCCGGCTGATGACACAGGCTCATCCGAGGTGCGGAGTCTAAGCACTAATTGGTGTTCAATGGTGCTCCTGATGGTGAAGATGGGTTTTGCTGCATGTTAGTACCAGGTCACAGATTGCCCCACCAGGAGGTGAGCAAGCTGGAAACTAGTAGCAGATATAGAAGGTAGAGCTCAAGCAGAACTATAGTCAGTAGACAAGCCAAAGGTCTGTAACACATGGTTGTAGGTTGGGATTAAGCAGAAGTGTAGTCGAGAAACAAGCCAAATGTTGGTAACGAGTGGCACTGGAGATGTGGACGGCAGCAGGAGTGACAAGAGTGAGATATTAGCTGGAGGGAGCACAATAATGGCTTAAATCAGAAAGTTCATGGGAGGAGGAAAGAGTTTAAAGCAGAGTTCCAGGCTTTTTATGTTTTTTAAAAGTCAGTGGCCCAGAGCGTTGCTCCTCTTCACCTCCTCTCCGCCAGGGCCTCCATTGCCACTCTGGGAACCCGGCCATGACAGCTTCACGGCCGGGCATGCACTGCGCATGAGCGAGTCGCGCTGCACACTCGGAGTGGACAGGCTATCTTCTGGGACCTGTCATGTGTCCCAGGAGATTGCCTAGAGGGAGGGGCTGCCTAAGTGAAGAGGAGGAGTCGCCTAGGCGGCCCGTAGGTGGAAGGAGGAAGTGGCACAGGAAGTTCCACTCCTAACGCAGCCCCCACTCGCCCCAACAAAAATGTGCATGCCAAATGTGGCATGTAAGGGGGCGAGGACTGCTTAAAGCAAAAGTTTAACTTTTGGGTTGAATTCCGCTTTAAAGTTTTTTCAAAAACATGAGGCAAGGAATGAAAATTCAAACAATTAGACAGGGAGCTGTCCAGCATCTCAGGTGGCTCAGCAAGAGGTGACATTGCCAGACATAGTAGAGGTCACAGTTTCAGACCTGGGTCATGACAATAATGTTTGTTTGTAACTGACAAGCCCTTTAAAAGGATGGTGGTGGATATCACCAGCCATTTTCAGCAGCTCCAGAAAATGATGCATCCTGATAGTAGTAGACTATGCCACCCAGTGCTGTGGCACTATCCTCCTTTAGGATGGACAAGGTCACTATTGCATTGGTGGGAAATTTTAATAAATGTTGGGTTACCTGTGGAGCTCATCAGTGATCAAAGCCCACAGTTTGTGTCTGACCTGATGCAGGCATTCTGTCGGAAAATACAGATGATGCATGTCGTGGGTCATCCTTGCCACCAACAAACAGCTTGTACAAGGTTCAGTGAAGCTTTAAAAGAATTTCTGAGTACATCTGTGTAATTGCAGGGAAGTAACTGGGAATATCTAACTGCCTTATCTGCTGTTTGTCTATAGATAGGTGACCCAGGAGTCCACAGGCGTTTCACCATTTGAACTCCAATACAGCACAAGTAGGGAAGTAACAACAACAATGCAGATGGATTGTCATGGAAAGCCGAGCTAGCAGAAGTTGTCTGAAAGGAACTTGCATTCAGTTCTGTGTGACCTCCCAAAATGGAGAGGTGTGACAATAATGAGGTCTGAATTCCAAACTGTTTTAAGTAAGAATGGTGAAAAAAAGTAATTTTGCACACAATACCACCATTATTTCTCTAAAATTCATGTCTGATCCTAAATACAGTAGCCTGTTGTAATACACTACATTTGAGCAATACACACTTGTTACACAAGATTCATTCAGTCTTCAAAATTCTTATTGTAATAGAGCTACAAAAAGTGGTTACACTAATGTATGGGAAGATGCCAATCAGAACCCAAACATATCTTTAGTACCAGATAAAGGAAGCTAATAAAATAAATCAGATCTTATAAGTACATAAGATACATATGATATTTGGTCTCTAACAAGTCGTTATTTCCTTCTGTTCAATATGTTGTTGGTCAGATTTTGAAACCTTATTGTATGGAAACACAGATATCGATGCAGCTCTTGTTTGACATCAAAACCACTAAGGATACTAAGAGAGCCTGGAAGCAAATTGGATTGTACAGGGAACCAAAGAAGTCTTTTAATTTGTAATCTACATTTTTTGCTAGCTGTCTGTTTTGTAATATTCCTTTTCTCTAAATAATTTATTGTATCATTTACTTTTCCATTTTTCTTTAAAACTCTATATAATATTTTTTAAATGGAATCTCTAAATGCTCTACACACAGATTTAAAAAAAAAATGTTTTGAAGAAAGGCTCTTTAAATGAAGCATTTTGTCAACACTGTTAAGTTCCTGTATAGGCGTGGCAGCGAGTGATACAGAACTTTTTTCAAGGTTCAGAACTCCAAGAGCAGATGCTGTGAACAGTGTGCATTTCCATTAAAACAAGTGGTAGCTGCTACTGTGTGTGTGTGTGTGTGTGTGTGTGTGTGTGTGTGTGTGTGTAAAGGGTTAATTGCAGAGTTATCCTGCTTCAGTGATGATCGCTCAGTTTGTTGAAGATTATTATCCTGTAAGCTGAAAAATTTCTGTGCAGACTGAGAGCATAGTTTTCACTGGTTGAGTAGAATTTACAGGACATCATCTCATGGCTGTGTAAAATAAGTGTTGCAGGCTGCCACGTGCGGGTACATTAGCTAGGTCCATGGTCTGAGAAAACTGCCATGGCTTTGTGGTGGCCATGTGTGTCACCAGTTAGTCATTAGCTGAGATGCAAAGTCCAAAAAATGTCTAGACTTTGACAGTAACGCCCACGGGGCAATTTGAATTGCTCCCTTATTGCAGTCTTAAGCCCCATACACACTATCAGTTTTCCTGCTGGTATTCTCTTTAGGTTTACCAAAACCATGTAGTACAAGGACCTGCCTGATTGCATTCAAATTGAAACACTTAGGGTTTGACCTCATATTAGATGGTTTTGGTAAACCTGAAGAGAAAACCATCAGGAAAACTGATAGTGTGTATGGGGCTTTAAGGTTTTCCCAATTGGTGAAAGCTGGTTACACAACAGGTAACAGAAGTAAAGTAACATCATCAAAAAAGAGTGTTGTTCATAAGCCAACACAGATCAGGACAGGTGGCATTCAGGCAGAATTTGATGGCAGTCAATAATTTGATCATAGTCTTTAGTTTAAAATGCCTTCATTCTCTTAAAGATGTTTAGTAATATAGCAATCAACGGGTTCCTCCAAGCCATTCAAGAATAGGGATTTATATACTGTACAATATTATCAGCTTTCTACACACCACTCAACCACCCACCTAAGCCTGCTTTGTGTGATATACTAGGCTGAAACCTGGCCAGAAGTGTATTCCAATTTGATATAATAACTGAAACATACAAAATATTGGGTTAAAAACACAAGCTTCATCAGATGTTTGTAGAATGACTAATATATTAACATGCAGTCACCAAACTTTGATGTCTATAATCTCAGCTGTGCATTTGGAATCTGATCGAACTTGGAAGTTGTTCAACCACGTAAAACTTATGATAGTCTCATCTGCCACTATAAATCTAACACTGTGAGCAATTTACAGTAGATATACAGTAGCTTACATTTTTTTTTTTTTTTTCAAAAGGCCAGGCAGAACTGTGATACATTTTCTACTATATAGTAATTAAGTGTAATAAAAGTTTGCTAATTTATGAATAAACTGTCTGTATCTTGAAGGTGATCATTTCTATAACTAATTCTTAGATTTCTTAATCTAGTTAAAAAATTCCAGGCTGTTTACTATATATTGTATTAATTTCAAAACTTTTAGTTGCTTGATTACCATTCCAGAACAATAATACATAAACAATTATGCACTTAAAGAAAAAAAAAAAAAAGATCTTAATTGTATAGTACAGGACACACAAGTTGATTCTATGGGATTTTATGCTGCTACTTTCAGGTCATTTTACACTGTTAAAGGCTTTGTTGGTAACTGCCCCCAGTGTACCCATTCAACTCTGTTCACTTCACGAGGCTCTAGTTTCTTTATTAGTGATAGACCCCTTTGGAGAAGTTTATTTTCTATTTTTTACCAGTTCTCCTTTTTTCAACTGACACTTCTATCAAGATCTTACTGCGTATTGCCATATGGCTCTCGAGCAGTTTTAGGATTGGTTACCCACAATGTACATCTTGGGAACCGTACAAGGACCGCACAACAGAGGGACCACCTGTTATTTTTCATTGGGCCTGGATTCTGCATTCAGCATCCACCTTGACACATTGTGCAAAAAGTGAGTTAGCTGCTAGGTGCTATATAGGTCCAAGGCCATGATCCATCCCAATGAATCTTCATCAGATGTTTTTGGAATGACTAATATACTAACATGCAGTCACCAAACTTTGATGTCTATAATCTTAGCTGTGCATTTGGAATCTGGTCGAACTAGGAAGTTATTCAATGGCACGTAACACGTATGTTTTCTCATCTGCTACTATACATCTAACCCTGTGTAAGCAATTTAGATTGAACTTACATTTCTTTTTTTTTCAAAAGGCAGAGCAGGACTGGGATACTTTTTTTTACTATAAAGTAATTAAGTGTAATAAAAAATTGTTATGGGACTAATTTATGAATAAACTGTATCTTGAAGATGATGATCTCTATAACTAATTAGTAAATTACTTAATCTAGTTAAATCTAGTTTACAATCTATTGTATTAATTTCAAAACTTTTAGATGCTTGATTACAATACCCGAATTCCAGAACAGTAATACATGAAGAATTATGCACTTAAAAATAAAATATCTTAATTGTATAGTACAGGACACACGAGTTGACTGGTATTTTGTGCTGCAACTTTCCAGGTCATTTGACACTGTTAAAGGTTTGTTGGTAACCGCCCCCAGTGTACCCTTATAACTGTGTCCACTCAATGAGGCTCCAGTTTCTTTGTTAGTGATGGACCCTTTCTGATATTGGAGAATATTATTTTCTATTCTTTACCAGTTCTCCTTTTTTTCTCTTATCGTCCATGGACGGACACAGCCTTCAAAGTCTTGACATATGGGTTGTGTTCCTGTTCATAGAAGAGGAAGTCCTCTCCTATGAACAGGAACATAACCCATATGTCAAGACTTTGAAGCTTGTGTCCGTCCATGGACAACAGAGAAAGGGATTTTACAGTGAGTACAAAAAATCCTATTTTTTCAACTGACACTTATATCAAGATCTGACTGCTTATTGCCATATGGCTAACTAACAGTTTTCAGATTGGTTACCCTCAATGTACATCCTGGGAACCGTACCAGGACCCTACAACAGCAGGACCAACCAATTATTTTGCATTGGGCCTGGATCCTGCATTCAGCACCCGCCTTGACATGTTGTGCAACAAGTGAGTTAGCTGCAAGGTGCTTTATAGGTCCAAGGCCGTGGTACATCCCAATGGCACCCAGACCCTGAAGGCCCCATTCAGGGGTATGCTCACCATGATGGGTGAAGCCTAGACCCTGGATATACTGCGGCGGCATGACGCATGCAGGCACAATCACGTACATGTGTATCTCTGGCTAAGGGGGGTGTCCCTTCTCCCCTTGTGACTGCTGTGTTCACTGGACACAGCGAATTATGGATCCGGGTACTCCGCGCTCCGTTATCATGTGATCACTATGCAATCTGAGACTGGTGGATGAATGAATGCCTTCTTGACCAGTTTTGCCGGTTCTCCCAGCTCCATCAGAGGTACAGCTGTAATGTTTGGCATGTATCCCCTCCGGTTCTTAAAATGGTTGCCCTGTCTCTTCTGCGCATGCGTGTTGGTGCGCAATGATGTCACGTGCATCTCAAACCAACAGGTGCATCAATACAAAATTGCAAAAAATGCATAAAAATCACCACAGTCACCACCATCTAGTGGACAGAGTGGGACACGACCCTCATGGTATAATATAACCCAAAACATGGTCCTAATATATCTAGTCTTGCATATATATTATTACCATATAGTAATGACCCTAATCCACGCCATCCATGGAGTGAATGCACCCAGAGGTAAAGATAAAACAACTTATATCCATACAAAGAAAGGAGGTTGAGCAATGTTTTGGCTTAAGTGTATTTACCGTATTTACAGATACACCCTTGAAACAAAAACAAATTAAGGTGCCCTATTTTTCTCTGATTTGACCCAATCCAAAAAACATATGTAAATATATAAATATATATATATATATATATATAATATATATATATATATATATATTGTGACAGGACGAAACACTGTCATTGCAAAATTGTGGTCTGTGTGACCCATGAAAAGAGCAGAGGTACTGCTAAATAGAGAGCCAGGTGGGTTGGCATTTTCTGTTTTTGTATTTACTGGAGAAGAACCCCTGTGTGGAAACCAATGTTACAGACTTTTTGTTTGCCTTTTAATAAAAATGGGCAACCAGGCCCTTAAAATATAGTTCCTGACTATCGTGAATCACTTGAAAATGCATCTACCACTAGAGCTAATGGTCCCCCATGTTACAATGCAAAAAAGAGTGTGACTAAATAAGGACGCATGACACACTTGAGGGACAAATTTAGGTGGTCTGGTCGCCTCAAGTTCCCAGATTCACCTGGCTTTGTGGTGAAGTACCAACTTGTCAGAATCAGAATTAATACATATATATATATATATATATATATATATATATATATATATATATATATATATATATAAAAATGTATTAATTCTGATTCTGACAAGTTGGTACTTCACCACAAAGCCAGGTGAATCTGGGAACTTGAGGCGTATACCATCATTCAGGCAAATTTCCAGCTTTCAGCACTGTCACACTTTGACATTTGCGCGGTCATGTAACATATGACATTTTTATAATTTATTCCACACAAATAGAGCTTTCTTTTGGTGGTATTTAATCACCACCGTTTTTTTATTTTTTGCTAAAAAAAATGAAAAAATACATGAACATTTTGAAACTTTTTTTTTTGTAAATAAGTTACCTTTCTCCTTTACTGATGAGGCAGCACTGAAGGGCACTGATTAAGTGTCACTGATGTGGAGGCACTAATATGCCGCACTGATAGGTGGCACTGATGGGCATCAATGGGTGGCACTGATGGGTGGCAATGATGGGCAGCACTGATGAGCAGGCACTGATGGGTACTGAAAGACAGCACTGACTGGTGTCATTGATGGGCACTGATTAATGTCACTGGTGGACACAGACTGGCATCACTTGCTGGGCACTGCTGGGGCTGCACTGTAATCAGTGCCCTGATTACCTGTACAGGTCTCCACTGCAAAGAGGTGCTGAATCTGTCAGTGTGAGGTGAGCTGATAAACGGCACTTTCTTTTTTACATGTGATCAGCTGTGATTGGACACAGCCAATAACATGTCATCGGCTCTTTACCAAAACCATGTGTCATGTTTGTCCTTCTTCATAACATCAATATCTGTTATAAAACCAGGTCTGGACATGGATGATGAGCTAATTCAGTGGTTTAATGGGCCACTTAACTGGACTTGCCCCCCAGGCCTAAGGCCTATACACTTACTGGGATTTTTTTTTTTTTTTTTTTTTACCAAAGACATGTAGAAGAATGTATTTTTTGCCTAGATTCATTAATAAATGTAGTTTTATTGGATATGTTTTATAACAGAAAGGAGACAATATATATATATTTTTTTAAATTTTGGTCTTTTTTTGTTTATATCACAAAAAAACCCTCAGTGGTGATCATATACCACTAAAGGAAAGCTCTATTTGTGTGAAAAAAGTGATACAAATGTAATTGCGTACAGTATTGCATGACCTTGAAAAAGTAGCACAGTGCTGAATAGCCCTGATCACGAGGCACTAAAACCGTCCAAAGCTCAAGTGGTTAACCTCATGACCCATAGTTCTAGTTTGTCTCCCCCTGTGTTCTTTCTTGGTGCCCCCTCCTTTTCTGACCCTTTATAGTGACAAAGTATCCTGGAGCCAGGCGTTTGTCCTTGAGGTTCTTTTTATCATCTTCTGTGGGAATGTCATTTTTTTCCTATGTTCTGCCTTGAAGGCAGGTCAAACACTTACAATCTGCCTTATTGGTGGGGTCAGAACTGTCATCTATGGTGGCCTGCTATGGTGTTCACTTGTCAACTGACCCCTCTTCTATTTCTTACAGGGTAGTCTCTCTGTGGGATTTCCCCCTCATCTTCCACCCTTCTGGGTGGTTATTTTGCCTTTCTTGCAGACTAATGCCCTCACAGAGCAAGTCCCTATTTTCCTTTCCCGTTTCCCCAGGAGGTTGGGGTTCTTGGGTGCTTTACAGCATCTAGCATCACTCCTTCTACAGGGTCACAGGATCGTTGCCTGTTCTTCCCTGTGCATTCAAAACATTGACAGTTTGAGCCTCTCTTTTCCCTGCTGCAGCCTGTGGGCCTGTTGCTGCAATCTTGGCTGTTTTGTTGCCCACCCCACAATTTACTGCTTGGGGGCATCCCATGGTCTAAGAATCAACCCATGTCCTGTACTGTACAAATAGAATAATTAGAATAATTGGGATTTGACATGCCTGTATATTCCATTTTTTGGAGTTCAGTTTAGGACACAGGTCCTTCCCCTTTTGTGGTCTCCTTACCACTTGATGTTTTACAGAATGGGTGGAAATATATGGGTACACTGTGGGCATTTATCAGCAAAGCTTTTGCCAGTGTCCAATCACCGGAAGGTAGCGGCATATATAATCCATGGTCTAAGACTAAGCTCCATGTACTCTACTCAAACATATGTTATTTACAGGTATATCAAAATTAAAAAATGTCACTTTCCAGATTGTTTCAGATTGTTCCAGATTGTTTGTAATTGCAGTTAAATGTTATATATTTTTTTATATACTGTATAAAAAGTTCATGTAACTGTAGTCAATCAATTCGAAAATATGTGAATTTTGGGTGAAAGTTTTGCAAATCTTTTGTGGAATGATTTATAAATAGGTCCCCAACCTTCATTATGCCACTCCTGTGTTATACCAGTTGCTTTTTTACTATGTTCCAGTAGTACATAGCAGAACAAATTTAGAAAAGCCCAAATATTAACATTAGCACTTTATTTGGGGTCCTGACCCAAATGCTACTGACCACTGCTTCATAACTTCAGACAATCCTTTAGGAAACTATATTTTGCTAAATATGTGACAGTTTGCATTTGATTAAAACCATAAAAGGATTATATAAAAGGAGTTTGGTTTAATGTGTGTGTTTTTTTTTTTTTTGCACAGACCCTTAAGTAATCTTACAACATTGTTTCCTGCTAAACATTATCAAAAGTTACATCGGCTGCTTTTTAGTATGTATGGATTTTATTGTTCACTGAAAATGCAGCATTTAACAAATGAATCGTCTAATACTGTGATCTGAGCTTTCAGCAAGATGCAGACAAAGGACTTTGCTGATAACAAGGATATTTAAAGTGCACTGGAGTCCATGGCCCTGTGACCTCGCTAATCCATATTTCCAAATTATGTTGCTAATAAATGTGAACATTGTTTAGCTATCTAACAGTTGTGGTTGTTAGTTCCGACATATGTTTCACATATGATAGGCAGGAAAAGTAAGGCTGCTTCATATCAGGGTTTTCAGATCAAAACTCAAGCAGTTCCATATTTTATTTTGTTTTCCCCATAGAATGTTAATGCTATTGTCTTACAAATGTGATGATCATTACTGCAGAAACAGCCTGAGGAAATCCTCTGACCATATATGAAATTGCTGATAATTTTGGTTTGCGTCTCATATTAAGACAATCAGATAGAATTACAAGGCTTCTTAACCATGTTCTTTGCCTAGGGCTTTAAGCTTTTGCATTTCCGCTGAACTTTTTTTGTTATAATATTGGCTGCCTGGGAGTAAACCAGTGCGGTAGTACTTTACATCCTTTGGAATTAAACAGAGAGAGAGTTTATACCACAATATTTTGTTTATTCTTAGGTTCTCAGAAAAAACAACCTCTGAGTGGCTGGAGCTCTTTGAAGGAAGTGGCATCCCGTATGGTCCAATCAACAGTATTAAGCAAGCATTCTCAGAACCTCAGGTCAGTCCTAGAGTACCTTTTATTTTTTGTATATTTACACACTTCTAATTAATTCAAGTTGCAAAAGTGGTTATGTGAGAAATTTACTGGGTACTGGTGGCTAAAATACGTTAATCTTTGTCCCAGAGTACATTATCAGAAGGGTCATTATTTTTCAATTCCATGTGTTGTAAGGCTAATGGTGACCATACACACTTTCATGTTTCCATCCAATCAATGTAAAATTTGATCAAAACTGTAAAATATGCAAAAAAAAAGAAAAGAAGAATAGCTATAACTTCCCTTTCAATCAATGTATATCCGATCCAATCAAACTGAGTCAATTGGCCATTGGCCAGGGCAAACTTTTTTTTTTTTATTATTGATCAGCAGCACTGATATACAGTGTTTATTAATAAAATCATGTTTGATCAGAATATGAGATTACATGGTAGAAACAGAGATGCAATCCAAAACATACGGTCATAAGTTCCAATCATATTTTAGCTATTAATCAAAATCTACTTCCAGATGTGTGGCATATTATTGATTAAACAGATTGTTAAATGTAGATTGATTATTCCTATCAGAAGAGACAGATCAGAAAATAAATTGATCCTTAATCGAAGTATGTATGGCCACCACAAATCTCACCTTTGTTGTGAGACCTAAGTAAAGATGAATAAGCCCTGGGGGGATGAATTCCACACACCTAAGCCATTTGAGACAATAATTGTATATATCTATGTAAGGTATCACTCTTGTTAGGTTTCCCAATTGTGCCAGCTATCTTCTTAGTCTATGCTTGTGTTTTACATGATGTGTCATGTTATGTGCACTCTTCCTTTTAGTTTCAACTGTAATTTTCTGGACACCATCTATTGACATGTTTGGAGAAGCTTTTTCTTATTGGTATAGAATCTCAGTTTTGGCCACACTGGCCTTTTACATGATTAAGTAAATGAAATAGCCATAATAACTAATGAAACTCATATATTGTTGTCTGCCCTCCTCTTAACATTACAAAGATACTCCACACCATGGGCTGCATTTTACAGCCCTTTATTAAATTGTAAGCCATGGTTGGAAACCTGCTGTATGTCACAGAGAGCCCTGTGAGTGAACTGAGTGAACTCTATAATTGGAGACGTTGGCCACAAGATTTATTGTACACTTGACTGGGCTCTCCTCCTGGATTTTTGTATTGCTTATTTTAATTGTGCTCAACTTGCTTCAGAGTTTGAAAGCAATTGTAGCACAATGTACATTTGTAATGAACATTGCTGTGTGGTGCTTATTAAATGGACCCTCAAGTGTCAAGACCCCTCTTGTTTGTTGAAGTCTTTTCCATGGTCATTCTGTTTACATAAGGCAGAATATTTAGTAGAAAATAATAGGGCTCACAATGGGATAATTCCAAGCTGAATCCTCAAAGAGAACCTGTCAGTATGGAAATACAGGAGATGCCACTGCTCACTTCTGTTTTATAGTGCAAACACCAGAACTGTCATTGCTAAGTCAGAATTAACCCTTTTTTTCTTTTACATCCAAGAAAGCTGACATGTTAGCCTTTGTTCGATCAAAAAGTGTCATGGTGCTGCACGTGTGATCAGTTTTAACATCAGCTATTTGATGGCTTGATAGTTCAGATGAGAGCTAACGTAAGCTCATTTGAAACTGTAACTTTAACTTGCAACGGCATGCCTTGAATGTCACTGTTTTTTTAAACAGTTAAATCATTGGGTATAGACATGCTTGGTTCAAGCAGTACAGTCCAGAGTGATTAGTGCTCTTAGTTCACCATGATTAGTGTGTATGTATGTATACATATATATATATATATATATATATATATATATATATATATATATATATATACAGCGCTCAAAAGAATTAAAGGAACACTTTGAAAACATATTAGATCTCAATGGGCAAAAATCTCATGCTGGATATCTATACTGATATGGACTGGGTAATGTGTTATGAATGAAAGGATGGCACAGAGGGCTGAATTCAAAGACACCCTGAGAAATCAAAGTGAAAAAATTATGCAGCAAGCTAGTCCATTTTGCTGAAACTTCATTGCAACAACTCAAAATGGTCCTCAGTAGTTTGTATGGCCCCCCAAGTGCTTGTATGCATGCCTGACAACATCAGGGCATGCTCCTAATGAGACGACGGATGGTGTCCTGGGGTATTTTCTCACAGATCTGGACCAGAACATCACTGAGCTCCTGAACAGACTGAGGTGCAACCTGGCAGCACCGGATGGACCGAAATATAATGTCCCAGAGGTGTTCTTTTGGATTTAGGTCAGGTGAGTGTGGGGGCCATTCAATGGTATCAATTTCTTCATCCTCCAGGAACTGGCTGCATGCTCTCACCACATGAGGCCAGGCATTGTCGTGCACCAGGAGGAACCCAGGACCCACTGCACCAGCGTAGGGTCAGACAATGGGTCCAAGGATTTCATCCTGATACCTAATGGCAGTCAGGGTGCCATTGTGTAGCCTGTAGAGGTCTGTGCGTCCCTTCATGGATATGCCTCCCCAGACCATCACTGACCCACCACCAAACCGGTCATGCTGAACGATGTTACAGGCAGCATTAAGTTCTCCACGGCTTCTCCAGACCCTTTCACGTCTGTCACATATGCTCAGGGTGAACCTGCTCTTATCTGTGAAAAGCATGGGGCACCAGTGGGGGATCTGCCAATTCTGGTGTTCAATGGAAAATGCCAATCGAGCTCCACAGTGTCCGGCAATGAGCACAGAGCACACTAGAGGACGTTGGGCCCTCAGGCCACCCCATGAAGTCTGTTTCTGATTGTTTGGTCAGAGACATTTACACCAGTGGCCTGCTGGAGGTCATTTTGTAGGGCTCTGGCAGTGCTCATCTTGTTCCTCCTTGCACAAAAGAAGCAGATACTGGTCCTGCTGATGGTTTAGGGACCTTCTCCGGATCTGTGCAGCTCTCATAGAGTAACTGCCTGTCTCCTGGAATCTCCTCCATGCTCTTGAGACTGTGCTGGGAGACAGGCAAACCTTCTGGCAATGACACATATTGATGTGCCATCCTGGAGGTGTTGGACTGCCTGTGCAACCTTTATAGGGTCCAAGTATCGCCTTGTGCTACCGGTAGTGACACAGACCCTAGCCAAATGCAAAACTAGTGAAAAACAGTCAGAAAAGATGAGTAGGAAAAAAAAATGCCAGACACCTCCTCCTGAAAAAACATTCCTGTTTTGGAGGTTGTCTCATTGTTGCCCATCTAGTGCACCTGTTGTTAATTTCAATTAACAGCAAAGCAGCTGAAACTGATTAACAACCTCCTCTGTATACACCCCTCCCCCTCTGCCAGATCAATATCCCAGGAAGTCTGATTCAAAAGTGTTCCTTTAATTTTTTTGAGCAGTGTGTATCTATCTATCCTATCTATCCTATCTATCTATCTATCTATCTATCTATCTATCTATCTATCTATCTATCTATCTATCTATCTATCTATCTATATATATATATATATATATATATATATATATATATATATATATATATACACACACATCTGTATAAAATTGTATGTATATTGCTTCAGATACACAAACAGGAATTTTAATTGTTAATTTGCATTTGGCTGCAATTTTATTTTTTTCTGACAAGTAGTACGTAATTGCATTGCTATTGCTAAAATTGCTTTTGTTAAATGCATTATTTGTTCCATTACTGTCTGTAAACCTTTAGACAGAATAATTTCACTAGCCCTAAGTGGTTTAGATGTCCCAAAAAGCAGACACTTTCTGACTTCAGGTATCCATAACCTGGTCCTTTCTCATCTGTTGAAATGAGTAAATGGAGGGAGAATTTCACTGTGACCTTGGGTTCTACTTATGCAAACGTACTCTCGATGTGTGATGTGTGCTTTTACCAGATGTGGTAGCATATATTTGCAGGATGCATCAGGATGGGGGGACTACGGCAGTATGATATAGTCTGGAGGTTAATAAAATCTACTCACTTCACAGGCTTCCACAAATAAACAGATGAAACCAACAGATAATTTTTCCAGTCATCAAATATTTAACTTCTTTATTTTCTGTTTGTTTTCTGTGGCATATTTATCTTAGCCGAAAGAACTGTGAAAGGAAATGGAATAGCCTTCTGGGACAGGAAGAATACTGTTTCTGTAGAAATGTTAAATTAATTTTTATGGTGATGCAGAGTCAACGACTGGTTGTTAAGGGATGGCTCAGTGCCATTGGGTGGAGTTTTGTTTTGATATCCTTTTAGAGTTTGCAGGTGTTTGGCACAGACTGAAATCATGACCAGCTGTGATATTTCACTGCTGATTATTCCCTCCCAGTACTTCTCAGTGGTGATGTATCACCGGCGGCATCCTCCACCTGATAAACTCCACTTGTGTGGTATGTTTTGTTGTGCCCTTTTGGCAGTCAGCATGGTATCATCACTGCTTTCAGAGTTGTGGGTTGCAGCTGAGATTCAAAGGGAAAACATCAACCTGTCTTGTACACTAGTTGGTCTTTAAGGATTTATTGCTCTCTTCAGTTGCTGGAGAGTGCTAAAACTGACAATTGTTATAAATTTTAGAGTGTTGACCCGGAAGCTCTTCTTAATCCCTTTAGTGCCTCTTATAACAGCAATTCTCTGTGCTGTACTATTTTACAGAACTTTTGGTATGGAAGGGGTTATCTGGCATTGAATTTATATTCCAGGAATTTTAGGGTCTTTCCACTGAGATTTCATAATATGCACTTTATTTTATAATGTGAAACAGCATATGCCACTGTATTTGTAAAACATATTTGTCAAACAATTGGAATGATACATTTCTGTGCATTTATTGGTTACAAATGCTATTATAATATACCTCAACATATCAAATACATTTTTAGCTTCCATGTTTAGCTGTCCTAAAAGTATATATTTTTTTATAATCACTCTTTCTTTAATAAGACAAATTCTAACATACAACATAAAAAATACACATTGCACAAAATATCTATATAAATATAATATATCTTTCATTGACATACACCACACTAACCCCCCACCCCGAGAAAACACACCAGTCCTTGATCATGTCCTCTTCAGAAGAGAAGAAAAAGGGGGCCCACCCACACCCGCTTTGCCTGCCCATAACCAAACTCAATGTGTACAATACATTATTCAAAATATAATTAAGAAGGGGGCTTTGCAGCACCCTATTACATGTGTCAATCAACCAACAGTACAAAAAAAGGGTGTATAATTTCAAATTACTATTTACATGTCCTATTATATTTGTTGTTTTAATTCAATATAACCTCCCCCTACTATTTCATTGTTATACCTCTCCACCTTTCATTTCAATCTACACTTCTTTATGTGATTTAATTATGTGTTACCCATCCTATGCCTAATTTACTTTTATAAATGATCCTCTTCCTTTAATGACATCAATCATCTCTCCACTGTGATTCCCAAGGGAGGGAAAAAAGTAAATAAAAGGAAAAATCTTATAAAACCTAGCAGATGATGGCATCCCATGAACAAGAAAATGAAATGGGGAGAATTATATAGGTCTAAAGCCCTGTACACACAATCGGTTTGTCTGATGAAAACAGACCGATGGACCGTTTTCATCAGACAAACTGATTGTGTGTGGGCCCCATCGGTTTGTTTTCTATCAGTGAAAAAAAAATAGAACATGTTTTAAAATTTTCTTATGGATAAAAAAACGATCGTCTGTGTGGAAGTCCACCGGTCAAAAATCCCTGCATGCTCAGAATCAAGTCGACGCATGCTCGGAAGCATTGAACTTCATTTTTCTCAGCACGTCGTAGTGTTTTACGTCACCGCGTTTTTGACCGATGGTGTGTAGGCAAGACTGATGAAAGTCGGCTTCATCGGATATCCGCCGAAAAAATCCATTGCATTAGATTCCATCAGATATCCGATCGTGTGTACAGGGCATAAGTGTCATTTTCTTAATCCAAGGAGCTATTTCCTCCCAGAAAACTTTGGGCAATGCCACCATAAATGCTGAAATGAATCCTTTTGGTTACATCCCCTCCAGCAGTTAACATCCGCTGATGGATATATCTGAGCCAATCGAGCCGGTGTGTACGATACCATCTTGTCAAGAGCTTATAAGACATCTCCTGTATTTGACCCAGCTCAGATAAGTCAACACACCATTCGTCAAAAATAGTAAGCGTGTTCGCTGTCCTGATCTGGTGCTTCCACTTATTAAACAAGTTTCCATACAGCCATTGGTATTTCCCCCAATATCTGAACCAAATCCACCAATGGAAGCAATTTACCCTGTGGGTCCACGCCAACGCAATTACCCTTCCATTCCCCAACGATCTAAACTCCCTTTCTCTTCCCCCGGGGAAAACCAGGGAAATTCTTCCAATGGTGTTTTTGGGGATATTGGGGGCGGGGGGGGGGGGAGAAAACTTTCTCATACCGTTCATTCTATCTCAAATGGATAATGTTGTCTTCAACAATGGTGATGCATATTCTGACAACCCCCTATAAGAAACCAGAATCCAAGGAACGTCGACCAAGTTTCTACCTGCTAATGTTTTTTCCAAGGGCACCCAAATTTTACTAGAAGCCATGGCACCAATTCATAATAGGAAACCAGGGCCATGGCTTTGTAATAAAACGCTATATCCGGAAGGCCCACCCTACGCTCCTGTTTTGGTCTCCTCAAAATTTTGTGTGCCAACCTAAGATGTTTATCTCCCCACATAAAAGTCATAAAAGCCCTTTGTATTTGTTTAAAGAATATCTGTGGGATTGGAGGGTGGACGTTTGGATAGAATTTGTGAATATCTTGAGGCCTCAGGGCTACAGGCCATTCTGCAGCCTTAGAGAAAATGGAAAAAGCAATCTCCATTGAAAAGCTGGGCAGAGTGATTGCAGATTTGCCATTAGGTAAAAGCCTGGGACCTGATGGTTTCACAAATATGTATTATAAAAAAGTTTTCCTCAATCCTGTTGGTTCCTCTTTGCAGATACCTTAATTCTGTCTCGTTCTCTAACCCATTGCATCCAGAGGCACTGTTGACTTATGTGACGGTTCTCCCGAAGGTAAGGAAAGACCCTCAGTGCTGTGCCAGCTACAGACCCATCTCCCTCCTTGACTCTGACACTAAGCTCCTGGTTAAAATTCTGGCCCTAAGGTTACAAGAACATATAGTTAAATGTATTCACTCAGATCAAACAGGGTTTATGAAAATCTGAGAGGATAGAGACAATACTATTCGCGCCCTGCATGTATTGCATTGGATGCATAATGGACTGAACCAGACCCCGAGTGTAGTAATTTCAATGGATGCTGAAAAATCATTTGATATGGTGGGGTGGGAGTTTATGGTCGGAGTTTTGAGGGAGATGGGTCTGAGGGAGCGGATGATGGGATGGGTGACAGCACTGTATGCAGATCCTAGAGCAAGGGTTAAGGTTTGAGATACAAAATGGGACTAGGCAGAGATGCCTGTTGTCCCCATTGTTATTTGCTATGGTTCTGGAGCCCTTTCTGGGCATGATTAGGGGAAACAGGAGGATTAAGGGGATTTGTATTGGATCATCGGAACATAAGATCTCAGCTTACGCAGATGATCTACTGTTGTACCTCTCTTCTCCTCTATGGACCCTTGATGGTATCTATATTAAAAGACTTGCAAAAGTGGAGAAGTCACACTCTGACATGGTTTGGAAGGGTAAATGCGCTTAAAATTTGTGTAATTCCCAGGTTTATTTACATTTTATATACCGTACTCATAACACTCCAACAGATATTGGTGCTAAAAGTGATTTCATTGTACTGAGAACAGTATTGGATTTTAGAATGGAACACACCTTTTTGTACACCTTATTGATTTAATGTCTTGTTAGGACAATAATGCAGTTTAGATAACATGAAGGATGGGATTTTTACCTAAACAACAGCAGGCTAGGCATTAGGTACCATATTTTAGCCCCAATTATTCAAAGTGCTTCAGAGTACAATATACATTTTGTTTAGTAACCAATGGAAATGATGCATGTGCTAGCCTTTTCTGCTAAAAAATATGTACAACAGTGATACAAGTGTTTATTGATTAAAAAAAAAAAAAAAAAAAAAAACATCACTGGAGTTATTGCCATAATAATGACATATAATCGTTATTGCCATAGATTATTGCATTGGTAAAACCCAACCCAGATTTGTATAACACCAATGTAGAAGCAGTTTACAAAAGTAACCCTCATAATATTTTCTATCTAGTCCTTGCTGGTTTCCTAGACTGCAATAGCAGACCAGGAGGTTCACAGAGTAGGCAGGAATATAATAATTCATACATTAGTAAAATAAGCCAGTCACAATTAAAACTGCATATATGGTATAATAATGCAGAGGTCCAGACATACAGGCAGCCAAAATTATAGTGGAATTAAAGTCCGTAGTAATTACCTGTCCTTCAACACTCCACGGACCCTCGTTGGTCCTCTCTTTTACCTGGCTTCTTCTGGGTACCGGGCTTCGGCCATCTTCATTGCACTTGTGCAGGAGTTCAGTCATCCTGGCACACAGAATATATGCCAGAATGTAAATTAATCTGCACATGTGTAGCTTAGTGTATATTCCAAAGAAGACTGCAAGCAGACAGGTAGGTTTATTTGTATTGCATGTCTCTTCTGCAACTAAGAGTCTGCCTGCTCACAGTTATGTAATTAGTTACTTTAATTGCGCTTTAAATGTTAAAGGATAAGTTCACCTTTGGGAACATATTACATGTTCCGCACATTTTAAGGGTGGAACATGTAACATGTTCCCAATGCTGCAGCCACTGCCTGATTCCCCTCCCCCTCCCTGTGACAGCAATACGGGGAGAAATTCCCTGTACTAGCTGTCACTTTTTCAAAATGGCACGGCAGTGCAGGGCTCCACTCAAAGGGCCGTGTCATTCATTTGCACAGCTCTGTGTGTGAATGAACTACAGGCCCCAATATCCTTTGCAGTTGTCAGTTTGTAGTTCTCAATGAACTCAATGAGTTCATTGATTCTTCCTGTCAATGTATCTGCTTGCCTGTACGGGATGTATGCGCACACAGATACATTGACAGATCTGCAGGAGACCTGCATGGCACCAGCGATCTGCTGTTTACTGGTGCAGTGCGTTGCAGGCTCCAAAAAAATGCACATCTTCTTACCATGTGCCTTTTTTTCTTTTTTTTTTTGAAAAGTGGACTTATCTTTTAACCACCCTTTCAGTAAAATAATACTTTCTAAGATTAGTTTTGAACTTTTCCTCCAGTTAGAGTGAGACCATGTCCCTGTGTTCTTAATTTTAGTTTCATATTGAAATAACAGCCTTCCTGAATCTTATTCACCCTCTTGATGTATTTAAAGGATTCAATCATGTCTTCCCTTGTTGGAAGGATAGCAGCATGTAATGTAAAGTACTGTGAACTATATATATATGCATTATACATATCTATTCAGTGGGTGACGCTGTGGTATTATAGTGTGTATCTATGATATTAAGTAATCACAGTATGTACTGTCTATCCAAGTTTAGTGCACTTGTTTGTGGTTAGTTACTGTTTCATGTTTCTCCATGCTGTAAGACATGCATTGCAATCCCTTTCACATTGAGACGCATCTTTTGGGCTTCATCCAATTAGGGTCCTAGAATGCACTGCGCAGCTCCATGCAAATTTGGGTGTTCGCCAAATGGGCAAACAGGTGATGTTCAGGCCTAAATTTTGCGCGGCCCAAACCGTTCACCCAACTCTACTTATCAGTGTTCACCTGTTACTGGAATATTACTTTCTAACAAAATTACCCTTTGGTTTAATAGACAAGTACATTTTTTCAAAGGGTAACCCTCCTTCTCCCTGGCACAGATACGTACTTACTTTAAAAAAGAATTCCAAGTATGGATAATTTTAAAAATTGTTATATTAGTCCAGCTTGGGCCAATGTAACTGTCCAGGTCCCTGCCATGCAGCTGCCCTGCTGCATTGGCCACTCGGCATGGGCACATTCAGAAATCACTTTGCCTTTTCCCAATAGTTGCAAAGTGTTCTCTGATTTGATGAGGTTAAATATGGGGAGAATGCTTTACATTCATTGAGAAAATGGAAATCATTCTCTCAATGGCACCCGTGCCGAGTGGGCAACATCTTGTGTTCACAGTGCAGCAGGGCAGCTGCTCAGCAAAGGACCTGAAAGCTAGTGGAGATCACTGTAGTAGTAGTGTCTACTTCAATGATTTTCAGCTTCTAGAGAGATCTCATTGGTGTAGTATATATATGCATAGTTACATTGGACCAAGCTGGACTAATGTAACTATGTAAAACTATTCATACCTGCAAATCATATTTCATCTTAGGGCTGCGAACAAAAGACCTAATTCACAGAACTAACACATAAGGATAAACATCCTTAAGCTGGCCATACAAGGGCCAGCATGTTGGATGAAAAAAAAATGACCCAATTTCTTGACCCTGCTGAACCGTATGAATTTCGTTCCAAGTATGATTAACTTTACTTTTTAGCATCCAGTTGAATTTGAAAATTACAAACACATGGCTGAAAAAAAGAGTGCCATTAGATTTTTTGAATTGAGCCTAAAATCTTCTCAGGAGATGGTTTCATACAAGTTTATGGGGTTTATCTGCATGGTCAGGGTCAAGAAGATGTCAGTTGCTGGCTTCTAACTCCCACTGGATGCGGTTTTCAGATTAGGTTACGTATGCATCCTGGGTGGCGGAAGACTAATTACTTTAAATCAGGGGTAGCTAGGCAGAAAGAATAAGTGCACTTTAAAGTAAACAAATGTTTTCCTGCCTTTTTTTAAACACATGGGGGTTGATTTACTAAAACTGGTGTGGCTGTGCATGGTAGTCAATCAGCTTCTAACTCAAGCTTGTTCCGTAAAGCTTTGACAATAAAACCTGGAAGCTAATTGGTTTCTATGCAGAACTGGACCACATTTTGCACTCTCCAGTGCTCTGGAATGTCTATATCACGGGCGTACATGTATTAAATATTTATGTATAGCAAAAAGATTGTTTGAAAAATGTTATTAAAACATAATTTAAAAAAATATCTACACTTTACAAAAAATAAAAAACGTAATACCTTCCCAGCTTTTTAACCACTTGACCTCCAAAAGGTTATACCCCCTTCATGGCCAGCAAATTTTTTGCTATTCAGCACTGTGCTACTTTAATGGGCACTTGGACGGTCATGCAACATTGTACAAAAATAAAATGTATATCATTTTTTTCCACACAAATAGAGCTTTCTTTTGATGATATTTGATCACTACTGTTTGTTCTTTTTTCATAAAAAGAACACAAATTTAGAAAAATTAAAACAATATCTTCTACTTTCTTTTAACCACTTCCCGCCCGGCCTATAGCATATTGACGGCTGGGAAGTGGTTATCCTGACTTATTGTTATTGTTATTCTTATGACGTGCAGTAGGATAAAATGCCAGCGTGCGCCCATGGGGGTGCGCAGTGTGTGGCGACAGTCTGACACGCCGCATCTGATAGAGGCTTCTTACCATGTTATCAGCTGTGACCAATTAGAGCTGATCATCGCATTAACCATAAAGTGTTGTTAAACGGCATTCCATGTTTCGTGGTGGCAGGGAGAGCCGATCGGTGGCTCTCCCTGTCAGAGGGGGGGTCTGTGCTGATAATCAGCACATTGATTATCAGCACAGCCCCCATAAAATGTACCTATAAGCTGCCAATTGGTGCCCAGTCAGTGCCCCATCATAACCCCCTTCCAGTGCCCAATAAAATGCCAATCAGTGCCCACCACAGTGCAAATCAGTGCCCACCATAGTGCCAATCAGTGGCCAGCATTAACACCTGTCAGTACCTGCCCAATCAGTGCTGCCCATCAGTGGCATCTATCAGTGTCCATCAATACCACCTGTCAGTTCCAGTCAGTGCCGCCTACCAGTGCCCATCAGTGCCACCTGTCAGTGCCGCCTGTCACTGCCCATCAGTGCTGCATATCATTGCCACCTAGCGGTCCCCATCAGTGCTGCAAATCAGTGCCGCCTATCAGTGCCCCTCATTGATTCTACATATCAGTGCCTCCTCATCAGTGCCCATTAGTGCCACCTTATCAGTGGCAACTGATGGCCCATCGGTGCTGCCTCAGCAGTGTCCATCAGTGCCGACTCATCAGTGCCTGTCAGTGAAGGAGAAAACAAAAATGTATAACATAAACTAAGAAACACTTTTTTTTTTTTTTGAAATGTCAGTCTTTTTTAGTTTGTTTACCAAAGAATAAAAACCACAGAGGTGATCAAATACCACCAAAAGAAAGCTCTTTTTGTGGGAAGAAAATGATAAACATTTAGCTCTGGTACAGTGTTGCATGACCGCGCAATTGCCATTCAAAGTGTGACAGCGCTGAAAGCTCAAAATTGTCCTGTGCAGGAAGGGGCAAAAGTGCCTGGTATTGAAGTGGTTAAAAAAACACTATATACTAAGATATATATGTATTTTTTTACTTTCTGTTAAAGAACATATCCAATCAAATAAATACAATTTCTTTATATGTTTAGGACAAAATGTATTCTGCTACATGTCTTTCGTAAAAAAAAAAAAGAAAAGAAAAATCTCCAAAATTCCATTAAGTCTAAAATAATTGGCTTGTGTGAAAGTGTGTATAGTGTCTACAAACTATGGTATACAATGCCTTAAAAAAAGTATTCATACCCCTTGAAATTTCTACATTTTGACATGTTACAACAAAAAACATACATGTATTTTGTTGGGATTTTATCTGATAGATCAACATAAAGTGGCACATAATTGTGAAGTGAAAGGAAAATAAAAAAAAGTTTTGAATTTTTTTTGCATTTGTATTCAGCCCGCTTGAGTCACTACTTTGTAAAACCACCTTTCGCTGCAATTACAGCTGCAAGTCTTTTTTGCTATGTCTCTACCAGCTTTTCACATCTAGAGAGTGACATTTTTGCCCATTATTTTTTGCAAAATAGCTCAAGCTCTGTCAGATTGGATGGAGAGCATGTTTTACGGTGGGGAGGGTGTGCTTAGGGTGATGTGCAGTGTTAGTTTTCCACCACACATAGCATTTTGCTTTTAGCCCAAAAAGTAAAATTTTTGGTCTCATCTGACCAGGGCACCTTCTTCCACATGTTTGCTGTGTCCCCCACATGGCTTCTCACAAACTGCAAATGGGACGTCTTATGGCTTTCTTTCAACAATGGCTTTCTTTCAACAATGGCTTTCTTCTTGCCGTTCTTCCATAGAGACCAGATTTGTGGAGAGCACGACTAATAGTTGTCCTGTGGACAGCTTCTCCCACCTGAGCTGTGGATCTCTGCAGCTCCTCCAGTGGTATAATGGGCCTCTTGGCTGCTTCTCTGATTAATGCTCTCCTTGCTCAACCTGTCAGTTTAGGTGGACGGCCATGTCTTGGTAGGTTTGCAGTTGTGCCATACTCTTTCCATTTTCAGGTGATGGATTAAACAGTGCTCCATGAGATGTTCAAGGCTTGGGATATTTTTTTATAACCTAAACCTGCTTTAAACTTCTCCACAGCTTTATTCCTGACCTGTCTGGTGTATTCATTGACCTTCATGATGTTGTTTGTTCACTAAGGTTCTCTAACAAACCTCTGAGGGCTTCACAGAACATCTGTATTTATACTGAGATTAAATCGCACACAGGTGGACTCTATTTACTAATTAGGTGACTTTTGAAGGCAATTGGTTTTAATAGATTTTAGTTAGGGGTATCCGAGTAAAGGGAGCTGAATACAAATGCATGCCACAGTTTTCAGATATTTATTTGTTATTCATCATTTTCCTTCCACTTTACAATTTATCAGAAGAAAATTGGGTCCCCTGACTGGACTTTTAACCACTTACCCCCCGGACCATATTGCTGCCCAAAGACCAGAGTACTTTTTGCGATTCGGGACTGCGTCGCTTTAACAGACAATTGCGCGGTCGTGCGACATGGCTCCCAAACAAAATTGGCGTCCTTTTTTTCCCACAAATAGAGCTTTCTTTTGGTGGTATTTGATCACCTCTGCGGTTTTTAGTTTTTGCGCTATAAACAAAAATAGAGCGACAATTTTGAAAAAAATGAATATTTTTTACATTTTGCTATAATAAATATCCCCCAAAAATATATATAAAAAAAAAAATTTTTCCTCAGTTTAGGCCGATACCTTTTTTTTCTACATATTTTTCATTAAAAAAAATCGCAATAAGCGTTTATTGATTGGTTTGCGCAAAAGTTATAGCGTTTACAAAATAGGGGGTATTTTTATGTCATTTTTATTATTTTTTTTTACTAGTAATGGCGGCGATCAGCGATTTTTTTTCGGTACTGCGACATTATGGCGGACACTTCGGACACTTTTGACACATTTTTGGGACCATTGGCATTTTTATAGCGATCAGTGCTATAAAAATGCATTGGATTACTATAAAAATGCCACTGGCAGTGAAGGGGTTAACACTAGGGGGCGGGGAAGGGGTTAAGTATGCCTGGGTGTGTTCTTACTGTGGGGGGGGTGGCCTCACTAGGGGAAACACTGATCCTTCGGTTCATACATTGTATGAACTGAAGATCAGCATTTCCCCTGCTGACAGGACCGGGAGCTGTGTGTTTACACACACAGCTCCCGGTCCCCGCTCTGTACCGAGCGATCGCGTGTGCCCGGCGGCGATCGCGCCCGCCGGGCACACGCACGGGAGTTGGGGGCGAGCGGGGGGCCCTAGTGGCGGCTGGGAGAGAGGACGTCATACTACGTGCTCTCGCCCAGCCGAGCCAACTTGTCGACGTATAACGGCGGTGGGCGGTCGGCAAGTGGTTAAGGCACAATAATACACTTTGTGAATTATAATTTGGTGCCTTAAAAGTCCAGTCAGGGGACCCAATTTTCTTCTGATATTTTCTTTGGATGTGGCACCATTAAAGGCAGAAACCGATAATCTCTATTTTGCACTTTACAATTTATGTGCCACTTTGTGTTTTGTCTTTCACATATGATCCCAAGGATTTATACAGCTGTAGATGCAATACTGTAATGGAAGAGATCACCAAGTTATAGTATGACTGTGATAGGGTGGCGGAAAAACTGGCGTTAACAGACACTGGTTGGGAGGGTCACTAACTGACACTGAAGTCATTAGTGACACTAATATAGTGATCATTGATAATACTGTACAGTGACACTTTACTAATGACACTGGCTGGGAAGGGGTTAACATTTAGGGGCAATCAGGGGGTTAATTGTGTACCTAGCAAGAGTAATGTGTGCTGCTTTTACTTACTAATCTGGCTGTTTTTTCTCTCTGCTTTTCAGGGAAAAGTAACAGCCAGGTCGCTGTTTACTGTACACAAAGTTCTGTGTTTTTGTAAACATAGAACTCTGTGTGATTGGACACAGCCGATCAGCAGGTTTCAGCTGAAATCATTGGTTGAAATCTGCTGCCAAACTTGTGTCAGTCAGAGCACAGGTTCGCAGAGGGCACACGCATGTGCGCCTCAAATATGGAAACAATGTACATGTACTTTGCTGAGCCTACACCCATGGCCTGCTTGCAGTATGTTTACTGTGAGTGGTTGGCAGCAGGCTAAAATCCATTGCCTATTGTCACATCCTCTTCATTACCTCTTTTGTTTCTGGGCTTCCAGCACCATTCAACCCCCTTTTTGTGAGCCCAGGCTTTCAATGACACATCATTATGGCTCACGGTGCTCCTAGACTGAGCAGTACCCTTCATTACATAAGTGCTACTCAGTCTTTGATGAAGGTGCTAAGGAAGAACAGCAAAAACCTATGATGTCACCAGACTGTCCCGAAGACTACAGTGATAAGTTCTGCAGGGATAAGGGAGAAAAGTTTTTCTAGGAGACCTGGAGGCAGGGTGGGGGATAAAAAGGTACCTGTATTTTCACTTTTAATAAAACTGAATCAAAACTATTATATATTATATTATTATCATACAGTATATTAATTTAATCATGTAAAATATATGTATTATAACATCTCATAAGGTATCAATTTATGGTATAAACCATTAAAATGCCAGTTAACCTAACTATAAATTAATTTTAAAGATGACTGTTGATAATAATCAGACATAATAATGTAAATGTTTAGGAGGCCTCCCATGAAAAAAAAAAAACATTATCTGCAGTACTTAATTGTTAGTTAAGCCACCAGCAAAGCTCAATATATTCTTGTTGATGCCACCAGTGAGGTGCACTGCATTAAGATTCTTGTGATGGGATAGCAGCTCTACTGCATGGCTACTGAAGTTAGAGCAGCACTTATCACCCTTATGTGGCCTGTGCCTGCTTGCACTACTGTGGGATGAAAAGACTTTGCAGGGAGCGTCAGTCAATGCTGATTCACAAGCCCGTAGCTTGTCATTCAGCAATTGGCCACACCAAGGCATACCCACTGTTTTTTGATTGAACATAGTAACTGGATTTTGAACCCGTTCATACTTTGGAGTGTTTAGTACTTTCTTACTGTGGATAAAGCAAATGTTGCAGAGGAGGTTTATTCCTAGATCCAAATAACTTCCTGAATGAATCCAATTAAAGCTTAAATTTAGGTATGTTTGAGGTCAAACAACACTTTTGTTAGCCAATACTCAACCTTTTTATTAACCTTTTCTTTAAAACATCGCCTATACCCTATTTGCTGGTGTATAAGGCGACCGGGCGTATAAGATGACCCCCCTAATTTTACAGTTTTTAAAAAATGTTTTGCCTGTATTTGCATATTTCTTTTATCTGGATCCATATTCTTCTTCCTTCTTGCTGGAGCTGGAGCCAATCGCGGCAAGCAATGTATTCTATTAATGAATAAAAGCCTGCTTGGATTGGCAGAGGCTGCAACATCATCAGCCCACGCCTCTCTGACTCTGAAAGCCAACCTGAGCAAGCTCTGTATTCATTTAAATACATCGCTCACCGGGATTGGCTAATCGGTATATACTGTATGAAGCCAAAGCTGCATACAGTATTACTGCACATCCAGCAGGCATCCGGGCAGCTGATCCAGCGTATAAGACGACCCCTGCTTTTTGGCCATTTTTTTTTTTAAGTGTAAAAGGTAGTCTTATACGCCAGCAAATACAGTAAGGCCTCGTACACACGATAGGTTAACCAAAGGACAACGGTCTGATGGACCGTTTTCATCGGTCAAAACCGATCGTGTGTGGGCCCCATAGGTTATTTAACCATCGGTTAAAAAAAAGCCAACTTGCTTTAAATTAAACCGATGGATTCCTAACCGATAGGACAAAACCGATCGTTAGTAGGCACAATCATCGGTTAAAAATCCACGCATGCTCAAAATCAAGTTGGCGCGACGGACCATCAGTCAGCTTCATCGGTTAACTGATAAAAACGGTCCATCGGTCCGTTCTCATCGGATGGACCGATCGTGTGTACGCGGCTTTAGTCTCTTTTTGACTAGGGATTGACAGAAGGCATTGTCAAAAAGGATAAACGGGCAAGTTAGCAGCATTTATTTTTTCAAAATTTGAATATAATTTATTTCTTAATTGCATAAAAAAGTAGTAATAAGCTGGACTTTAGTTTTATTAGTCATTTACTTTTACAGTAACATGAAAGATGATGGCACGGCATAAACCAATATTCCCAATTTAAGTATAATTTATTTCAAGTTTTTATAATTAATGACTATCAACTATTTTCTGGAAAATCTTTGCAGCAGGTATCACTAAAATGAATAGGACCAGCAGAAATCTCTTTGATCCAAGAAAGATCAAAGTTGAAAAATTAATAGAGGAGTCCAGCCTTCGAAAGTAAACGGAAACACTGTTCTTGATTCTGTTCATTGTATGAGAAGAGAACTGATTAGAGAGTACACAGCTTCCTTTTTTGCTACTTACTGTATGTACACATCTTCTGTAAAGAATTCACTTGAGACATCTGTCCAAATTCATGCATAATTTAGGTGGATGAAAAACGATTTGGGATCAGCTGTTTAATGATATTTCACAGCTGCTGTCATCATGTCATCTTTTTGAAGTTTGAAGAAACTTTGAAAGGTGTTTAAATGATGACTGCAATTTTATCTACTGTGCAAATATGTAACATGAACTCTCCACCCAGGGGATTATTGTATCAACATGTTTTTCCTCCACACAATATTACATTAAATACACGTAGAATAGTTCCTATTTTGCATGTGATAAATGCATATTCTATTGTTGCCCTTTTTTACACATACAGATTGTTTTGGTTGTTAGTGGTGTTCATTAGCAAATAACCAAAGCCTCTCTTATATACCAAAGATACTTTAAAGCGGTGTTTCACCCTGCAGAACAACTTTTTAGCATAAAATTCGGCATAGTAGCGCGAGCTACAGTATGCCTGTCTTAATTTTTTTATCCCCGTACTCACTGTGTAATCGTACATAGAAGATTCCGACTGCCCGCGGGGAATGGGCGTTCCTTTCAAGAGGGAGGGTGATTGATGGCCGGCTCTGGCACGTCACGCTCCCCGAAGACAGCCAGAGTAGGTCTCGGCTCTTCACGGCGCCTGCGCACAGACTATGCGCAGACGCCGTGAAGAGCCAAGCCTATTTCGGCTATTTCCGGAGAAGCGTGACGCGCCAGAGCCGGCCGTCAATCACCTTCCGTCTGGATTGGAATGCCCATTCCCCGTGGGCAGTCGGAATCTTCTATGTACGATTACACAGTGAGTACGGGGATAAAAAAATTAAGACAGGCATACTGTAGCTCTCGCTACTATGCCAAATTTTATGCTAGATTTTTTTTTTTTTATAGGGTGAACCCCCACTTTAAGGTTGAGTTATAAAATGTAAACAGGCTGTTCACATTGTGAAGTTGCACTTTGCAATGGAATTTCCCAGAGCTTAGTGAATGTGGTGAAATTTCACTCTGCAAGGAATACCCGATTACATGCAAGAAAAACAAAGTGCATTGTTGCTTTCACATGGTTGGATGGTGGAAGTCAGAAGAGCTTCATCTCATTAACTAAAGTCTGAAGAAAATTTCCTTGCAAAGTGCAACTTCCCTTTCATAGTGAACATCCTATTTGCCTTTAGTAAATCAACCTCTTATGCATTTTATTGATTAAGTTGTGTTTCTAGGACATCAACCCTTTTGGTGGATTTGAGGTTTTCTTTATTATAATCTAGCCCTCATAATTTAACATCAGAGGAAAATGGCACGATCCTCTAGATTTTGGCTCAGTTGCCCTCTACAATGTATCTGCTTCAAACACACCTAGTATACATCGTTAGAGGTCATTAGAATTGATCATATAGCTTGTAAATATGTTTCCACTGGCAGGTCATCTTCAGTCTGCTTTCAAACACGTACTTAGATTGCGACTATATAATAGCTTTATAATTCTAAGAGTCGGTTCACATAGCAGCGGCATTACTTCGGGGGCGACTCTGCAAGTTGTCCTGAGGACGACTTCAGAGGCGATTTGCAAAACAACTTCTGTATAGAAGGCAATGAAGGTCGCCCCAAGCCACCCCCGAAGTCGTACAGGAACCTTTTTCTAAGTCGGAGCGACTTGCATCGCTCCTATTAGAACGGTTCCCATTGCATTGAATGGGACGCGACACGTCAGGCGGCTGAGCCTCCTGTCGTGTCGCCCCAGTGTGAACTGGGTCTTATTGATTGATCCTTTTGATTACTGAAATATTATTGTTTGTGTATGCATTTATGTGCCTGCAGGTGTGTTATTCCTAAAATTTGCAATGAATCCATTTAGACCAGTTGTTATAAGCACAACTGTACTTATATATGGTAGAGGATGTAAAATATGTTGTGTACTGGTGCAACAAACAATAAAGCTATAGTGATTTACATTACATTGTTGTGAGTCAGCCAGAGGCAAGGCTAAGAGTGGCTTAATTTGTGAGGGCAGATACATCACCGACAGCTCTGCCAGGTAAGCTCAGAGATACAGAAGTTGTGTGAAGAGAAGAGAACTGCTTGCGAGCCTGCTTCCCAGAAAAGAGCTGTTAAACTGAGCTGAAAGATGCATGGGTTTTGGACTTTCTTCAGGCTTCTAAGTCTTGTACCAGTGCTACTACAAACTTATATTGCACTGAGACCCATGTTTGTTTTGTACATTTCTGAGCCTTTTCTATGTATTTGCTGACAAATAAAGCAAACTTTTTTTTTTTTTACAAAACTGTATGTCTGATGCTTGATTTCTCCCCAATTGCCTATAATTGGTGGGAGATGCAAAAGTCAAAAAGTTCTCGTAAATGACAGGCTTGGTAATAATTTTTAAGGTCTAGAAAGCACAAGGCTCCCTTTTTCACTAGGGAGCCAGAGAATTGACATGTGAATGGGGTGTGTTTCTGCGCCAAAATTTGAAAAGTATATTAATTATACATCAAAGATATAAATAATTACTTAAATTGCCAAGCCGCTCCTCTGGTTCAAAATATAAAGGTTATATAGTGCAATTGAATAAAGGTGAGATAGAGGGCGCTAGTGAAAAAATCTTCCTTGGTGTGCTGCCCTAGCAGGAAGATCTTATAAATACATAAATAATAATAGCTAGACAATATTAAACGCTCATTACGTGACAACTTGAATCTCTGATGAGATAAAATAGGAGTGCTCACAAAGTCCTGTAAATGGACACCCTGCCCAATTATTGAACTATTAAACAAATAAAGTCCAAAACAAATAATACAAAGTGAAATCAATTGAATTGTGCGTACCCACAAAAATTGACCATGGAACATAAAATTCAACAACAGTGAAAAAGTGAAAAAGTGTCTCTGATTTGTCACAGTGATTAACACTCTTCATAGGAAATCTCTTTCCTATTTTGCTTGCCGTGTGAGGGAGCGGTAGTACGTCTGTGCAGGGACCTAGGAGCGGGATCAGCTGGGGAGCTATGCTGTCAGACTCGCCGCCGACAATTGTTTCGTGGTTTACACGTCATCAGGGAGGCGTGTAAACCACGAAACAATTGTCGGCGGCGAGTCTGACAGCATAGCTCCCCAGCTGATCCCGCTCCTAGTTCCCTGCACAGACGTACTACCGCTCCCTCACATGGCAAGCCAGCAGACCCGTATGGGGTTATGTAAACTATGCATGCAGTCCTAGTGCCGGGTAGGCACCTTCACAAGTAAGAGGCCAATTCAGCTTTGTTTTTATGTATTTTTTAAAATAAAAACGGTAATGCACTATAGTTTTTATCCTGCTTTTTTGTGGATGAAACTTCTGGGACACCAATGATCTAACTAGAGTGGCAATCTCCAAGTGGCACAGTGCAAAGGCACTTAAACCTGTCAAGCCTGTTAGACCTACTTTTTCATTAAAGTGGTCCACAATTTCTGGTAAGCATATACCCACATTAGAGCACATTGGGTGAAAGTTTAATCAGATGGTGGTGGCTACAGCAATATCAAGATTGATTGCATGACTATCCAATGAAACATCATGTGAAAGAGATTTCCTATGAAGAGTGTTAATCACTGTGACAAATCAGAGACACTTTTTCATTTTTTCACTGTTGTTGAATTTTATGTTCCATGGTCAATTTTTGAGGGTACGCACAATTCAATTGATTTCACTTTGTATTATTTGTTTTGGACTTTATTTGTTTAATAGTTCAATAATTGGGCAGGGTGTCCATTTACAGGACTTTGTGAGCACTCCTATTTTATCTCATCAGAGATTCAAGTTGTCACGTAATGAGCGTTTATTATTGTCTAGCTATTATTATTTATGTATTTATAAGATCTTCCTGCTAGGGCAGCACACCAAGGAAGATTTTTTCACTAGCGCCCTCTACCTCACCTTTAGAGAATTGACATGCATGGGCCGGATTGCTTGTCCAGCCATATGAATTGGCGTAGTTTACTCTCCAGTGATTTAAAAAAATAAAATAAAGGTGGAATACAAATAGGAACTGTTTAAAGTACATATAGCAGTCTTGATATAATATTCATTCTAATAGAAGCCATTCTAAGTAGCCAGTAGAATAAGGTATGCTTCTACATTTAAAGTTCCAATTTATTTTGTGTCAGTAAGGGTAGGAAATCTGAAGGTTTTCGGGCAAAATAGAAAGGAGGGCATGTTTATGCCTAGATACTTAATATGAGAGGTTGGTCCAAGTTAATAGATTTTTAGGTGGAAGTAAACAGGGAGATTGTTAGTGTCTTGTCAAACATGAATTAATTATAGATAATTTTCATATTAGATAATGTAGCATAGTGATCAAAGGCTTTTATCAGGTTTGGGATGGTCTTTTGAGGGCATTTTATAAAGAATTACATGTCATCCCTAAATACAGCTTCTTTAAATGTGTGAGAGTTTGTTGTGGGTTCCCAGATTTCCTTATCTGCTCCGAATAGTTTTAAGGTCATTATGAATATCAGTGGCGATAGAGGATGCCTCTGTCTGGTCCTGTATGCTATCGTGAAGGCCTGCAAAAAAGCCCTTGGTTTGGAATATATCGCTCCTTTTGTCTTGGAGTCCAAGTACTTGCAGCATGTCGACAATAGTATCGTGTATCTGTTGACAATAATATTACCCCTCCTATTAGCTTTCTGACCTTGAGCCCATTGGATTGGACCTTGGTGGTATTGTTCTGTACTACCAGCTATAATTAAGCACTAGTTAATAGTGCGAAACGTGTCAGCTGTTTTACCCCTGTGTCGTATGCTGTGATTTGTAGTGCATTCTTTTTTTAAATAAAGACAACCATCAAGGTTTTTGGAGTGTGGCTGTCCATATTTCCTCTTTCTAATTGTTACCCTGTATTGTTCAGTACTTCCCTGCCCAGGAAAAAGCCAACCTGTTCCATATGAACTAGAGAAGGAATCAGTGGGACAAGGCAACTTGACGTGATTTTCTTTAATAGCTTGAGACCCAAATTTGGGAGAGAGATGGGTCTGCAGCTTGTATAATTTTGCCCTCCTTATGAATGAGTACTACAGTATATGTGCATCTAGGGTTTGTGGGGGAGGGAGACATCCCTTACTCCGTCTGTTAAATTACCTAAAAAAATATGGGGCCAGTTCCACTTCAAACATCTTGTAATATTGTGAAAGAAGCCCATCTGAGCCAGGACCTTTGCCTAGTTTAATGTGTTTTATTGTATGTTCCTAATGTGGTAGGGGTCTCTAAAGACTGAGCTATAGAATAAAATATTTTTTAATTTTAACATATGGACATTTTGCAAGAAAATTAATCTATCCCCTCTACACTTGACACTTGAATGCTGATCTATAGAGTCTTCCACCCAGGTCTTTTTTTCTCAGAGAATAGGTGCAGGAACTCCGACCTTCACCCTTCGTTTTTGATCCCTACCCACCCCTGAGCACTGTTCCTTGGTTCCACCTCCTACCAGCCTCCCTGTACAGCTCATTTTAGAGAATACAGAACCAAGTATAATTTTTGCTACTAAGTGATTTGCACAAAATTTGTTTATGATAACAAAGAAAGACAGTAAAATATATCCCCTGCAGTGAGCAACAATAGACCCTACCCTAGCAACAGTAGACCCCCCCCCAGCAATGATAGACCTCACCTCTGCAAAAACAGAGCCCCCACACAACAAATATCACCTCAGCAACAATAGACCCCCAGCAGCAACAACAGATGTCCCAGCAGACTGCATTAATAGACCCTCCAGGAGGCAGCAAAAATAGACCTTTCCCTCAACAGTAGATGCCTCCCAGCAACAATTGCTCCCTCCTAGAAACATAGGACCCCCCACTAGCAACAAAAGATCTACCCAGCAACAAGAGACCTCCACACAAAAATAGATCCCCACCAGTGAAAATAGATCCCCCAGCAGCAAGCATCAATAAACCGTCCAGCACAGCCCAGCACTCCTTGCCATTGCATACATTCATTGCTGGAGGTGCCGGAACGGCGTTCCCCCGCGTTCCTGCTGAAAAAAAGCCCTGCTTCCACCAAATAGAGAGATTGGTAATAGTCATGGACAGCTTTCACGATTATGTGTGGGCACTGGACCATACGCCCTGTGGGGGGTTTGGATGTAATAAACACAAGTCTGTTTACATGTTTTTTTGTAGTGCTCTTGCCTGTTTTTTTTTTAGTTGACTTACAATAAACCACTTCAATTCTGGCCCTCCTACATGTACAAATCATCATTCTTTTGCTAGAAAATTACTCAGAACCCCCAAACATTATATATGTTCTTTTAGCAGACATCCTAGGGAATAAAATGGCAGTCGTTGCAACTTTTTATCTTGCACGGTATTTGCGCAATAATTTTTTAAACGCCTTTTTTTGGAAAAAAAAATGGTTTCATGAATTAAAAAAATAACAAAACAGTAAAGTTAGCCCAATTTTTTTGTAAAATATGAAAGATGATGTTACGCCGAGTAACTAGATACCTAACATGTCATGGTTTAAAATTGTGCACACTCACGGAATGGCGCCAAACTTTGTTACTTAAAAATCTCTATAGGCGACGCTTTGAAAAATTTTACAGGTTACCAGTTTAGAGTTACAGAGGAGGTCTAGTGCTAGAATTGTTGCTCTCGCTCTAATGCACGCCGCAATACCTCACATGTGTGGTTTGAACGATGTTTACATACGTGGGCGGGACTTACGTGTGCGTTTGCTTCTGCACGCAAGCTACTGGGGACAGGGGCGTTTTATTTTTTTTAACTTATTTATTATTTTTTTTTGATCGCTTTTATTCCTATTACAAGAAATGTAACCATCCCTTGTAATAGGAATAATGTGTGACAGGTCCTCTTTAAGGAGAGATGCGGGGTCAATTAGACCCCCCCATCTCTCCTCCAGGCTGAAAAGCGTGAAATGGTGAAAAAAAACCACAGATCTAATGCTTACTAGCCACAATTCCGGCTTTAATTACTTACGGGTACCCGGGCGTGACGTCATCTCATCGCCCCCGGGCCTCCGACGGTCATAGAGATGACTGTTGACCATCTGGTCACCAGTCATCTCTATGCTTCATATCCGGTGCACGGCGATCCTTTCTATGGGCCCCCGATGGCACAGGGGAGCGCGGAGAAGCACCGGATGGCGGCGGGAGGGGGGATGTCCCCTTCCGCCGCCTATAAGAACGATCAAGCGGGGGAACCGCCACTATGATCATTATTATGGTGCGCAGGATCGCCGCCAGAACAAAATGATATCTGAATGATGCCTCTAGCTGCAGGCATCATTCAGATATAACCGCACAAAGTCCAGGACGTCATATGAATTCTCATCTGATATAACATTTGTGGGCTTCCCATACACTCACAGGAGTTACCTCATAAAGAGCAAATAATGTGGATAATAAGCATCCTATTTACAACACCAAGATCCATAGGTAGGGAAGAGTTCAGAATTCCGTAATTTTGTCTGTCTGTGGGAGTTGAATGGTCATTGTGATCATCACATGGTCTGACGTAGTAATATTGCCTTAGTTTAAGGACTGTTTGGGATAAACCCACTTGCTGTCTGACTGGCACCTACCCCATCTTGTTGGCGGGTCAGGCAGCGAGTGACGGCGGCGAACTGTGGGACGAGCACTTGGCAGTGGGTAAAGCAATGGCTCCTGTGTCCTTCATGCTTCCCGTGCGTCTCTTCTTCCCTTCTGCTAAGCGTCCAATAGGATTGCCTGTGCCTTCAGCCAATCAGGTGACGGGTGAAAGACCCACTCTTCTTGATTGGCGAAGAGACAGATTAGTGTTAGCAAAACAAATATTAATTTGCTTTTCTAACACACCTGGGTGGGCTCCAAGCGCAATGCTCTGCGCTCCGAATCCACCTTTTTAGAAGCCTATTAAAGTCTAAGGCCGCGTACACACGGTCGGTCCAAACCGAGAATGGACCGAAGTTCAGTTTCATCGGTGCAAACCGACTGTGTATGGCCTATCGGTCTTTTGTCCTTCGTTCGGACCAACATTTTAAAACTTGCTTTAAAATCGAACCGATGGACCGCTGACTGATCGGTCCAAACCGATGGTTAGTACACCACAAAAGCATCGGTTCAAAACCAGCACATGCTCAGAATCAAGTCGACGCATGCTTGGAAGCATTGAACTTCGTTTTTTTTCAGCACGTCGTTGTGTTTTACGTCACCGCGTTCTGACCCAAACGGATTTTGAACTGATGGTGTGTACACACATCAGACCATCAGGCCACTTCAGCGGTGAACCGATGAAAACGGTCCCTTGGACCATTCTCATCGGATGGACTGGTCGTGTATACGTGGCCTTAGGCTCTAATCAGGTGCTTCAAAAAAACACCCCCACCACTGTAATTCAGGTGCCCGGCGTCCGAAAATGGGCCAAATGCCAAGTGGCCCCCAAATGCCAAGTGGCCATGGATAGATTCATGCAATTTGTGAATCTATCCATTATGCATATAGGGGGTTGGGGGTATAGAGGGAGCGGTGCCCTTGCACCCCTTAATGGATGGGCCCCTGGTAGCCCCTACCTTCTGGGTACAGAATATGCAGTGTATCTGTATAAGTCAGTTCTCTGAAGTTGTTCTTGGTCATTTTAAGCGTGAGATAAGAGAGAGTACAGCACATTAGAAGTGTCTATAAGGAATTCAAGCACTAGGAGCAAACCATGCTGGAAGTCTCAGGGCTAGATTCAGCAACAAGTTACGGCGGCGTATCTCCAGATACGCCACCGTAATTTCAAATCTGGAGGCAAGTGCTTTGTAAATACAGCACTTGCCTCTATAACTTACGGCAGCGCAGCGTAAATACGACACTTTTATCAATAAAAGGCAACCAAGAAGGTTTTTCCAGAGTGCGGCTGTCCAAACATGTCTTTCTACTATTGCTTTGTGCATTGCCGGCACCTGGGTTTCTCTGAGAGGATACGGATTCATCACATACCCTATTGGAGCGGTGACTATCTTCTCTCTATACATTACTCATATTGGAAATATAAACATTTGCTATCATAATTTAAAATCAATCTGATCGTCCCTTTTGACAAAGTTATATCTCTCTGGGTCTTCCCCCCACATACTCCCTTGAATTTGCTTACCAATTCATGGAAATCTGTGTGAAGCTCTATCAGGGCTAAGGTTAACAGTGATAGAGCATCACTGAGGGCTGAAAGGGATCTTGCTCTCTTGTTCTTTTAGGTATTATGCTACTATCAAATCTGCAGACTATAAATAGGTTGTTTTGCCAATGATTTAATTTGATATATACATACTTAAAGCATATGCAGGATCTTTGTATATATTTGTATAACGGAAAGCAACAGCATCACCAAAACTACAGTAAGGACTATGATGCTTTCTAAAGGTTTAGGTGAAAAACGTCTTAAGGGACAAAGAATGTAGAATTTCACATTTGGCAGCCTTTGCCTATTTTCCGTTTAGCAATATGAGATAAATTATGTAACCAGTATTTTGCATATACAAATGTTTTTGTAGTTTTGCAGTGGGTTTATTAATTTATGAATGATTTAAAGCCATATATGATAGATATGGTTATGTCCAAACATGTAATGTTCATCTAGCATGTTTTACAGTCAATGAACTAAAACAAAGCGTAACATTGGATTAAATGAAATGCACTATTTTAATATGCATTTAGTAGAGTTGCAAAGCCATAGTTAAAAGGTACCAATATTTTTTTTCAAAGGAAATAAGATAACATTGTTGAATTGCTTTGCAAAAGAATGAACACAAAACATGTGGCAATGATTATTCTGTAATCAGAGGAAAAAGAAGGGGAGACAAGGCCTATTTTCCATTAGAAATGGTGCTTAAAGCAGTATAAAGAACGAATATGATTACAGGTTTATTGAAGTTTTTTCATATCTTAAGAATTCAGTTCAGATGCTTGTAGGTAAATTGAACTTTCTCAACAATGATTTGTCAGTTGGTAATATTGATTGTTCTGTTTTATTGCTTGCACATGAGTTTTTTGTACATTGTGTATAATTTTCTGCAAGTAAATGAAATTGACTGCAAAGTATGATATTCTGTTATGACGTGTGTAATGACTCTACATTTAACTGTAATGCTTGCACAAAGTATAATTTCTTCCTGTGTAAAAATAAAAGCTGCAGTTAGTATATAACGCGTGTATGCGTGTGTGTGTATATATATATATATATATATATATATATATATATATATATATATATATATATATATTGTGCATGTATATATTAATATATATATACTGTATATATAGTAGGGGTGCGCATCTTCACTGGTCTCACTATTTGATTACGAATATCCTGTCCGCGATTCGATTCCGCGATGCGTATGGTTAAAAACTTTTTATCCAAAAATTCAAGCAGTCAGAAAAACTCAATTTTTATCCAGTGTCAGAGGGATGGTGGGATCAGTGGCCGAGGGATGGTGGAATCAGTGGCAGAGGGATGATGGGATCAGAGGCAGAGGGATGTGGAATCACAGGCAGAGGTATGACTGGGATCAGAGGCAGAGGGTTGGCTGGGATCAGAGGCAGAGGGATAACTGGGATCAGAGACAGAGGGATGGCTGGGATTAGAGGCAGAGGGATGGCTGGGATCATAGGCAGAGGTATGGCTGGGATCAGAGGCAGAGGGATGACTGGGATCAGAGGAGGCAGAGGGTTGGCTGGGATCAGAGGCAGAGGGATAACTGGGATCAGAGGCAGAGGGATGGCTGGGATCAGAGGCAGAGGGATGGCAGGGATCAGAAGCAGAGGGATGGTGGGAATCAGAGGCAGAGGGATGGCGGGGATCAGAGGCAGAGGGATGACTGGGTCTAATAGCACAAACCCACTGATGAGAAATGTTTTTAGAATATGGGATGGTTTACTGTATGTAGACATCATTGGGAACACAATTCACCCTTGATTTTGTTGCTTGACACAAATTATTCTAGACTCGGGAAAGATAATTATTTATATTTTGTTAGGTGGACAAAAAAAAGAAGTGATACAGTTTAAGGGTGTTATGAAAGGTGATAGAATATGCACATTTTATGAGTTAAGGAAATATATGGTATAGTAGGCCACTAGATAGATGGAAATATGCACAAATGTAACAAATTGTACAGACGGAGGTAATGACAACCTTAGGCCAATAGAGAAGTTATTTAGCTCTCCTACCAGTATTCACCATAGTATCTCAAAAATTTAAAATGTTTTGTTGAAAGAAGCAGAACCTCAGGAAATGGGAGCAGGACTTTAGCATGCATCTTCCCATCTGATGCCAAGACAATGGAAAAATGTTTTAAAGTTTTTTCAGGTGGTATGCGGCCCCAGTGAGGGCCCAGATGTTCGAGATAGACTCATCCCTCTGTGTTGGAGGGAATGCAATTTGCCTGGAACCTTTGCACATCTGTGGTGGGGTTTCCCAAGGAAAAAGGTGTTCAGGGGTGAGATTGGTAATGCAATCCTCAAAATAACAGGAGAGAAAATACCAGTCAAGTCTTGGAGATGCCTGTTCCATAATACAGAAAAGTCAATAGCACACTAAAAGACATCTTTGATACTACACTTAATAAACACGGCTAAAAATGTCATCCCTAGTCTCTGGTGAACATAAAAAACCCAGAGTATGAAAGAATACTTTAGAGAAAAATAATGTTATCTAGGGAAATTGTTATGCCCCGTACACACCATCACTTTATGTGATGAAAAAAAATGACGTTTTTAAAAACGTCACTTTAATTGACCGTGTGTGGGGGAAAACGTTGTTTTATGTCTTCTAAAAAACGACCAAAAAAAATTGAAGCATGCTTCAATTTTATGTGTCGTTTTTCAAAACGTCAACTTTTACTTCACAGAAATTGACCGTGTGTAGCAAAAACGTCGTTTAAAACGACGTTTTTTCACCCGCGCATGCCCAGAAGCTACTTATGAAGCAAGCTTCAATGGAAAAAGTGGTGAGAACGTAACCTCGCTTTGCTAGAACATTGTGAGAAAAACGATGGTGTGTAGGCAACTTCGTCTTTGAAAATTGAAGTTTCAAAAACGTCATTTTTTACTTCACAGAAAATGTCGTTTTTCTTCATCACATAAAGTGATGGTGTGTACGCGGCATTAGAGTTTAAAAAATCAAGGAAGTACATAAACAGAAGATTGAGAACCGACTATGATAATTACTCGAAATAAATGCTGAGCCTTTTGGGGATATTTTCCTCCTTGTTTGGTCTTTATCTGATTATAAAGGGAAGAGTTTGCTGTTTTATTTTGTGTTCCTTTTGGTGGTGGTAGGGGGGGTTTGGGGGCTAATGTTATTTTAAAAGTGGCATGAAATGGTTTTATCAAATGCGATATGATGATTACAATATTGATATTTTTGTTTGGCATTTTCTAAGAAAAATTTATAAAAAGAGAGTAATGCCGTGTATACACGACCGTTTTTCGGGTTTTAAAAAATGTCATTAAAAACGATCGCATGTGGGCTCCAGAGCATTTTTCACCATCTAAAAAATGGGCATTAAAAATTTCGAACATGCTCTATTTTTTCACAACGTTTTTAAGGTTGTAAAAAATGGTCGTGTGTGGGCTTTAATGACTTGAAAATAACGTGCATTCTCAGAAGCAAGTTATGAGACGGGAGCGCTCATTCTGGTAAAACTAGCGTTTATAATGGAGTAAGCAAATTCATCACGCTGTAACAGACTGAAAAGCGCGAATCGTCTTTTACTTACACAAAGTCAGCAAAAGCAGCCCCAAGGGTGGCGTCATCCGAATGGAACTTCCCCTTTATAGTGCCGTCGTACGTGTTGTATGTCACCGCACTTTGCTAGAGCATTTTTTTTTCACAATCGTGTGTAGGCAAGGCCGTTTTAATGATCGGGTTGAATAAAAAAAACTTAGTTTTTTCTAGACCCTTAATAACGTCATTTTTTAGAACCCGAAAAACGGTCGTGTGTACGCGGCATCAGTAAAAAAAAATAGATAACATTTTGATGATAGGCAAACAAGTACCGTATTTATCGGCGTATATCGCGCACTATTTTCCCCTTAAAATAAGGGGAAAATCGTGGGTGCGCGATATACGCCGATAGCCGCTTCCCGCGCTCAGTTTGAAATCCTGCGCCGACATATACCGAGTGCAGTACACTCGGGTACCTTCGGCTAGTCTCAGTTTCGCTCGTGCTCACGCATAAACATCACAGAGCGTGAGCGAAGCCGAGCCTTGCCGAATGTACCCGAGTGTACTGCACTCTGTATATGTCGGCGGAGGCGTTCGAATTGAGCGTGGGAAGCGGGGACTCGACTTGAGGCGCGCGCTGGAGAAGCCGGGAGGACACCATCGAGGCCGCAGACGGACGCCGGACCGGACGATGGACGCTGGGAACACACCAAAACTGTAAGTAATAAAATCATATAACTTTTTTTTTTACAGGAATTTCAGGGGCAACTTTAGGGGTGCGCAGTATACGCGGGAGCGCGTTATACCGCGATAAATACGGTAATCTATTTTTTGTGGAGGAGGGCAATGCACAAAAATGTGCAATGTCTTTTAAAGAGAATGTGGAGACCTTGTTAACTGATTGAAGTCTGTAAAGGTCATATTTTTAGGTCATTTGACTGATGAATTGTTTTAAGAAAAGGTTGTTTACAGTAAAGAAGAGCTGAAGCAACTTTGTATATAATACTTAGGGTTGTCCCGATACCACTTTTTTAGGACTGAGTACGAGTACCGATACTTTTTTTCAAGTAGTCGCCGATACCGAATACCGATACTTTTTTTAAAATGTGTCCCCAAATGCAGTGATGTCCCCCCACAGATGCAGCCATGTATCCCCCCATCCAGCCATTGTCTCCCCCCATCCAACCATTGTCTCCCCCCCATCCAGCCATTGTCTCCCCCCCATCCAGCCATTGTCTCCCCCCCATCCAGCCATTGTCTCCCCCCCATCCAGCCATTGTCTCCCCCCATGCAGCAATGTATCCCCCCATCCAGCCATTGTCTCCCCCCATGCAGCCATGTATCCCCCCATCCAGCCATTGTCTCCCCCCATGCAGCCATGTATCCCCCCATCCAGCCATTGTCTCCCCCCATGCAGCAATGTATCCCCCCATCCAGCCATTGTCACCCCCCATCCAGCAATGTATCCCCCCATCCAGCCATTGTCTCCCCCCATGCAGCCATTGTCACCCCCCATGCAGCCATTGTCTCCCCCCATGCAGCCATTGTCTCCCCCATGCAGCCATTGTCACCCCCCATGCAGCCATTGTCTCCCCCCATCCAGCCATTGTCACCCCCCATGCAGCCATTGTCACCCCCCATGCAGCCATTGTCACCCCCCATGCAGCCATTGTCACCCCCCATGCAGCAATGTATCCCCCCATCCAGCCATTGTCACCCCCGATCCAGCAATGTATCCCCCCATGCAGCCATTGTCACCCCCCATGCAGCCATTGTCACCCCCCATGCAGCCATTGTCACCCCCCATGCAGCCGTGTCTCCCCCCATCCAGCCATGTGTGTCTCCCCCCATCCAGCCATGTGTGTCTCCCCCCATCCAGCCGTGTGTGTCTCCCCCCATCCAGCCGTGTGTGTCTCCCCCCATCCAGCCGTGTGTGTCTCCCCCCATCCAGCCGTGTGTGTCTCCCCCCATCCAGCCGTGTGTGTCTCCCCCCATCCAGCCGTGTGTGTCTCCCCCCATCCAGCCGTGTGTGTCTCCCCCCATCCAGCCGTGTGTGTCTCCCCCCATCCAGCCGTGTGTCCCCCCCATATGCAGCCATGGCCCGCTTACCTGCTACCGCCGACTGTGTAAAGCACTACGGCCGGCCAGGAACATTACAGCTTTGAATAGCTTTGTAATGATTGGCGCCACGCTGCGTGTATAGACACTCCCCCTCGCTCGGGATTGGACAGTTCACCCGAGCAAGGGGGAGTGTCTATGCGTGGCGCAAATCATTACAGCTATTCAAAGCTGTAATGTTCCCGCCCGTATTACACAGTCAGCGGCGTAACGGCGGCGGATCGCAGCGGCGAATTGCGGCTCCGGTGGCGGCGGTCGGCGGCGGTCGGCGGCGCGGCGCGGGGGGGTTAAGTATTCTATTTGTGTATCGGGGCGGGGTATCGGCGTCTGACTACCGCCGAAAAAACTCGGAATCGGTCCCGATACCGATACTAGTATCGGTATCGGGACAACCCTAGTAACTATGACCATTAACTAAGTGGAGCAATATCATAAATTCATACATATGCACACCATGGAAAACTTGCTTATAGTGCTTTTACATACAAAGTTAAAATTACACCACCTGTATTCCACCGTGTGGAGAGCTTGTTAAGCATTCCAAATACTTACATTTTAAACTTTACATGGGAAAGGAGGGGGGGGGGGGGTGAGTATGTGGCTCAGATAGTCATTCTGTAGCAAATTGGATCATGCTCTGCTGGGGTTTTTTGCCTTCCTCTGGATCAACTGTGGGTATGGAGTTGGGTGTATAGGATTGTACTGTGTTTTTTATTTTGTTTTTTTATTTTTTGTGGTTGAACTGGATGGACTTGTGTCTTTTTTCAACCTGACTAACTATGTAACTATGTCAGTAGAGGTGCTTCATTGAACTTGTTTAGCATAATCCTGCAATTTATCCTTCCCTCAGTAAATTTCCTGCTACTTTCTGCACAGGTGGTTTGGTGGAGAGTGTGAGGATGTTTTGTTGGAGCATTACTTTTCCCCTGAAAATGACCCATAAAGCCTAAAGGAGTTGTAAAAGTACAATTATTTTTCCTAAATAGCTTCCTTTACCGTAGAGCAGTCCTCCTTCACTTACCTCACCCTTCGATTTTGATTTTAAATGTCCTTATTTCTTCTGAGAAATCCTCACTTCCTGTTCTTCTGTCTGTAACTCCACACAGTAATGCAAGGCTTTCTCCCTGGTGTGAAGTGCCGTGCTCGCCCCCTCCCTTGGACTACGGGAGAGTCAGGATGCCCACTAACACAAAGCTCCTTTTTCTATCTGCAACGTAAAGAGCTTCCTGACTCTCCTGTGGTCCAAGAGTGGGGGCAAGCACGACACTCCACACCAGGGAGAAAGCCTTGCATTACTGTGTGGAGTTACAGACAGAAGAACAGGAAGTGAGGATTTCTCAGAAGAAATAAGGACATTTAAAAGCAAAATCGAAGGATGAGGTAAGTGAAGGAGGACTGCACTAAGATAAAGGAAGCTATTTAGGAAACAAAATTTTACCTTTACAACCCCTTTAAGAGGATGTGGCAAATCCAACTGACTGGCAAGATGGCTGGAGTGAGGCCATGTGTTTCTGGACAAACAGAGTTTTTACCCTGGCTAAAGAAGTGGCTCAGGCAGCCAACATCCTACAAGGCAGATTCCTAAAGAAAGCCAGGAGGAATGATGTGCTGAAACACAGAGGTCACCAGACTATGAGCAGGTGACTGATGACTCTGCTAATCCTAAGGCAGAGCTAAATTAAAAGAATGTGAATGCTGCCCTTGCTAAATACTAAACTGATCCAGTTGATCAACTTAAAGCAGACCTTCTTGTACCCTTTTGACAAGTACCAGATCACACTTCTTATTTATTCCCTAAGCAAGAATTAAATCACTTGCCCACCCCCTTCTCTCCCGCTGTCTCATAGCACATGGGTTACATGTACCAGGAAGATGCAGTACTAGTCTCCCTGCCCCACATAATCCCCTTAGGAAGTCAAAGCCAGCCCTCAAATCCAAGTGACACCAGGGACCCACTATGGTAAGGAAAATTGGCCATGAGAAGACAGTGCTGGACTCTTTTTTTAAAAGTCAGCAGTATTTGTAACTGCTAACTTTTCTTTTTTTTTTTTTATTTCCTTCTTAAGGTACAGATAATGGGCATAGTAGAACAATGATGCCGTGAAACAGGATTTACAAAAAATCATGAAATGGACTGTGGCAATAGAGGGGAGAGTAAGTGAGATTGAGGACAGACTGTAAGATATGCAGCAGAGTGCGGAAACATTGAATATAATGGGGCCAAAATACTTTTCTATGCTAAATTTTCATCAATGGTGCAGAAAATACCTTAATTTGCAAACCCCCGTAGACAACCCCAGAGTTGGAGCCTTTTTGTCCCTGATGCCTTTAATGCATTTGACAGTTTTGAATATCTCTATTTATGCGAAGTACCAAAGCACTTTGGCTTCAGGGACTGATTCGTAAGATTGTTATATCTCTATCTTCAGGCTAGAATTAGAGAAGGGGGCTCACTTTATTATTGCTTTAGGCTCCAAAGGGGAATGGTCAGGGGTGCCCTTTGTCACCCATTCTACTAGTAAAAAAAAAATATTAATAAAAATGCCATAAAACCATCCCCTAGAATACATATCGGTCTAAATTGAGAACTCATTTCTTTTTATATATTTTGGGGGATATTTATTATAGCAAAAAGTAAAAAATATAGCTTTTTTTTCAAAATTTACAAAAAAATTTTTACTAAAAAAAAAAAACTGCAGAGGTGATCAAATACGACCAAAATAAAGCTCTATTTGTGAGGAAAAAAAGGACGTAAATTTTGTTCGGGTAAAGCGTTGCAATTGTCAGTTAAAGTGATGCAGCGCTGTATTGCAAAAAATGGCCTGGTCATTGAGCAGCCAAATCTTTCGGGGCTAAAGTGGTTAATAAACATCTCTATAGAATGGACATGTTCCAAAAGTGATAATGATGATGAAAAATGCCCTGAATATCTTTTTCTAACATTTCTAGTCATAGTTGGGGTATACATGTATGTCATGAGATAAGTTGAGATATCTCTATTAATAATGTACTTAATGTCCATAAAATGTTTGTGTGGTTTTGAAACCCTGCCTCTTTATGGTTGATCTGATCTGTGCTACACCGACTAATTCATGTACATGTGATTGTGCGTTCCATTGTAGCTTCACTGTACATTATGTTTGCCTTCCTTTATGAGATGCAAGCTGTGAATGTAGAAATTTGCTGAAAAAATCTTAAACTTCAAGGTAGAGCTCTGGTCTTTGTGAGATTGGGTTCTGCATGATATGCTGAAATGGACTGTTTGCTGGTGAAAGTTTTGTTTAAAGCTTCACATTAAACTAAAGAGGAATTAAGCCATCCTATACTTTTACATTCATGATGGGTAAATGTTGCACAGAGTGGCCCCGATCCTCGTTTTCTGGGGTCCCTCGTGGCTATCTTGGCTCCTCCCCGCAAGAGCTAACCCCTTCTGGGAAGCGCTCTCCCAAGGGGGTTCGTTTGTGGGCGCATTCCCGTGATACAGTTGGCCCGCCCCCTGGTGTGCTGTGTCATTGATTCGAGTGACAGTAGTGGGAGAAAATGGCTGCACTGCTATCAATCATCCAATGAATGAGCCGATAAGCTCGGCCGAGAAGCCAGCGCGTTCACGATGCAGAACTTTCGAGGGCTCAGGTAGGTAAACGGGGTGCTGGGGGGCCGCTAATCGTCGGATGTTTTTTCACCTTAATGCATACCATGCATTAAGGTGAAAAAACATGTACCTTTACAATCCCTTTAACAATATTCATTCATGCTGGGTACAAGCCTTCTCTTATAAATAGAAAGGTTGAGAAGAGTAATTAAAGCTCTTTCAAAAAACTTGGGGGGGGGGGGGGATTGTACTGTCCTGCCATTTTAGCACCTCATGAAGTGAGATAGGCAGTCATAAACTAAAAGCTGTGTAAATTCCAGAAAATGTACCCTAGTTTGTAGATGCTATAACTTTTGCACAAATCAATAAATACCGTATTTATCGGCATATAACACGCACCCCAAGTTTAGGAGGGAATTTTAAGGAAAAAAACTTTTAGGAAGAAGTTTAAGGATAAAAATTACATTTAAATGCCCATCAATGCAGCCTTATCAGTGTCCATCTGCAGCCTTGTCCATCAATGCAGAATGATCAGTGTTCATCTGCAGCCTTGCCCAGTGTCATTTGCAGCCTTGCCCAGTGTTATTTGCAGCCTTGCCCAGTGTCATTTGCAGCCTTGTCCAGTGTCATTTGCAGCCTTGTCCAGTGTCATTTGCAGCCTTGTCCAGTGTCATTTGCAGCCTTGTCCAGTGTCATTTGCAGCTTTGTCCAGTATCATTTGCAGCCTTGTCCAGTATCATTTGCAGCCTTGTCCAGTATCATTTGCAGCCTTGCCATGTGTCATTGCAGCCTTGCCCAGTGTCATTGCAGCCTTACCCAGTGTCCTTGCAGCATGATTGTTTAAAATTACCACAGAGATAGACAGAACCGGATGTCCTATGTACTTGGCTGTACTCGGCTCCTCTTGCAGTCCCGCCCCTTGGCCAGGCTCCTATGATGGAAATAACACAGGTCCAATGGCGGGACTGGCCGTGACTGCAAGCGGAGCCGAGCCTAGCCGAGTACACAGTACACTCGGCTATGTGTATATCGGCGATGCTCGCTCTGCTTATTGACATTTTGTTTAACAAGGACGTGTGGTTGAATACATTTTGGCCTAAATGTATGACTAAAATTTAGTTTATTTGATTTTTCTTATAACAAAAAGTAAAAAATATATTTTTTTTCAACATTTTATGACTTTTTCCATTTATATTGCACAAAATAAAAAAGCAATCAAATACCATCAACAGAAACCTCGATTTTGGGGAAAAAAATGAATTTTGTTTGGGTACAACATTGCATGACCGCGCAATTACCAGTTAAATCAGCACAGTGCCAAATTGTAAAAATTCCTCTGGTCTTTAGGCTGCCTAATGGTCTGGGGCTTAAGTGGTTAATACTGCTTTAAATTGCAATATTTTCAATGTAATCACCTTTTAACACTGTAACAAAACATTTTACTGGCAAAATCTTAATCTGCATAGATTTCTGCTCATACACTTGGTGCTGTAGACATTTGATGTAAACATATAAACATGTTACTTATCCAGCTTTTAAAGTGGAATTATTTAAGCAGATGGGAGTATGAGTAGAACACCTCACATCCTAGTTAACATCTGTTTTGTGGATACATTGAGAAGCCAAGTGTCTATAGGTTTAGATGCCTAAGAAGTATACCTTACACATAAGTGTCTAGAAGACCAAAATCTTATATAGTCTTGTCAATATATGCTTTTTGCTTTTTCCAATTATAAATTGTAGCTTTAGTTCTGCAATTTTATTGTTTCCCCCAAGCTTATTCTGTATTATTGCTTTTGTTTTCACTGTCTTTCAGTTTGTTTGTTTTTTGCCATTTGTTAAAGAGACGTTCCACCCAGATTTATTTATTTATTTTTTATGGATTACGTTCTATTAAACTGTTTAACCACTTCAATGCCAGGCACTTTCCCCCCTTCCTGCCCAGGACAATTTTCAGCTTTCAGCGTTGTTGTACTTTGAATGACTATTGTGTGGTCATGCAACACTGTACCCAAACTCAATTTTTATAATGTTCTTTCCACAAATAGAGCTTTCTTTTGGTATTTGATCACGTCTGCAGTTTTTATTTTTTGTGATTTAAACAAAAAAAGACCATCAATTAAAAAAATAAAATAAATGATGGGCACTCATAGGTGGCACTCATGGATACTAATAGGCGGCACTGATGGACACGGATAGGTGGCACTGGATAGGCAGGACTGATGAGGAGCTACTGACAGGCATTAATGAATGACATCTGAAGGGTACTGACAGGCATTACAGATGGCGCTCTGATTGTCACTGTTATGGGCACTGATTGTCACTTTTATGGTCACTGGCAGGAGTTCTTTCTGAGGCACAGGCTGGCAGGTGATGAGCACTTATTGGTAGCTGATGGGCACATCTGATGGGGTCTGCACTGATAATCAATGTGCTAATTATCAGTGCAGACCCCCACTCTGACAGGGAGAGCCACCTATCGGCTCTCACTGTCAGCGTGAACTGAGGAAAGCCGTTTACCGGCACTTCCTGGTTCAATCAATGATAAAATGTGGCTGTGACATGCATGCACAGTAGGAAAAGAAGTTGGATATTTTGATATTTGCCTTGCAAAGGCTGTGCAGCACTAGGCATGAAAGAGACAGGGAAAATGTAAATGATTTGCAAAGCAGATTGCAGGGGGTGGGTTTTTCATTAAATGTACAAAATGACAGTTATTTAACTACCTAATGACCGGCCTATTTTTCAGACTTGGTGTCTACAAGTTTAAATCAGTTTTTATTTTTGCTAGAAAATTACATAGAACCCCAAACATTATATATTTTTTTCAGACACCCTAGAGAATAAAATGGCGGCCGTTGCAATACTTTCTGTCACACAGTATTTGCACAGCGGTCTTACAAGCGCACTTTTTTTTTGAAAAAATACACTTTTTTTAATTAAAAAATAAGACAACAGTAAAGTTAGCCCAATTTCTTTTACATTGTGAAAGATATTGTTACGCCGAGTAAATTGATAACCAACATGTCAAGCCTCATACACACAACCGGTTTTCTCGGCAAGAAACAGGCAAAAAAACTTCTGGCAGAGCTTTCTTTTTCGTAGAGAAAACTACCAGGAATCGCAACGAGAAAAATAGAGAACCTGTTATCCTGCCGAGAAACCCGAGCGTGTGTTATCCTGCCTCCATGGAAACCTGTGCATGCTCGATGAGACTTTAACGCATGCGCGGTAGCTTTCAAGGCATATGTATGGTGAAGCAAGATGGCGGCGACGGCATTGAATGTGATGAGTGCATGCTCGTCGTAGTCGATGACGTCACTGCGTTCTTGCCATTCAAAAGAACGGTGGTTCTTTTGAATGTGCATCTATACACTGGGCTTGGCAAGAAAATCTTGCAATGAATCCCTTCGAGAAAGCTGACGGTTTTTATTCAATGAGATTCTCGCCTGTGTGTACAGGGCTTAAAGCTTCAAAATTGTGCCCGCTCGTGGAATGGCGACAAAGTTTTACCCCAAAAAATCTCCATAGGTGACGTTTAAAACGTTCTACAGGTTACCAATTTTGAGTTACAGAGAAGGTCTAGGACTAGAATTATTGTTCTCACTCTAACGATCGCTGCGATACTTCACACCTGTGGTTTGAACACTGTTTTTGAAGGCAGGCACGTATGCATTTGCTTCTGCGTGCGAGCCCGGCAGGACCCAGTGCTTTAATTCTGAAATTCATTTTTTTCTTATTTATTTTACTTATTTTTTTTACACTGTCCTTTTAAAAAATAAATGGGTAATCTTTATTACAGGACCTTCTAAATATGAGAACTGGGGTCAAAAAGACCTCAGATCTAATATTTACACTACTACACTACTTTCATTCTACTTTGCTCTGTGTTCAATGTTTCCCTATGAGAGCGTCTTGTAGTGTCCTACATAAGTCGGTCCGACTTTGAAAATGCTCCCTGTACTACTTTTGGTCCTACATTGATCCTACTTCAGGCCCATTGAATATCATTGAAGTCGGACCAAAGTAGTATCCTGTTCATGAAAGTAGGATGGATGTAGGACAAATGTAGGATAAATGTAGGACCAATGTAGCAGAGCAAAGTAGGATGAAAGTAGTGTAGTAGTGTGAACACAGCCTAAGAGCATTGGGCGGAAGTGAGGCAAGACACACTTGTCTTTGTACTCCTCACCTGGTTGCCACCACACACACTTGACACCACCTGAACCAAATAAGTTTATCTTGGTCTCAGCAGACCACATGACATGGTTCCAGTAATCCATGTCCCAAGTTTGCTTGTCTTCAGCAAACTTTTTACGAGCTTTCTTGCTTCCTTCTGGGACGGCAGCCATGCAGACAAATTTGGACATTTTCACTTAGGGGTGTACTCACTTTTGTTGCCAGTGGTTTTGACATTAATAGCGGTGTGTTGAATTATTTTGAGGGGACAGCAAATTTACAATGTTATACAATCTGTACACTCACTACTTTACATTGTAGCAAAGTGTCATTTGTCACATGAAAAGATATGATAAAATATTTACAAAAATGTGAGGGGTCTACTTACTTTTGTGAGATACTGTATATGTAAATAAAGAACTTACCTAATGTCATAAGAAGGGCGACACACTTTTTCTTTTTTTTTATTATCATCAGTAGTGCTCTCTGCAACACTATCACTTTACAGACATTGGCCCAGATTCAGGTAGGGGCGAGCACTGGTACGGCGGCGCAGCGTACCGTTTTTACGCTACGCCTCCGTAAATTACTGGAGCTACGCTTCATTCACAAAGCATTTGCTCCGTAATTTGCGGCGGCGTTTCGTAAAAGGGGCCGGCGTAAGCACGCATAATTTAAATGATCCCGTAGGGGGCATGGATCATTTAAATTAGGCGCGTTCCCGCGCCGAACGTACTGCGCATGCTCCGTCGGGAAAATTTCCCGACGTGCATTGCGGTAAATGACGTCGCAATGACGTCATTGGCTTCGACGTGAACGTAAATGGCGTCCAGCGCCATTCACGAACGAGTTACGCAAACGACGCAAATTTTTAAAATCGCGACGCGGGAACGACGTCCAAACTTCCCATTGGCTGTGCCTCCTAATAGCAGGAGCAGCCTTAAGGCGAAAACGACGTACGCAAACAACGTAAAAAACGAGCGCCGGCCATGCGTACGTTTATGAATTGGCGTTAGTATGCAATTTGCATACTCTACGCTGACAACTACGGGTGCGCCACCTAGCGGCCAGCGTCGGAATGCACCCTAAGATACAACGGCATAAGAGACTTATGCCAGTGGTACCTTAGGCTACAGTCGGCGTATCTAGCTTTCTGAATACAGAAAGTTCATACGCCTGCGCTACTTAGCAATTACGCTGCGTATCTATGGATACGCAGGCGTAATTGCTTGCTGAATCTACCCCATTGATTAAACCACAAACCAATTAGCTTTAAAAAGCTGAAATAAATTTACATTTAGACCACTTTCACACTGAGCCACCCCGGGTGTTTGGGCCGCTAGCGGCGCTTTACCATCGTTTTAGCACCACTATTCGGCTGAAAAAGGGTTAAAACCGCCCCTAATGGTTCGGCGGCGCTGCCCATTGATTTCAATGGGCAGGGGCGCTTTCCAAAGAATCTGCTGGCAGGGCTTTTTCTGACGCCCTGTCAGCGCATCGCTCCAGTGTGAATAGGGGCGCTGTTTCAGGGAACTTTGCAGGCGCTATTTTTAGCACTATAGCACCTCAGTGAGAAAGGGGTCTTAAAAACATGAAAGGAAAATGGTGTATGATAGATCTAAATATATTAAATATATTATTTGGCAGTTGGAGTTTGAGAACACTTTATTTTGTGATATTTGCACATTAAATGGAATACCCCCAGAACTATGCACTGGGATAAGTGTAACATTTTTTGAAAATCTGTGGTTCAAGCCATAATGGACAGTGTTTTGTCTAAACACATGCTATTTTTACATCTGTATTTTTGTACATCTAAAAACAGGTTATTTATGTGGGGGTTCCACATGTCTGGATTTAAAGGTGGGCTGGTTATCTGCCAAATCCTGTGTCTATTTGACTCTCACACCTCTCCGTAGATTTGTTATATCCCCCTGAAGTATAGAATTTAACTCTCCAATTTAAATTTGGCTTTACAACTTAATGGGAATTGAATATGTTGAGAACCTGCAATAAATAAAGTCTTAAAAACATGTCTTGCTTTGTCTTGTAGTTGATGTGCTATACAATTTTGCAGGCATTATTTGGTCACTGTATATTAAAATTAATTTTAGATCACATCTGCTAAGGTCACCAAATGGTTACAGAATAACTTAATTCTTAAATTGCTAGATCATCCCTGTTTATATGAATTTAATTTAAAGAAAACATTAGGTAAATAGGACACTGGATTTAAAAGTCATGAATTGCTTATGTTTTATTTGCAAAGGTAATGCTTGATGCTTTAGGCACATCACTTAATGGAAGTTTAAAAAAGTTTTGAAACATCTGGATTCTTCTGGACGTATAGATACCAAATAGGATGCAAAAAAACTAAAAAGTGAGATCATATATGGATATATACTAATATGTTTTAAATTATTAACAGGGTAAAATTTGTAATTTTTTTAATGACTTTAGTACGGCGCTATAGCCAAACGTCAGCTACAGCATGGCACTATAGTTCATAATGTCCATAGATGTCCTCCCAGAACCCAGCTCCCTGCTTGCCTCCAGAAATGAGAATGGGGCATGCTCTGTAATAGGGATGAGCTTCGAGTTTGAGTTGAACTCATGTTCGACTCGAACATTGCCTGTTCGCCTATTCGGCGAACAATTTGGGGTGTTTGCGGCAAATTCAAAAAGCCGCGGAACAGTCTATGGGAGAAATCTAAACTGCTAATTTTAAAGGCTAATATGCAAGTTATTGTCATAAAAAGTGTTTGGGGACCTGGGTCCTGCCCCAGGGGACATGTATCAATGCAACAAAAAGTTTTAAAAACAACAGTTTTTTCAGGAGCAGTGATTTTAATAATGCTTAAAGTGAAACAATAAAAGTGAAATATTCCATTAGACAAAGGAGTGGTTGGTGATAAAGTATACTTCGATTTTGCAAAAGCAGTTGACACATACTAGGAGTACAACTGGGGGAATAAATGGTGGAGAAGGATCTGGGTGTTCTGGTAGATCATAAGCTAAATGCATGCAATGCCAAGCTGCGGTTTCCAAAGCAATCAACATCCTTTATTGTATTAAAAGAGGTATGGACTACAGAGAGAGAGAAAGAGAGAGAGAGAGAGAGAGAATTTTGCTCATGTACAACTCATTAACAATATGCAGTTCAGTTTTGGGCACCAGTTCACAAAAATGATATTGGGGCACTGGAGAAAAAGGGCAGAGAAGAGCAACCAAACTGATAAGAGGCATGGAGGAGCTATGAGGAAAGATTAACTGAACTGAGTTCAGTTTGAAATAGAAATGAAAGGCAAAACATTTGTGTAGCGATAAAAAACAAAATTATAAAATACCTTTTTTTCTCTGTTTCATAAGTGTGATCACATTCCCTCTGTTTTTTGCTGCATAGAACCTTGGGGGGGGGGGGGCACAGCAGCACACTGATTTTCCCAGTAAATGACTGTGCAGGGGGTGTGTGTCAGAACAAGTCTGCTTATTGGAGGAGAGCAGGCCGAGTTCCCAGCATAGCTAGAGAACTGGCCACGGTGTGTTCTCCTGATTAGCGTGGTCGGTTATCGATAGAAAAGCAAATGGACTGGCAGGAACACCAGGAATTTCACACAAAGGAAGCAATGCAAGGAGAACATGATACTTTTTCATTTAAGTACATGGTACAGAAGGCACATGTCAGGATAATGAAATGTTGGGTTTACATACTCTTTAAGTTCATCACAGAGGACAAGAGGGCACTCTTTACATCTGGAGTAAAAGAGATTTAATCTCCAAATATGGAAAGTCTTCTTCACTGTAAGAGCTGTAAAAAT